>NC_072493.1:14480000-14830000 GCF_027574615.1 Eptesicus fuscus
CCTGCCTCGTGAATTATTTCTCTCTCAGTTGCAGAAGAGCAACAGCAACATTCAGAGAGAAACAGTTTTAAATAGCCCTCTACCTCTGCCCCTTTGCCTTGGACATGTCTCTGTATCGCTGGGTGTCAATGTCCAAGTGTAGAGTAGGAGAAAGAGTAAGATGCCGTGGCTTAGGAAATCATAGTTTGATCTTGGTTCTATATCTTAACAGCTGTGTGAATTTTAAAAGGCCACTTACTTTATCTGATCAGGGGGTCCTTTATCTGTAAAATTGGACTAATAACCCCTAGTCAGCCTTTTGCTATTTGGCAATCTGGTGTCGTGCCCTCAGTAGATACACTGTGGGTGGCCTCTGCACTTTAGTTTCTTTCCCCTGGGTCCCCACCCCTTCATCAACCACATCTGCACCAGCACCGATGGGCCTCCTGGTTAAATGGCAGTGAATTTCAAACCGTTCCTCGGGTGATTGCAGCCACCTCACCTGTCAGAGTGGCCCCAGCCAGGCTGCAGAGGTGCTCTGGCCTTTGGCCAGTGACATTTGGACCTGTCCGCCTGCATGCCAGTCTTTTCTCCAGTGCTGGGCTCCCGGATGCCAATCACCGCTGGTGGCAGCTGATCGGCATGCTGTGACCGTGCCTGCAGAGTCCTCCCAGACAGAAGGGGCCGGGGCTGCGTTGACCCAGCCTCGTCGGTCTGGCTGGACGCTCGTTTTTCTTCTCCTGCCTGTCTTACTCCTGCTCGTAGCTCAGGAGGCGTCTCAGGGTGCTCTGCTCTGCGTGCCCTTTCTCCTCACTCGGCCTCCTCAAGGCGACTCTGAATGTCAGTGCTGGCCTCAATGTCCATCTCAGTGACACGTTCACTTATTCCCTCCATCTGCTCATCCATTCATTCATTCCTGCTCTCCTCCCCCACTCCCACACCCCCAACCCATAAACCAATTTTGAGCATCTCCCATGTGCCTCGCTCTGGGAGACTGTTAGGTGCAATTCTCCATGAATGGATTGGCTTTCCACTCTAGAAGGAGGTGCCACCCAAACAGGGAGTTCAGAGGTTTACTCATATTGGGATCATCGTCTGTGCCACGCCAGCTGGGAGGTTGTGGCTGCGGGCTTAGGGCTGGGTAGGCTGGGGGTTGGCTGTTGCTATGTATTTGTCCAAACCTGTCACCGAGTTTTGGTCCCAGGTTTCTAACCATCCCTGTATCCTTCCCGCCTCTGTCACAGATCAGGTACATTCTTGCTTCTGTGTTTCTTGCCGTTTCTGCAGCCACGGTCAGCCAGAGCTCTGCCAACTCTCGATCCAGGTTTTTGTTGCTCAGCTCTTCGTTCAGAGCTGCCTTCAGGCTACCCGGGAGGGTCTAGCCCTTTAGGAGATCAGCCAGAGGTCTCCTTTTTCTCCGAGTTCACAGCCTTCTCAAGAGTTCTTCAACCTTGGCTGATGTGAAGCTTTCCTAGGTGGACTTTCACAGCGTTACATTCCAGCTGGGGTTTGCCACATGCCTTTTGTCTCCCAGCTTCCTCTGGGGGACTTCCTTCCTGTGTAATAAAGACATAGTCAGGCCCAGCCAATGTGGCTCAGTGGTTGAGCATCAACCTATGAACCAGGAGGTCATGGTTCAATTGCCGGTCAGGGCACATGCCCTGTTTGCAGGCTTAATCCCCAAATAGGGAGCATGCAGAAGGCAGCTGGTCAGTGCTTCTCTCTCATCATTGATGTTTCTATCTCTCCTTCCCTCTCCCTTCCTCTCTGAAATCTATAAAAATATATTAACAAATAAAAAAAGATATATCATCTGTCTTCCTCTCCTCTTGGCCAGGTAGTTGTGAATCCCTGTGCAGAATGAATGTTCCAGGCCTTTCTCAGGCTTCTTCTCCTCAGGATCCTTTTTCCCACAAGGACACCTGCCATCCTCCTTGGACATCCTGGGACAGCAGAGATGCTGATGCAAATGAGACCCCCTCTGTGGCCCGCGCTTCTCTATATTATTGGGGAACTTTCCTTCGCAGTAATCAACATCTCATCTTAATTGCTTTTGTTTATGGTTCAATAAGTGCCTCGTTTTTGGCAACACCAGCTCACAGCAATATCTTAAATTACCCAAGCCTGCCCACTTTCACTTACGTACCCTGGCTGGTGTCTGATGAGCTCTTAGATGTTTAACCATTTATTTCCTCCGCCTGACAGGGAATGAGGAACATAAAGCTGATGGGAACAGTAAAGAAGGGGGTACGCCGGAGACCAGGGAACCATAAAAGTAGTGCACAGTGTACGAGGCCAATATAAAAGTGATGAGTTTTTAATATACGGCGTGTGTAATACATTTGTATTCCTAATAAAGTCGATTATTGTTGAATCCGTTATTTCTCAATTTTTCACCTCAGCTCAGACAAAAACAAATCTGGAGCTATTCGGAAGGGAAAAAAAAAATATGATATAGTAATTGCAAAGGCAGCAGCTGTCAAAGAATTTGTCTAATAAGTGCGTGTTTAACACATCTGCCCTCCCAGGAACTGGGGGTAATGTTGGGAACAGGGCTTGCCATGAATATGATCTAAGACAAAACGGAATCTTTGGCCTTGATTTGAGCAGTGACCTTGCTCTTTGCTAATGCTTTTTCCTGTGAATATTCCAGTTGTCATTCTGGAGGCAGCCGTGGGCTGGAGAAGGAGGGTCACTGGGGATGTGTGCTCTTCAGTGACATTGCAGTTTATTAATGTGTGAACCTGTCGGGGCCGTTGAACCTCTCTGACCCTGTCCAGGCCGTTCCACTTCTCTGGGCTTTGGTTTCCTTATTAGTTTAATGAGGGAGCTGTTCCCAGACCTAACTGATCTTCAGAATAATTTATCTTAGATTGATTTTTATTTGGAGCACACCATGGCTAATTGCAAAGCACTTCCAAGTATTATGTTATTGCTATTTTTAATTACAGGGGGATATTAGTTATCTATTGATGCATAACAATATTATCACAAATCTAGTGACTTAAAACATGTCTTTATTACCTTTATTTGTATTGGTTTCCGTGGGTCAGGGATTCATACACAGCTTGGCTGAGTCTTCCATTTCATGGTCTCCCAAGGCAACAAAGTGGGAGATGGGGCTGTGGTCTCATCTGAGGCTGGACTGGGTCAGGCTGCGTTTCCAGGCTCCAGTGCTTATTGGCAGAATTCTGTTCCTTTCAGTCCATTGGACTGAAGGCCTAGTTTCTTGCTGGTTGTGGGTGAAAGGCCACCCACCTTCAGTTTTTAGATAATTTTTGGCCAGAGATTTACCTCTGTGCCAGATAGGCCTCCGCACTGTGACTACCTGCTTCATGAAAGTCAGCAAGGGAGGGAATCTATAAGACATGCTTTACAGTCTTACCCAATGCAATCATGGAGTAGCATCCTGCCACCTTTGCTGTATTCTGTTGGTCAGAAACAAGTCACAGGTCCCACTCCCACGCAATAGTAGAGATTACACAACCGTGTGAGCTCCAGGAGGAGTCAGGTGGCCCACTTTTGAATCTTCCCACGTGGCCCACTTTTGAATCTTCCCACCACAAAGATTAACACACGATAGTTGTTGTTTTTTTAAATTGATTTCAAAGAGGAAAGGAGAGAGAGAAAGAAACATCAATGATGAGAGAAAATCATTGATTGGCTTCCTCCTGCACGCCCCCTACTGAGCATTGAGCCTGAAATCCGGGCATGTGCCTTGACTAGGAATGGATACTTCACCTTCTTTCCCCATGACCCACTTTCTGGCATTTATAAACTTTTTGTCTATTATTTGTTTTGTTGTTTTATATCACATTTAAGTTAAAGGAGTAATTATTCATTATGATTACAATTAAGTATTAATATGATATAAATTGTAAGTACAATACATATAAACATAGACTTGTGTAATTTAATTATAATTCATGAGAAACCAAATAACTAACACATTCAAGTGAATTAAATTAGTTCAATAATTAAATTACTCTGAATTTTATATTTATACTCAAAACTATTGCTTCATCTGTTTCGCTTGTACGTTGTCTGGTTACTTTCAGCTTAGAAGAAATTGACTCTTCCCTTCCTCCTCCTGTTGCCCCTGTTTTGTCATCTGTAGCTTTATTTTTCTTTTCTCGAGTTTTATATTTATTTCATTTATTCTCATTGAGTGTTCTGTGTTTTAAGAGACTAATTTTATAAGAGCCTTGGCATTGAAAATCAGCTATTCTTCAACATGTTACTAGTGTAATAATAATAGTAGTAACACATGCTACTTGCATGTTCACTGTAAGTCAATTACCAGTCTACATGCACTGCCTGTATTAGCTCATTTAATCTCTGTCACAGTCCCATGCAGTAGGTGCCATTTTCAGAGGCGAGCACTGAGGCACCGAGCGTTACTAGTTAAGTAGCTTTTCCCAGGTCAGAGAGCAAGCAGGTGGCAGAGGCAGAGTTGGGGCCCAGTCCGTGACGGCAAAGCCCTTGCCAGAGCCAGCACGTTCTGGGGCCTCTCCTGTCCAGGTCACTCCCCACAGTCACGTGGCCTGTCTGTCACAGAGAACAGAACACAAGGCTGTGCCTCTAAACTCACACCACTCGAAGGAATGTGGGAAAATCACAAAAACCTTCTCTCTTTACTTAAACCCAGTGAATTCCTCAAAAATAGCCCCCATTTCAGTTTTTCGTCATCTTCCCATGCCTTTCATGTATTTGCTTTTTTGTGTGTTTTTTCCCCCCTTTGTTCCTTTATTTTTTTCTAACTGACAACAAAAAAAAATCAATGTCTTTGTTTTCCTCTTAAGAGGTTGCAGCGTCTTCATCATACAAATGAAGCGGAGATTTCCCTCTTCAAGATCTTCTTCCCGGCGCCATCGACTTCCTGTTCCCATTTGGACTGATTGCTTCTTGCCACATACGTGTCATCTTGAGATTTCATTTATTCCCCCCTGGGTTTAGTTTCCATTTTTCTTTGGATTTCCTTGACTCCTTATGTATTTCTCTTGGATTTCTTTTTCATTTGGCTGAAGTACATTCTCATTGTTTTTGTTGTTTTGCAGAAAAATATTCTTTGCAGAAATGTCAGTGTCCTGTGTGTATGTTGTCTGGGTGTGTAATTGAAATGCATTCCCCTGATTGGTGAGCACCGTGTGAATCTGATTACCGTCCTGTAGAAGATCACGCCTGCTTCCCATTAAGCTCTCGGGATTTCCCCTTCGCCTTTGCTGTTTGCTTGCTCACCAGGATGCCAGGCGAGAGTTTTTGGTTTATTTCATGCTCTGTGACATTCCCAGTGAGGCTGTCATTCTGAAGGCCTGAGGTCTTTCATTTCTATGATTATTGTCTGGGGAAGATTTATTTTTTAAATGTAAGTTCCTGGTTTCCCCCCAGGTCTAGGATGGGGCTCAGGAATTTGGATCCTAACAAGATTCCCAAACAGCTGTATTGCCCTGGCCCGTGTGGCTCAGTTGCTTGGGCATCATCCCGTGCACCGAAAGGTTGCTGGTTTGATTCCCGGTCAGGGCACATGCCTGGGCTGTGGGCTTGAGCTTGATTCCTGGTAGTGGGCATGCAGAAAGCAGCTGATCGATGCTTCCCTCTCCCTCTCCCTCTCCCTCTCCCTCTCCCTCTCCCTCTCCCTCTCCCTCTCCCTCTCCCTCTCCCTCTCCCTCTCCCTCTCCCTCTCCCTCTCCCTCTCCCTCTCCCTCTCCCTCTCCCTCTCCCTCTCCCTCTCCCTCTCCCTCTCCCTCTCCCTCTCCCTCTCCCTCTCCCTCTCCCTCTCCCTCTCCCTCTCCCTCTCCTTTCTCTTTAAAAATCAATGAAAAAAATCTTAAAAACAAACAAACAAAACAACAGCTTTATGAATCAGTGATGTCTGTGACCCACTCAACAAGGGGGCCCCTGAGCTCACTTTCCGGCTGCAGCACTTCCTCGGGGTGGCGTGGCCACGGCGGCGTGTTGCGATGTTATCACGTGGTGCGTGTGCCTGCAGGTTTCGTCACCTTCCCCAGCTCGGCATGGGTGGAGGTGTGAAGCCCGGCCACCCCTGTCTGACTCACAGCGTCCTCGCCAAGGTCATGTGCCACCTTGTCTGCAGAGCTGCTCTGAGAACGTTCCCGGGCCTGGCATGTCGGAAGTTGCTTCGTCCTGGCACAGCGGGCTCTGGCCAAGCTCAGTGCGTGCCCGCAGCCCACGTCTCTCGCACTGACCCAGCTCAGGAAATGTGTGTCCTCGGGTTCCATTTCTGCTGAATCTTTCCTCCCTATTACCTGCTTCGTGGTCCCTGAAGGTAGATGCCTGCCCGAGATAGAGCCGTTGGTTTTCATCGGTCCCCTTGCCTTCGCGTCTTCCTATTGCATGTGCTGCCTTAAGCATCCAAGCGGCACAGCGTTCCCAGTCTCCAAATAGCAGTGCCTCCTCACACGGCTCCATAAATCATTATTATTAATAACAAGGATAATAATGATAATGCTAAGTGGCACTCAGGTAAAATCTTCCATTAGGAGATGCTTTCTGAAATAGTACCTCTGGGCTGCTGGTTTATATCGGAAACACGAAAACTGATTTAAAAAGATGACTGTTCTACCCAAAATGTGTTTGCTTTTCTGGGTTGAATTCATTTGTTTGATTGAAAGTTTCATAAGGAAGGTGTGCGCCGGAGACACCTGGGATCGTGAAAATCGGCTCGGTGCTGCGCCTGAAATGGTTCCCTGAGAACCCAAATGTTCATTCCACTCTAGGCATGGACTCTGCTCTGTCCGTGTGGCTCTGCTTTTCCAGAACAAGCCAGATCTGGCTGCCCTTCTTGAAACACCCTCTGGAATCATGAGGGCTCCCTGGAGTCCAGTCCTTCTCTGTCCCTAAAGGATGATGGTGCTTTGGGCAAGTGATTTAACATCTCAGGGCCTCCATTTTCTTATCTGTCAAATGGGGGTTTTAAATTGGTCTCATGCCCGGCTGGAGTGGCTCAGCTGGTTCAGCATTGTCCTGTGCACCGAAAGGTTGCCTGTTCGATTCCTGGTCAGGGCACATATCTGGGTGGTGTGTTCGATCATCAGTCAGGGCACATATGGAAAGCAACTGATTGATATTTCTTTCTCACATCTCTCTCTCTCTCTCTCTCTCTCTCCCCACTTCCCTTCCTTTCTCTAACCATATTGCTGTCAGCACCTACCAGTTTCTAGCACGTAGGATTAGCATTCCAGAATGGAAGGTCTTGTTGTTGTTGTTGTTATTATTGAAATTGTTTCTATGTACAACAGGTACTGCAAATAAGAATAATCTAGGGGTAAATTTTTAATTTAAGTGTATTTGCATAAACATGCACACAGATAGTATGTATCTGGATTTCCACCTGGTAAATACACCTAACAGAACATGGAAGGGGGGGGCACTGGAACTGCCCTAGGGGTCCCCGTGTGTCCTGGATCACTACTTCCACCAAAGTGTAATCCGTATTATAACTTCTGAGCATCCAATTGTTACGCCTGGTTTTGAACTTGTAAGTGGATGCAATAGACATTCTTTTGTTTTGTTAGGTGGGTGGGTGGATGGGGTTCCTGGTTCCTTTCACTCAGCCTGTGTTGGTGGGAATGGTTCAGCCAAACTGATCGTTCGGTTGGAGATCTTCCCCTCTCTGAGCCATAGGGTGCTCTGTGGTGTCAAGAGTGCTCCATTATGGAGGGAGCTGTGGTGTGTTCCAGAACGTTCTTTTAAGGGAACATAAGGGGACCACAGTCTTCATTCTAATGAGTTAGCAAGCCAGGGTGGTTTCCCTCACCCTCTTCTTCTCCATCCAGCTGACCTCCAAGGCCCATCCATCCGCCTCCTCTGTGTCCCAGGTCCGACCCTGCCATCTGTGGCCGACGCCACTGCAGCGACTGTTTTCCTTCCCTGTCGCTCATCTCTCCCAGCTGAATGTCACCCCCAAATTGCCACCCTGAAATACACATCTGATGTGTCCTTTGCCTCCTCAAAACTCTCATCCTCAATGCTGGCTGAAAAAAAAAATCAACACAGTACAGCTCTGAGCTCCTGTGCAAACAGGATCGACCTTGAACCAGCTCCTGCCAGCCCTGTCCTCTGCAGCCCCCACGTCCACTTCCTCCCTGGGTACCGGTGCCAGCTTGGTGTCCCCATGCTCTCTCCACCTGGCATGACCTTCCTCCCTTTCGGTCGATAATGAATTTCTTCTTGTGGTTGAAGATCAGCCCAGGACTGTCATGCTCAACAGCACTTAAAAAAAAATGTTTTATTCATTTTTAGAGATAGAGGAAGGGAGAAGGATAGAGAGAGAGAAACATCGATGAGAGAGAGAAACATCATTAATCAGCTGCTTCCTGCAATACCCCTTGCTGGGGATTGAGCCCCCAATCCGGGCATGTGCCCTGACGGGGGGAATGGAACAGCGACCTCTTGGTTCAGGGGTCAACACTCAACCAGTGAGCCACACGGGCCAGGCCAACAGCACTTCTAGCTTAGTCTCAATGAAGCTTAGCCTGACATCCTGGGACTCACGTTGTCCATTCTCATCTGTCAGACCCTGACCTATGGAGTGCTGGGTCTGAGATTGTGGCTGGTGGCTCTGCTCGCTGCTCAGTCCTCTTGCTTCCCTGCTCTAATGATGCAGCTGCTTTCTTGTGCTCTCAGAAACTGTCCACACCTCGTTAGAGCCGGCTCTTAGGGCAGAAGAGCCTTCTGCTTCGTTAGAGAGCCTTGCTAGGGCAGGCTCTTGTCAAACAAATGCCTCCTGATTGGGGTAAGTGGACCCAATTGTTTGTTTATGCTAATTATTGGAGAATTACTAATCATATGTTCAAAGTAACTTTTATTTGAATAATGAACACCCCTCCCCTCTCCCGGCAAGGCAATTGAATGAGCATATTTGCTTTTCTCTTTATAAGAAGCCATTGCATTTTCAATAAGACCTCAGAGCATTAGCTGGAGTCTGCCAGGGGGAATTTGGCCCATGCAGCAGGGAATCTTCTGAAAGGGCTGGAGTGAGCAAAGATCGGAGATCTCCTGGCCAGGCTTTAGGACCAATATTCCCTCTTCTTCAGAATCATTCCTGACTCTTACCCCCAGTACCTGGCACATCCCGGGCACACAGTAGATCCTCCATACATGATTGCTGATTGGGTGAAGGAATGTTTTGATTTCATTTTTGAATGAGCAATTCAAAGCCATTTGCACTGGGCAGATTGCTTCGATGTGTACTTTTCTGGTTTGCAAAGTGAAGGAGGAAATTTTAGTTGACTCTACAAACCGATATTTGTTCATTTCTAATGCATATATGCCGATCTAAGGACATCCCGATGGGCAGCATGTATGAAGCTGACTAGGACTTGTGCCCGGCCCTTGCTTTGAATGCAATTCCAAGTGTGATTTGTGATGGCTGCCTCTGGGTCAGGGCCCATGGTGGGTGCTCTGCCTTTGTTATCAGCTTTCCTCTCATTCTTTGTGTGTATGGTTCAAGGGAAATACCCATTCTCAACAAATAGACAAACCAACCAACCCCTCTCCCAAGGCTGGTCAGGAATGGAATGGAATGGCTGGGTTTAGAAGAACATGAGGGCAAGTTCTATGATATGAACCAACCGTAACATTAGTGGGGTTTTAACCAGTAGCCCCTCCTATGAAGATGACATGAAACCATCTTATCAAACAGATATTCATTTGATACCTGTGCTGAGCCCTGGGAGCGCCGTGGGAAACAAGAATCTTTTGCTTTTTTCCCAGGGAACTCACGTGCCTCTGGGGGGAAGCCAGACAGAACGGGAACAAGGCGTGTAACAAGCGAAGGACTCACAATGTTTCCCAAATCCACTGATTTCTAAGACACATTTCTCGTCACCTTCTAATATTGTTGAAAATGCGATGTCCTAAAGTGGGAATGCGTGTTTAATATATTGTTTTCCCCCCCTGAGAAGTTATTCAGTTGATGCTTTGACTCCTGATCGATGATGTCTCCGAGTGGAGGAAATACGGTCATAATGAAACTCACACTTATTGAACGCCGAGTGTGAGGCAGGTGCTGAGCGACGCGTGTTGGAGCATTGTCTCTGGTTTCTGCGTAGCAACCAGATGGAGCGTGCAGAAGGCTCTCTGCTTTCCAGGAGAGGGAAATGGTGATGAGGCACCAGGTTTAATGTTGAACCCCTATAGGGGCCAGGATTTGACGGCTTGTCTGACTGCTCTCCTAGTTACTCTGTTACTCTGCCTCCCCACCCCACCCAACCCCAATCTCCACTCCCCACCCCCAATACCTTCTTGAGCTAGCTGGTGCAAAGCTGTCAATGCTGTCAGCATTTCCCAGGTACTCCTAGCGTAGCTACGTGCTTTCCACATAAGGAGGTACATCCTGAGGGTTCACTGACACATGTATAGAAGCACACCACAAAGACAGCACCCACAGAGCCTTATCCCCCGGATCCCCCGGTGAATCTGGAAGCACAGACTGGGGACCCACCTTGGGCAGTGATCTTGAAGTGCCTCAACTTGTTCAGGTGAGTAATTTGAAAAGGGGAGCAGCCTGGCCAATGTGGCTCAGTGGTTGAGCGTCGACCTAGGAACCAAGAGGTCACGGTTTGATTCCAGGTCGGGGCACATGCCCGGGTTATGGGCTTGATCCCCAGTGTGTGGCATGCAGGAGGCAGGGGATCGATGATGTTTCTCTCTCATCAATACTTCTACCTCTATACCCCTCTCCCTTCCTCTCTCTCTAAAAATCAATTAAAAAAACATATTTGAAAGTTGTTGTTTTTTTTTTAAGAAAAGCAGTGCAGAGCAAACTTTGTGCTACCTGGAGGTCATCATTCAGAAGGATGTTCTGGAAACAGAGAAAACTCTGGGTCGTACTGTAGCGTAGAGTTTGCCAGTAAGAGATGCTGGGCTTAGCTTCTAACCACGCCAAGCCCAGAGGGGCTAAGTGACTGCTTGGGAGTCCCAGGGCCAGGACGAGAATCAGAAGTAGATCCCTGGTCTTCGGTCTCCACAAGGTTCATCCCCCTCCCCAGGGCTCCTTCCTTTCTCCTTTCTCTTAACCTCCTGCTCCTCCTCTTCCCACCTCTTCTTCTCCTTCACTTATTTCTCTCTGGTCCTCCCTCTCGTCTCCTTCCTGTTTTGTTCCTTTTTAGGTCCAGTAGACTGAAAAGGTATTAAATAACTTGGGTGGCAAAAACCATGAAGAGCGGTAGCTAAAATAGAAAGTTCTAGAACTTGTGAAATGATGATGAACCACCAAGATTAGCTTAGGATTGATGTATGTGGCTAAATAGTTCATATGTTCAAAGGGACTTTAAAATATGAGGCTTGTAATTAATATTTATAGATCTGAGTGATGAGAAACGAGCAGAAAAGGAGCCTGTTGGGCTGACTTAGTAAAAAAAAAAACACACCAAAAACCCTGAGATGATCCAGGCGAGAAGGGAGAGGCGGTGGGGCTGGCGTGCTCAGAGCTGCTCATGCAGAAGGAATCCAAACCCGAGCTCTGGGAGACTGTGTGCAGGGGAGGCATGCAGGACGTGGGGGCAACTTTCTCGTTCACTGAGCTCACGTCACGCAGGCTGGGCTGACTTGGGTTACGCTGAGCTGGTGATTCGACTCGATCACAAAAAATCCAGCACATGAACTAGTAACCTATTTAGAAGATGTGTGAACGAGTTGGAGGAGGAAGGCCTTTGCGTCCACAAGCGAGGCTAGTGAGAGAAACGCAGAGGAAGCGAAGGACTTCTGAGATGTGGGTGCTTTTGGCCGGCCTAAGCCCAGGAGGCTGTGGCCACCTCCAGGCAGCTTCCCCGCTGCCCCGGGAGAAGACGTGTTGGTGAGGACAGATCTGTGCGGTGTAGTTTAATGTCCCCGAGACCTCATCGCCCTCTGGTGAGCCGGCGATTTCCATACATTCGGTTTAACTGAATCTTTCTAACCAGCATGTAGCACAGCGTCTTGGAACTTTCTCATCGCCAAGTGAATGGTTAAGCACCTGTCATTTGTTTATGAACATGGATACAGAGGAGAAACTCATTTTATGAAACGGGCTTTCTGGCCTTAAAAAAAAAATTAATTACAGAATGCTAGGTCACTTTATAAAAGGGTTTCTTCATTTTGTTTGTTAAAAGGCTTCACCATGAAGATCTTTTAAAAAGAACAAACAAAGACAGAACTTTTCAACTTCAAGTTTTTCAACTATATTCCATGTATAAATTGAGGCCACTCTGCCTAATATACACATACTGAACTTTTCACTACTTCTAGCTCATTCATTCATTCATTCATTCATTCAACATTACAAGAGACATTCAGGCAGATCCCATGAGGAAGAGAGAAATAGAATAGCATCTTAGTCTTCAAGTAGAAGAAATGGTCTCTTCCTATTTTTTGTAATCGTTACTACATTTTATGAAAACAAAGTGTTGGCTCTGCAAAAGATTTAGAAAACACAAAAAACAATCGCAGGGAAGGGGGAAATATGCCTATAAATTTCCTAATCAGAAAAACTCACTGTGGACATATTTATCCGTTTCTTTCCTGTCACTGTAGGCAGCATGCATGTGTGTGGGTGACAGGTGTGGCTCAGAACAGGACTTGAGAGGAGGAGGGGCCTGGGGCAAGGCTCTGAAAATAAGCAGGGCATGAGCTTTGCAAATCAGAATGAGTTTGGGATTTTCCCTTTGGTGATGGGGAACCTGGATGTAGCATGATCTGAATATCTACCCCTTCAGTGCATTAGTGACTAAATGCTGTGTGACTTTTAGCTGGAAATTAACCTCTCTGGGCCTATTTTCACACTTGTAATGAAGGGGTTGAGTGATTTTCAATGACATTTCCAGCTTCAGTATTCTGACTCTGTCTGTCCCTTGTTTATATTTTCAAGTGGGGTTGATCCCTTGTTTATTTTGCCAGGAAATAGCTCCCTCTCAGACAGCCTGTCCAGCCCTGTCCTTACAAATGTGCCTTCCCGGGCCCCTATGTCAGCACCAGCCCTGACCGAGGCATTTCACCCACACGGAGAGCTGTGCAGATCAGAGGAAGAGACAGAGGTTAGGAACAAGGGGGCTTGCACATTCCGACGCTGCTTAACTGGATTTAAACTTCTGACCTGTAATGCTTCCCAGCTGTTTGGAAGTCACACATCCCATCTTGATCAGACTCGCCCCCAAAAGTGATCCAAACAGAGGGTTTTTTGTTTTGTTTTTCCAGGGAACCCTCACCCTGCCGGCTCTCTCTTGGGTTGAGTCTGCAGTTCCTGCCTCAAGTTGGTGACTGCCCCAAGCCCTCTCTTAACACTGGCCCGCAGAAGGGGTTCGGGCTCTCACCCCCTCGCTCACTGCAGTCAGGGACCACCTTTTTAACAGTCTGTTTTACAATGTGGAGAAAGAGGTGGGAGTGGGGGGCCGGCGGGGGAAGGGAGGGATGAGCCAGTGTCCCTGCCCTCCTCAGAATAACAGACCCCAGGTGGTGGGATTTGCTGGGAAAGCTCAGGGCTCCGATTCCAAAGTACACACTGAAACAAATGAAAACCAACTGGAACTGAGGTGGGCGGAGGCAACAGAAGAAAATTCAGCTTCAAGGTTGTTTTGTGTGTGTTTTTTGTACCGAATGCTAATCATGGGTGAACTCAGAGGAATGTGCTGTCTCTGGATGAATTTCCTAACATGGTAGGAAGGACAGAATCCAGGAAGCAGCTCAGCCTGTGGCCAGGGGTCGGTGCTTGCACGCTGGCCAAGGAGGTGAGTTCTCCATCCATCGCCAGGCCTGGGGGTAGGGGCCTGTGGCTCACATGAGTTGGACTAAGACTCACGAGAATCAGACCTCCGGGTCCCACTTTGTTTTCTCTGAAAATAACCTTTCAGGTGATTTTTTTTTTTTCCTTTTTTGTACAATGTATGAGAAAACGTCCAGGAACTCACATTTTAGTTTTGCAAGTTTACTTGGCATCTGTTCAACTAAAGGGCCTCGGCATATTTATGTAAATTTGTGCAACTTAGTAAAAGATTTCCTGTTCTGCCGTGGACTCAATTTGTTGAACCACCCTAGACTTGGACTAAGTCACTACTTTGCACCTGGCCATGTATTTGTTCGGAGGAGACAGCACAATGGGAACGAAGTTTCAAACCAAACCTCCAATCAGAATGCACTACCTCCTCCAATCAGAATGCACCACCTCCTCCAATCAGAAAGCACCAACTCCTCCAATCAGAATGCACCGCCTTCTCTGTTGGGAGGCCCTGAAAGGTACCAGGTCACCTGGCCCCTCCTACTGACCTGGCCCCTGTTGGCCTCCATTCACCCCTGACTAGACCAGCTTTCTCATCTCCTCTGCACACACTCTCCTCTCTCTCTCTACCGCAGGCCCTCTGATTTCCTGACTGGTCCCCAAGTTCTTACCTTCTTTTCTTTGTATCCTCTGTTCCACTGCAGGAAGGTTTTACCATCTACCCTCCACTCCCTTCCCACCAGCTTTCCAAAGGGCTGCTCCCTGGAGAGCCCGCTCTGTTCCCATTTCTGTAGTTCTCACTTATGGTACAGCGTGGGGCCAGAGTAGGTTTACAGCTATGAGTATAGGAAACAGAGTTTATTCTTGTATCACTTACAAAGCATTGTACTCTTCTCCATACACACAACTGTAAACCTACATTGACCCCCATCCTGTGTGGCATTAAGCCATTGTAAGAGCACTTTATTTATTTATTTATTGTTGTTAATTCTCACCCGAGGATATTTTTTCCATTGATTTTTAGAGAGAGTGGAAGGGAAAGAAAGAGAGGAAAGAGAGAGAGAGAGAGAGAGAGAGAGATATTAATTGGCTGTCTACTCCCACACGTGCCCCAACAGGGGCCAGGGATCGGACCTGCAACACAGGTACATGCCCTTGCCCAGGAATTGAGCTCTCCACCCTTATGTACATGGGCTTGACACCAGCCAGGGCAAGAGGATTTCCTTTGTATAGACATATTTCCTGCACTAGCCCTGACTGGTCTATGTCTGTTCCTCCCAATCCTTGCCCAATGCCTGCACAAAGTAAACGCAAAGCAAATGATTTTGGAGTGGATGGTAGCACTGAATACATAAGGTTAAAACTGTATACAAAGATCAAGTTTATGAATAAGAGCACTTTCTAATGGATTCTACAAGCATTGCTGGACCACCTCCATGTCCAGGCATTGTGTGGCACCTGTGGGTATCAGTTCCTCACTGGTCCCTGACACTTTCTCAGCTGATTCCTGACTCCTGAGCATGCCTGCCTGAGAGCCACGGCAGGGAAAGATTTCAGGGGACGGGTGTGCCCAGCCCAGGGATGAGGCGACCACACTTTATTAGGCCGGTGTCACGGCCTGGGCTCCATACTTCAGTTATCTTGTTTTTGTTGCTTTTTTTTTTTTCCCCTAGACCTCATACTGTTTTAGAAAAGATCAGGAGAGATGAATCATATTGTATCCAGGACCTGGGCGTTCTAAGTTCTGTTTTACAGATGAAGAAATTGAGTTGTAGAGAAGTTATCATTGGCCCAAGTTCATTCATCTACTCATTGCATATCTGGAAATTACCAGAAACACAGTCCAGGACTCTGATCTGAAGCTGTACATATTCCATTAGGCACTGGTCATCTTGCATTCATCTCTCTCTCTCCCTGCCTCAAGCGAAGTGCCTGATATATATCTGATATATCTGTATGTTTGATTGACTAAACATGTGTGACCTTACATGTACGGTCATTACTGAAATGACATTAGCAGGGTTCAGTTCTATTTTTTATGCCATCTTTCTTTTTTGTCATCATGCCCTCTGGGACTTCCTGGTGCATCCAAAGCTGCCTCAGGGGTTCATTCATAACCCAGATTCTACCTGCAGAGGAGGGCCCAGAGGACACAGTGTCGGCATCAGACCTGGGTCCTCCAAGGAAAAGCTTTTGCAAGGAGATCTGCTACTTGAGGCTATCTGTCGGTCTGACACTGACACTCAGGAGGGAAGCCAAGGATTCAGCCAACATGTGTAGAATTTTGGGGACATCACACCAGTCACCCACTTCACTATTCCATCTCATATCCATATGGTTGGGGGGAGGGGTGTATTTGTTACTGTTGTTTGTTTTATTTCCTTTTCACTTTGATGTGGCTCATCTTGGCAGCCAATATTTTGTGGCAATGCACACAAATTATTTCTGTCGTAATTTTGAGAGAAAATGTGGTGAGTTGGCCAGAGAAACTTCAATAGGGAAATTAAAATGAAAAGTAGTAATTTTAAAGGAGGAGAAAATGAAATGACAGTTTCGGTCATTTCATGCCCAGGGTGTTAGGCAGAGATGACATCTGCGCCTTCTAATTCATGTCCTCATTTTACTGCTTGATTGACGTGGCCACTGCATCTGGGAGGAGGGCTCTTGGCTCCTCTGGGAACATACAGGAGCCGGGGATGCTTCGCTGCCCAGTTTGTTCACTAGATGGCATGGCTCGGGCTGGCCAAGTTGCATGGATTCAGCCCGATGAAGGAAGGCAGGAAGTTCTCAGTGGACTGCCGACTGTCTTTTGCTAATTTCATTTGGGACAGACAGCGTGACCCTGAGGGTATAAGACCTGGAGGGGTTCTTTGATTTGAAGCAGGAGTTGCTGCTGGAGGTGATGTGTCTGCCAACTGGATTAGCGAAGACTCCGAGAGCCAGACGGTGCCTGGTAGATCATCTCGTCTGCCTTGTGGTTTACATACTTGTTTATAGAGGAAAACACTTCCCTCAGCAAAATGCTCTGCAGAGCTGGATTCGTAACATGGGAAATAGCCCAACTACCGGGTTGCTTTCTGGAGCCTTGGGGTTTCAGAAACATTGCCCCTGCCCCTTATTTATTTATTTATTTATTTATTTATTTATTTATTTTTTGCTCCTTTCCTCTCTTCCTCCCCTCATTTCTTTCCTCTTTTTTCTTTTTTCCCTTCCATTTTTCAGAGTTGGAAACTGAGGACTAGAGAGAGCAAGATGGTCTTGGCTGATCTTGGCCCCAAACCAGCCACTGGCTGATCTTCCTGTGAATCGCTGCCCTGTTCATTGGCGTTCACACGTTCCCATGAAAGGGGTCTCCGAAGCAAGTTGCTGTAAACCCCGGGGAACGCTCGGTTGGTGGGTGGGTATGCACATGGGCTGAGCTCACTGAATGTTTCCGTTGCAGCCAGTGTGTTGACACTGATCGTAAATCCAACAGGACAAGAGTGACAATGAGGAGTGTGTGAATTCTGGGCCAGACACTGGACAAACACTTTCATGCCTTATTTCATTTTTCTTCACAGGAAACATACGGGGTTTATTTTTCTATCGCTACTTCACAGATGGGAAAAACTAGATTCAGAGGCTAAACTTTTTGAACCTATGTCTATATTAGGATACAGACGAGGGTCTTATAACAGGGAGTCTCTCACACACAAGGTCTTAAATACAATAGCCAACCAGCTGATGTGGCTCAGTGGTTGAATGGCGACCTATGAACCAGGGGGTCATAGTTCGATTCCTGGTTAGGACATATGCCTGGGTTGGGGGCTCGATTCCCAGTAGGGGGCATGCAGGAGGCAGCCCATCAATGATTCTCTCTCATCATTGATGTTTCTATCTCCCTCTCTGAAATCAGTTAAAAAAATGTTTTTAAATAAAAATAAATAAAGCAGCCGTTCCCTTCGTCCTCATGCAACAGCCCATAGGAGTGCTGGGCATGGCTGGGCTCCTTTCAACACATGGCTTCCCTCCCTGTATCCAATGTGGCTTTTCTAGTTCCTATCAGCTCTCAGCCAGCAGAGCAGCCACGTAGCCAGAAATGATGGGATGCAGATTTGAACTGAGGCTCATGTGAACCGAAAGTCTGTTGTTCACTAACCACTGAACAAAACATCCCCCATTATTCCCACCCCCAATCAGTACAGACCAAACATAATGATAGCAAACTGCTACTGTCTCAGGAGCCTCATCAGTCCTGGTAACCAGCCTCCCAAATGGCTCCTGCTACTCCTGCCCTTGCGTATTCCTGCCCACACTGGATGAGGCTGTCCTGTGTAGTCAATTGGGTATCATGGATGTGATATTGAATAACTTTTGAAGAGACGAGGTCCCCAAAGACATTGTGGTTTCTGCTCAATGCTTTTTCTAGGATTACTAGCTCTGGGGAAGGCAGCCGCCATGTTGTGAGGACACTCAAGCAGCCTAGTGGAGGTCTATATGGGGAGGAACTGAGGCCTCCCACCAGCACCCAGCACCAACCAGCCAGCCAGTGAGTGATTTGCCTGGGAAACAGATCCTCCAGACTCAGTTGAGCCTTCAGAGAACCGTAGCCCAGGCCGGTCTTAAATATAACTCAGAATCCCTGAACCAGAATCCATTGGCAAAGCTGCACCCACCCAAGTTCCTGTCTAAAAGAAACTGTGTGAGATGCATGTCACTATATCTCACAATAATTTTATTTAACTACTAGAGGCATGGTGCACGAATTCGTGCACAGGTGGGGTCTGGCCAGCCCACCCAGATCAGGACCCATCAGGGGCCGGGCAGGCCAAGGGGAGAGGCCGTGGGATGTTGGCTGGCCGGCCCTACCCCTAATCGGGCCGGTTGGCCGGCCACAGTGTGTGTCATAGAGACTGGTCGTTCCAGTCGCTTGGCTTTTACTGGTATATAGATAGATAGATAGATAGATAGATAGATAGATAGATAGATAGATAACTATCACATTAGACTAGACGCTAGGTTTAGAGCATATATTTTTTCTAGACCAAACTCATGCCACCTCCTCAGGTAAGCCTTAGTTAACCCCATTGGGGACGTGGACACTCCTCTTTCCTCTGGTTCCTTTATCCCATCTGGTGTCACTCCAGGCTGAAATTTGTATTGTTACACATCTGTTTTCTTCTCCAGACTATTCATTTCTTTCTTTCTATGTTTTTAAAAAATGATTTCAGAGAGAGGAAGGGGAGGGAGAGAGATAGAAATATCAATGATGAGAGAGAGAGTCATCAATCGGCTGCCTCCTGCACCCCCACCCCCTACTGGGGATCGAGCCCACAACCCCGGCATGTGCCCTGACCAGAAATCGAACCGTGACCTGGTTCACAGGTCAGTGCCCAACCACGGAGCCACATGGCCGTTCAGGGCCATTCGTTCCTTGAAGACAGTGTTTTGTGTTCAGGGTCATCTCCCTCGTGCCTGACAGTGCCACATTCAGTGTATGTCCGTGGGTGGCGGAAGCCTGCTGCCCATCACTTGTTTGATTTATAATATTGCAAACCTATTTTCTTGACATTTAGGCTCTAAAAACATTGTGTTGCCTTTTACGCGATGCCTCTCGGTTACATCGCCGTCAGAGTAACAGACTTTTAAGAGGACTGTGTGTAAATAAAAGATAAATATCCTAAGGGCCAGAGATCATGCTGTTTGAGGAGCTTTTACAGACAGTTGGCACCTCCTTATTCTTGAAAACCAGGCCTGAAATCTTATCAAAACAAACGTCCCCCAGAGATTTCCCCGGAGCTGGGAAAAATCATTTCTTTTTAAATCACATTTTCTCTTGTCCCATTTAGGAGAGGAGAGAAGGAGGTGCGTCATGAACCCACTGGCTCAGGTCCCTCCTGCTCCCCTCTCCCCGGGTGACCGTACTTTCTGATCCACCCGATGTGTTTCTGAAGCCGCCTCATTCCCAAATATACACCCAGCCCGTTAGGTAACCTTTTGCAAATCTTCCAATAAGTCTCATCTAAAAAAAATCCTCCCAAAACATTTAATTCAGAACCGCTCCAAAGGGTAACTGGGACGCGTTCTGCATCCTTTTAAAACCTGTATACTGCTCTGGCCAGTTTGCTCAGTGGATAGAGCGTCAGCCCATGGATTGAAGGGTCCTGGGTTCAATTCTGGTCAAGGACACGTACCTCAGTTGCAGGCTCGATTCCTGGCCCTGGTCCGGGGCATGCAGAGACAACTAATCATGTGTCTCTCTCACATTGATGTCTCTCTCTCTCTCTCTCTCTCTCTCTCTCTCTCTCTCTCTCTCTCTCTGCCCATCACTTGTTTGATTTATAATAGGCAGGAGCGCTTCAGAGATACCCTTGATCAACATCCCACCCAGGGTTGTAATTCCTTGTCTCCTTGAGCCCAAGGCTGTTCCCACCATTTGGAATACTGTCCACTGGATCTCAAGTATCATTGGTCTTTTTTGCCCTTGTCATGTCCCTGAGACTGTATTGAATGATGCCTAGTCAGCCACGAATGCTTTAATTTATCACCGATTTCTCTCTCTCTCTCTCTCTCTCTCTCTCTCTCTCTTCCTCTCCCCCCTCCCTCTTTCCTGCTCCCTTCCATTCTCCTTAAAAATCAATAGGAAAATATTTTCAGGTGAAGATTTAAAAAAGCAAAAAATCTATACTATTCTCAATCTTCAGACTCCAGGGATATTTATGTCAGTTAGATGGGATCGAGCCTTGGTTCAACCAAGGAAGAAGTTGAGATGTTGGCTGGGGTGACTGTGGCTTAACAAATGAAAACGCGGGGTATTTGGAGGTGGCCCCTTGCCCAGGGAGGCACTGACCGACTCCTCAGGGCCCCTGCGGCCTCATCGTGACTGAGCCATTGGGCAGACACTCCAGTCTGGACCGATCCACACCCTTCCTCCTCCCAGAGCTGCCCCCTCATAGTAAGGAACATTAAGGAGCAGATTTCCGTTTGGCCTGCTTGGCATGGTGCCATTAATGGGCTCACCCGGGACAGTGGCTAAGATCCTGTATATGAGACGGTCATGCCTCAGTGCATCAAACAGTCGGAATGTAAATTTCACCCCCAATTACCTTCCCCCCTCCCCAAACTCTCTACATAATGCCTCCCAAGTGGGCTATATTAATATCTCAATTATACACAATTTCCATGCTTACTCAGATTTAAGACTCTATTGATCCACATCATTGATTGAATAACACTAATTATTACTTGAGGAAAAAAATCAACTATAGGACATTCCTGTTTCAGTTGTAAGAGGTATTCAGATCTTTCAAAACGTAATGAGAACAGAAAAGAAATGGTTGCCCTGTACTTCAGGATGCTTGGTGAACTTCTTGAGAGGCGAGAGCGCTCAGTTCCCGAAGGCGACCAGGTGGCAACGTGGATGGAGGTCCACACACCGGAAAAGGCCTCTGACGGCCCATCCGTGTGTCTGCTTCCAACACGAGGCGGAGAGCTCTTTGTGGCCAGGGACAATGCCATGTCCGGTGCTGGGTCCCTAGCCCCTGGATCGATGCCTCGTGCCCAGAGTCACTTGGTAATTATTTGTTGAATGAATCGGGTATGAGAGGTCAGAGGCCCTCCCTGATTCCTACTCGTGCCCCCGTGACCCCGTCACATCAGAAGGCCGCTGCAAGCATCCAGGGAGATGTCGCTCCTACAAGTCCTGGTGCAAGTTCTCAGCAAACAGGTTCCACCTCCTCTGCTTCCTCCTCCCCCTCCCCCTCCTTCCATGCTTTTTGCCGACTCAAGACCCTTCAACAGAAATGAAACTTTGCAGACAAACTCCCCAGGGCCTTCCTGAGGACATGCTCTTTCTGTGAGAAAATGAGTTTATCGACGTTTCTGCTTCAGAAGAGCGCGAGGTGCAGCTCTCGGTGCAGGGCTGTGAGCCTGGCCGGGGCTGCAGAGGCCCAGCTGCAGGGGCTTGGGCAGGAGGCAGCAGCCAGCGCCTGGGTGGGCTCCTTGCTCCAGCCTCCCCCCCCCACCCCAGGCCCTGCCTGGCTGTCACAATGGGGTGCTTACATCCCCGACCCCCTGAATGAAATCCCAGCTCCTGGTAGGGCGCTCAAGGAGTCTTTGGCCTAAGTTCTACTTTCAACTTTGGCCCCACGCTGTATCTGCTGCGGGCCTGGAGCTTGATGGGGAGGATTGATGCATTCACATGGGAGATGCGAAGAAGGAATGTCCTCTTCCTGAGACCCCATGCATCCATTGCTCTTCGCTGGCCTTTGGGTCGATGAAGTCCAGCTCCAGCCTTTGGTGAGCCCCACCTGTGGGCGCGTCCTCTCTGCCCGTGATCACCCGCCTCCCGCTGCCATGAGCTCCACTCGCCCCTTCATTATCATGTGCCCGCATGACAGGGCTCACAACATGCCCTCTCCTCCAGGAAGCCAGACAGATTTTACTGCAGAGTAAAAACCTGAGTAGCTTAGGGCTGCCTGAAATTCATCCGGATGGAGACGAGCCTGGTACGTGGTGCTGGAGGTGAGGATGCAGTAGAAGCCAAGGAGGCATTTAAAACAGGGAGAGACAATATCAGGCGTGTGCCAGATCACCCAGGCAGCGCTGCGATGGGAGATTCTGCAGGGAGAGATGAGGGGCAATGGAATAACATAGGAGTTGAATCTGGTTGGAATCTATTGGCACTCAAGCTCATCTCTTACCTTTCTCCTCATCTCTGCTCCCTAGCCTCAGAGGGAAGCCAGGGGTTTTTCCCTCCCTCCCTTCCTCCCTTCCTCCCTCCCTCCTTTCCTCCCTCCCTCTCCCTATCTCTTTGCTAAGTAGGCCTGCCATGGTTTCAGTCTCCCACATGAGATTTCAGACCCTGGACCCCAGTAATGTCACTTCATCCCTTTGCCCCTGAAATCTAAGGAAGGTGGCGGCTTCCTGCCACTGTGAATCTCTCCCTCGCCTATTTGGGTTCTCAGCTCTTCCAACACTGGTGTGACCAAACTCCCGCGTTTAGTTCCTCCTGTTTAGATACTTGGGGTGCTTCCTGTTTTCCTGTTTGGATCCTGACTGAGGCAGAGGTCTGCTGAAGTCATACGTGTAAAACAAGTGAAGGTCTACATAAGGGTGTTATCCCAGGGCTGGAGGAGGGGAGGCGCTTCAGAGATACCCTTGATCAACATCCCACCCAGGGTTGTAATTCCTTGTCTCCTTGAGCCCAAGGCTGTTCCCACCATTTGGAATACTGTCCACTGGATCTCAAGTATCATTGGTCTTTTTTGCCCTTGTCATGTCCCTGAGACTGTATTGAATGATGCCTAGTCAGCCACGAATGCTTTAATTTATCACCGATTTGTATTTTTCCATAAAATGAAACATACAAGGAGACTCAAAACCAACACAGAATTGAGACGAGAAACAGACATTAAGCTTCCAGTCAGTACCAGGTATGGCTTATTTGTCTGCTTTGGCCAGCCTCCGGACTAGCTGTGTGATCTCGGGCAAGTCCCTTTCCTGTCGCGGGGCTACTTTCTCCACCCTAAAGAATAGGATCCTAATGGGCCTCCAGGCCCGGCTACCATTTGTCATCGTCTCTACTGTGCTGAGAGCTTATAATGGGATCCATCCCATTGACACGATGAGTTCTTCCGCCCTGGTGCCGGGTCTCCGATACCAAAGCCTGCGAGGCTGTTAATAACCTTGTTTCCCTTTGAAAAGCTCGGCGAGTGCAGATGGATTTCCCAGGCCTCCGCTGAGCTCTGCACCCAGCGAACCAAATATCACACCTTTAAAGGTCCTTGGCAGCCGGCGCCGACGGAAGCCTCCGCCAGACATCGCGGGGAAGGTTGGTTCAGGCACCGCTCCGAGCAGTTCAAAGTGAGACCCTCTGTTTCCGAGATGAACCAACTTGCCTCTCACCGTCTGTTTTCCAGGACCTGGAACGATACACGCTCTTCTCTCTATTTGCAGCCTCATCTGTTCCCAGAAATAGACACTGGAAACCAGGAAAGAAATGTCACTCTTTGGCTGGTTAGCCTAGGATGCCATAAGCCACCTTCTTTTATATTTTCTTATTTTTCTCTACATTTGAAACGATCATTTTTTCAAGAAATAGCTTTATCGAAACATATTTCTCTCTCTGGGAGAAGGAAAGTGCACTTATTCCTGGGCTGATACGGAGGTCAACACTAGAGATGGTGATCCTTTTTGTGTGTGTTAATCCTCACCCAAGGATATTTTTCCCATTGATTTTCAGAGAGAGTGGAAGGGAGAGGGGAGAAAGAGAGAGAGAGAAACATCGATGTGAGACAGACACATCGGTTGGCTGCCTCCTGCATGTGCCCTGGCCGGGGCCAGGGATCAAACCTACAACCCAGGTATGTGCCCTTGACTGGGAATTGAACCCGCGATCCTCTGGTGTGAGGTCCAATGCTTTAATCTCTGAGCAATGCTGGCCAGAGTGGTGGACCTTTTTTGATTGAGCAAAATCTCACTGGGGCTTTTATGGCACCCATGCTATGTGAATTTATTGAGGGCTTTGTTTTGATGTTTATGGCAACTTGCAGACCTATAAAAAAAATGTGTATTCAGTGGCCAACACAGGTTATCTTTAGGTTTTCTGACATTAAAGATATGTGGCCCCTTCCCTGAGGCTCTCATATCTGATGGGAGAAACAGAGTTGTACAGAATGCATGCTATAGTATTGGTGGATTTACCATATCGGCTACTTCTATGACTCTTGTTAAGTCCCGCCCTCCTCTGCCAAGGCCAAAGAGTGGCCTCTAGTGGTCAGCTACTGAATTGCAGGTATAGAACCAATGGCTTTAGTACTAGAATTGTGGTAGATCTTCTCAAGTCTTGGCAAAGAAATGTTTTTCCATTCATTTCCCAATGTGGAAACTTATATACCTGCATGTTTGGAGCAGAGGTTTCCAATATTTTCTCAAGTTTGACCTATCAATTTGAAGGGATGTCTCAAGCGTCAGAAAAATGGCACATGAACTTTGTCCCAATAGTTTCTCTTCAAGGAATTCACCCTGGGAAGCCACAGGTGTACTTCACTCAAAGGTGTGTTGTATGTATACTTATTATAGTGTTATTTATAATATCAAGAGAAGAAAAATAGCTAATTGTAAGGTATGAATGTAATGAATGATGATAGACTGATATGATGGGATGCCACACAGCGGTGATCTAGAAAAGGACTTAATGGCAGGGAAGGAAATTTATGATATATAATTTGATAAAACAAGTGGTGAAATTCTGTCGGCCATGACACTAAATTCAAATATTTATGTGTGTGTGCTATACAGTGGTATATATAGGTACACGTACACATATATTAAAAAGTAGTGTATATGCACTATTACTCAACACTGGGCATTTGCTGATGGGGCTGTTTCAGGGGACATTTTCTTTGGTGCATGTATTCAGCACTGTGTATGTATTGATTGTAAAATCAGAAGATACGTTGTCTTAAAAATGAAATTGGCTTTTCCTGGCCAGCGTGGCTCATTGGTTGAGCATCGACCTCTAAACAGGTCACAGTTCGATTCCCAGGCAGGGCACATGCCTGGGTTATGGGCTCAATCCCCAGTAGGAGGAGTGAAGGAGGCAATCAATCAATGATTCTCTCTCATCATTGATGTTTATCTCTCTCCCCTCCCCCTCCCTCTTCCTATCTGAAAAGAAGAATATTTTAAAGAAACGGAACTGGCGTCTGGACACACTACAGGGATGACAATGGTGAGGGCTAGTTGGCAGAGTCATAAAAGAGATTCTGAGGCTATGGGCTTTAGAGAGTCTGAATGAACCCCGACTTTGACACCCCTTTGGGCCATTTGGGAATGGGCATTTCAAGCACAGGTGAGTACGTAAGGCTAAGGGTAGCTGTACTAGGGATTTCCTTGGATGACACGGAATAGTCGGTTGGGTTGGACAGACTGCTCATGGACAGTCTTAACTGAATGGAGCCCATGGGACAGAGGCTCCCGTCTGTGCTTCCATCTGCATCATCATCTCCTTCCAAAGGCACCCACAACAGGTGGGCAGTTTGGATGACCTTGAAGCAGGACGACAGGGAAGCTGCTCTGGCACTTCAGACTTGCGCCCAGATTCAGGATCAGGAATGCGAGCCCGCCTGCCCCTTGTCTGCTTGGTGATGGAGGTCATATGTTAAAGGCCCGGAATGACCTTGGTACTTACTCCCTGAACACTAACCAGTCATCTGCCCGCATGCATCTCAAAACAGTGACCCAGGAGCCATCTACACTAATAAAAGAGTAAGATGCAAATTGACCATACCTTTGCAACGCCCACAAGCCATCAGGAGTGAATATGCAAATTAACCCAACAAAGATGGTGGGTTAATTTGCATACACAGGCGCCGAGCGGCCAGGGGCAGGGCAGGACACTTGTGTCATCGCCATGGTGACGACACAGGCATTCTGCACCGCCCCAGCTGCTCAGGACCTCTGGGCAGCATGGGAAGGCGGAAAGGCAGCTCCAGCCAGAGCGAAGGCGGTGCTGGCAGCCAGGGGAAGGAAGGCCCATTCTTGCACGAATCTCCGTGCATTGGGCCTCTAGTGAAAAAATAAAAGTATATCTCCTCCACAAATAACAAACCAAATTACCTGTGGCTGGGCTTCTTTGTGGCTCATAGTATATGTAGGTGGGATGTAGCCTCAACCTCCCCCCTCCCCACACTTACCCCCTCCCCATTTTACTCTCCATGCTCCTTTTCATTTCCCAATAAGGAGCAAGGCCATGCTAAATCATAGACACATTTTGCTGTTGGGTGTGGGGACTGCATTGTAAGGCTCATCATTCCCATATTCCATTCTTTCTCTGTAGCTCCCTGCTATGTGCCTGGGCAGGCCCGTGCTCAGGGCCAGTTCTCTCCTTCCCTGAGGGTGAAGCCCAGGGATAATGGGCCAGAGCAGCTGGGTTAGCCCTACCTCAGCTCCCTGTAACCTACAGTTTGCTATCCATAAACCAGAGGGATGGCGTGGGGATCCCCACGTTTCCTCCCACCAAGATTCCTCAACCTCTTGACATCCAGGGTGGGACCATTCTTTGTTGTGGGGAGACTTCCTGTTCATAGTGGGATGCTGAGCTGCATCCCTGGCCAGTCACACTGCCCCTCCCACTGGTGCCACTCCCAGTGTCTCCAGACATTGCCCAGTGCCCGGAGCTGAGAGCAGTGGGGTTTCTAGGCGTACTTCCCTCTGTCTGGCAGGGTTGGTCCTAGCATGTAGTTCCTGGCCACGTGTCAGCAGGCATCTCTAGAAAAGCCACATCCCTCAGAGTTCAGGGTAGGACTGTCCTCCCCACAGCCATGCTGAGGGGCTGGTTCCCCTCCAGGAGACTTCACGTACCTCACAAGGCTGGGCTTCCTTGGAGGCACCTCTAGGCGGCCTTGGAGGATCATCGCTGGCTGCTGGACCCTGGCAGGGGCGTCTGGGCGCCAGGCCTTGCTCAGCTGCCTGGCCCCTGAGAGCCCCTGGGGATTTCTGGCCTGGACCAGAGCCTACAGAGGGAGAGGCCGCTGTGGAGGCGAGAGCGAGGCAGCGGCAAGAGAATGCAGGAGTGGGTCAGGAATTTCCGTGGCTTCATTAGAAACAGATGCCTAGCAGAGGTGGAGGTTTGGGCTCAGCGGCAGGAGAATGTGCTTGGCAGCTTCTTCTCCCCACATCCCTCAACCTCTCCTCTCATTTCCCCTCCCTTGTGCAAGGACCACCAGATTGTCACTGAAGGGGTGGGGGGGCTCTGGTTTAAGGGAAGCTGGGCTTGTTGTGACATAGGAACAGAACCTGCTTTCATAAGCATGTGTGACTTGAGTCTGTTTACATGTGATCATAGATGGGTGGGATTAGAGAATGTCAGGGTAGGAAAGCCCTTCTGTGATCCGAGTTGAGGTCTGCAGCCAAGAATTGAGTCCAGGAACCCAGATCCCAGGGCTTCTCCCCATAACCCACCCCTGCCTCCAAGTCCTCTTTTAAGATGTAAACTCATTGGGATAAAATCGGTCATACCTGCTACTCCCAGCCTGTGCCCATGGCAGGCATCACTAATTGATCACAGAGTTTATTCCTGCTGGGCCTTGATGCTGCCTAATTCCCCATCAACCTGACAAGTGGCTCGGTGCAAGGACCCCATTCACCTTGGCTCATCCTTGGGCGTCCCTTTTGCCAGTCTCTTTACCCCTTTACCATCACAGCTACCAACCCACGTCCAATTCCACTCTGGTGTGTTCACATCCTGACCACAAGAATGTTCTGATGCTTCTGGAACATTCTTAAAGGTCCCGCTGGAAGTCACACCTTACTGAGAACTCAACCTTAACCAAGGACAATAGAGAGGGGTGGGGGGGAGCACCACTAAGAGGTCTATTTCCTCAGAACAAAACTCGTTTATTTCAGGAAATGCTGCCGAAGGGGGGAAAAGGAGTCAGGCTAAACACGGCCCGTCCTGGCTGAGGAGAAAGGGCTCGGTCTCATTTTTGTGTGAACAGCCCCTGAGTTGAAAGTTTTAAAAATCAGGCTTGAATAATGGGAGAGGGGAGGGGGGTGGGGAGGGGACTCCTTCCTACAGTCCTTGTACCCGATGCCCTCCGCAGCCTGGGACCATCCTTCACAAGGAGCTCTTTCTCCTTCTGTTTCTTTGAATGAATTGAACAAAGAGAGAAAAGAAAACCACGCAGGTCCCTTAGGGCTGCCAGGGAAGGGCTGCTTATGCGGAATTGGCTAACAAATACAGGCGGGCATGGAGGGAAGATGACATTAGGAAGTGTGCAGCATGGCTTCGGTCAAGTTTGTTGCTGCTGTTGCTTTTAGTGGTAGTGATAGCAATAGTACAATTTCTTAGAACTGGGGGGGGGGGGGGGGGGGGGGGGGTCTTTTCTCCAAGTTCATGAACTTGCTTTCTTCATCCCCACCTTGCATCACCCCCATCAGGACCCAACCCGGGGGGACTTTAAAGCCCTTGTTGGCTTTCTTTGGGCTAAGCTCTAAGATTCATTCTTTCTTTGGGAAAATATTTTTATTGATTTCAGAGAGGAAGGGAGAGGGAGAGAGAGATAGAAACATCGACAATGAGAGAGAATCATTGATCGGCTGCCTCCTGCACGCCTCACACTGGGGATGGAGCCCACAACCCAGGCATGTGCCCTGACTGGGAATCGAACCGTGACCTCCTGGTTCATAAGTCGACGCTCAAACACTGAGCTATTCCGACCGGGCTAAGGTTCATTCTTCTAAGAGGACAGACATGGAGTAACCTTTGGAGCAGTACTGTTTCCAGTATTTTCCTCCTCCCACTTTTGCCTCTCTCCCTCCCCGCTACATTCCTATTTTTATTTATTTTTCTTAAACTGCTGAGTCTGATAAATTAGGGCTATTAAGAGACTGACTGTTATTCTGTCCTGGGTTACTATTTGAAGTGCTTAAAACACTCATAAATAAATGATGCTCAGACTGTAAAGGGACACATGTTCGCCCGTGAAAAATTCATTTTCTCTAGCATCCGTTTTTCAAGTGTCCCGCTGAATTCCTGCGCGGCATCTCACCACGATCTTCCACTTTGCCTGTCACTGTTATGGGATAGGAGCAGCTCCATCGTCCATGCGGTTCCTTCTCTCTGAGCCATAAATAACAGCCGGGGAGGCAACCACTCCCCCAACTCCGCACTGTTGGATTTTAACCAGTTTTTGGAATTTACTGCGAAGCCTTCTTGGGCTGGGAACCAAGCGTGCCTGCATCCCCATCCGTTATCTGCTGGCCTTCCTCCTTTGGGACAAAGGCACACCACGTCCCAGCATAGAGACATTTGCATCTTGTTTCAGCCTCCCTTTCTGGATGGAAGGTGGGGCTCTCCTGGGGCAGCCCCAATGACATATGGTCCCAGTGACACTACCGAGAGGGACCTCTTTTAGCCCAGAAGTGTCCCGGGTCTGGTTTGCATGATTCATTACCTGTCACAATAGGTGAAGGCTTAATGCCTGTGGTGCCTCTCATCCCTCCTCCCCCTCACCCGCCGACCCCCCTATCCCATATCAGATGCTCATTCTGTGTATTGGAACCTGCTTTTTCCTCCATCAACCACTCATCCCAATCAGGAGACTTACCTTCATCAGTGGTCACATCGCCAGGCTGGCAGAAAAGAGAGAAACAAATAGGACCTCAGTTGCCACCATGGGCAAAGGACTCTGCTAGATGCTTTTCCAAACAGTCACGCTTTTATTCTAAAGGACAACCCCATGCACAGTTCATCAACATCAAAATGCATTAGTCAGTGTCTCAAAATTGGGTTGTGCCTGATCGTTGATGTCATCTCATAATTGCTGTGGGACACCCTGCATCGTTATGTACTCGTCATTGCCCCTGCTGTACCGGCATGGAAACTCACAGAGTGGGTGTCAGCAGCGTGGGAGAAAACCCTGGAAGCAGACAGAGCCTTTTTATCACTCCCCCCCCCCAAATCCATTGATTGTGGGAAAAGGGGGAAAGAGTTGGGAAACCAGAGGCATTTAGCGGTATTCCGGAAGCGGACGTTAACAGTAGAGCAACGTTCCACGCCGCCAAGATGACTTTTGGTTCTTTTCAGAACCATTTTAAGAAAAGCTGCATCACCTATCATCTTGACGACACAGAGCCGTATTGCTGGGGGAATGATCTGTGTGATGATTTTGAGTCTCAACGTGACTGAATATGAACAAGGTTGCGGGCCACCTCAACCCATTGCATTCATTTATCCTTTTGGTATGTGCCCAGGAGCGACTTGGGATAAAATCTTTGCCAATTAAGTCTACAAGAATTTTCAAACTTAAAGTTCAACTCACGAGATGAAAAACGTGGGGTCAGAGTTATTCAGAAGTACCCTTTCTTAGCGATGCGTGAGAAAACAGGTGTCCTGCCATTGACGGTGTCCTACGGTGATTTGATATGGTGGGTATTAGCCCATCTCACAGGGGAACCGAGAAAGACAGGTGGTCTGCTTTTCCCGAGGTCGTGCGGTTTGTTAGTGGTGGTGCGGGAGCAGGGATGGAATCTCTCAGAAATGATTTAAATAACAGTCATGGAGCTGCTACCAAGTGCCAGACATTGTCTGGGGGACCCAGCAGTGAAGGAAACATGTGTAGTCTCTGCCCCCACAGAGCTTCCAGTCCTGAGGGTACAGGGAACATCGGGGGGGCCAGAGGGCAGGTGACTGTGATACATCCTGAAGGATATGATGGAGGCAAGAGAACCAACCCCAAACCTGGCGCTCCAGGAGGAAGGAGCCCCCAAGCCCTGGTCTGAAGGGTGAGGAGGATCATTAGGCACAAGGAGTACATAGCGGAAGAGTGTTCCACGCAGCAGGACAGCGAGTTCCACCAGCATCCTTTCCGAGTGTGCAACCCACCCCGTCTGCAGTCACGTGTGAGTGAACAGGTCATCCTTTGCAGAAATAATTCATATTAATTCGTGTTAAATAATTAACATCATTTCAGTGAAGGATGGCCTGCTCACTCACACGTGACTGCATACAAACAGCCTGCGTGCTCAGGAATTCGAGGAACTGACTTCACTAGAAACAGACTCCGACCTTCAGACATCCCAGCTCCGGAGATTGGCTGACCTTCAACCAGTTATCTGAACAGACTGTTGACTTGCACATAGTCTCCTCAATGGACAACTCTCAACCCCCTCCTTTTGATTCCTTTGTTCTGTTTTTGTTTTTTTTTTCCCCTTGCTCCGCCCTCCTTATAAAAATCCCTGCCCTTGTCCAATTGTTAAGATGCTCTTTGTGATGTGAGTCCTCCATCTTCTCCAGCTGCAGGCTCTTGAATAAACCTTTCTTCCACCAGCCCTTGTCTCTGAATTATTGCCTTTCAACTGCAGGCAGCTGATCCTGGGTTCTGTATCCAGTGTACGGCTCCGCCCTCCTGAGGGGTTTATTGTGATTGGTCTGAGCAGTGAGCTGTCCTGTGGAGAATGAGATGAACTTTCCTGTGTGCTGCCGATTTGGCCCTGTCCTCCCCTAATTCTCACAGAAGTCGGGGGTCCACATTCTAAACTCCAATTTGAAGGTGAGAAAAAACAGAGTTCCAAGTGCCAAACTGCTGTGCCCAAGGTCAGACAGGTAGTAAATGATGGAGGTCAGATGTGAGCCCCAATGAATTGGCCTCAAAGTGAGAGTTTTACATCAAACTAGGTCACACACTTCCCAGGATCCATTTGTTCAATTCCCACACACCTTAGTGCCTTGGGATGGGGAGAAAAACAGAGGCCCCGCAGGTGACCTGCCCAGGTGACACACAGCCGAGGACAAGCTGGGAGCTGGGCTGTTAAGGGGCCGTCTACTCTCCACTCACTCATATGGTTGTTACTTTTATCACCTCCTTTTATCACCTTGTATTTAAGGATCGTCCAAGCAGAGCTAACCTCAGCTTCCAAGCAATTACTTGGTGACGATCAGGAGGGGCCGGGGGCATTCTGTGTGCTTATTTGTATGAACCTAAAACGCCTGCTTTCTTAATTAAGCCTTAACTCTGGGTTTCGCCTCCAGCTTTTCATTTTTCCCTCTTTAACAGGCCTCAGTCTTCCTCCATCAGCGCGGGCCTCGGGCTCTGCCTCTTTGTTGCTTTCCAAAAAGCATCTGTTCTGCCCCAGCTCTGAGGAGGCCTCGCTCAGTTAGCCCGCCCCCAGCTGCTCTGAATCTCATAATTACCCGCCTCGGGCGACCGGGAGCCCAGGCTGCGGAGGTTTCTCTACCTGAGCTCCTTCCTCCTGTGACACTCTTCCTGAAAAACTCCCCGCAAGGCAGCTTTGGGGTGCAGGCCCTCCCCACCCCCCAACCCCCTAACCCCGGTCAGCACGGAGTCTGTGTGGAGTGCTCTGGTCCAGCTCCCATGATCCCTGGGACCTGGTGCTTTTTGGCTTTACATCTGCAGCCACGGGCAAAGCATCCGGTACGCGGAGACGCTGGGTCTCTGCTCCTTGAGCAGGTGGAGGCACGAAGACACGAGGTCTGGCGTTCGGTGAGTGCGGGTGTCTGGCGGCGGGTGCCGGCACTGTCCACTATCTTGTGGCGGAATGTTGTTTGGAATTGCTTCTCACAAAGGAAGGCGTTTCAGGATGTCTCCTGGTGGCCCGGTGGCCAACTCTTCGTGTTTTTGTTGGAATACCTGTGTCCCCGGCCGCCCGGGCGGGGCATGACGTAGGGGCCGCTTCCGGCACAGCCTGGATGGAGTCATTTCACCCTGTGCAGTGGCACCACTTTCAGAAGGTGGTTCTGTTCTCCGCTTGTCCCCCACCACTAAGTAGGGACCCCTTCGTTGCCCCTGGTACTGAGTCACTACTGTGCTCCCTGCTGGAGATAAGCTGCTGAAGCTGACAGACGGACAGACACGGGTCCTTGCCTCCAGGGACCCCGTAGGGTGGGGGCAGAGAGAAGCCAGCAGCGGGGCACACCCGGTGGGAGGCGTGTCGATTTCCAGGGAGCCCGCGTGGGGCCACCGAGGACAGACGAGTGTCCTCAGAAAAGGCAGGGACCCCTGAGCTGAGGGTGCGTGTGTGTTGGTCAGCAGGAGGGGCGAGAGGAAGTGGGGTGTCTGTAACTGTACAGCTCGGGCCGCAAAGCTGAGGGTGTGTGGCCACCAGCGTTCCGCCGTGTCTTGCCGCCTATTGAGTCAGGAGTTGGACTGCTTTCTTTGGGTGACTCCTCCATGTGGTGCTCATTGAGGTGGTTTGATCACATTCAGCTGGAGACAGTTGGGTCCTGGGTTCGAGGCTGCTCCTCGCTTGCCTGGGGCCTCGGTGGGGGCGTGGAGCAGCCTCTCTCCTCGAGGCAGTCTCGAGGAGCTCCACCTGTCCCCTCCTGTCCTTACCAAGGCAGTCGGATTGCTTACACGTCACCTTGGGTCTCCAACACAGAGGACGTGGCAGCTTCTGGTCTTCTGAGTCCTGGGGCCACCAGCCCTCCGAGTGTGACTCCCCCGAGCCCCACTGTTCAGGGCATCCCAGAGCCGGCCCGGGTTCAGGGGAGGGGCAAAGACCTGCCCCCCACTTGTTGATGAGGAAGGTGTTGGAGAACCTGTGGCCATGTCTAATCTGCCGTCCTGGAGAGTCGGAGAGAGGGTTCCAGGCAGAGGGGTCACCAGGGAGGTTCAGGAGGACCTGCCCAGGTCGGGGGGACCCGAGACCGAAGGGCCGTGGTAACATACGAGGCTTCCGAATGCACTGAAATGAGGCAGCGCAGGCCCTGCTGAGACATGTCCTTGTGTCCTGGGACCATGGGGCGCATTGAAGGGGATGTGACATGATCACATTTGCAGCCGAGAACAATGACTCCCAGTGGCTGGAGGGGGGAGATGGATTGGGGGGGAAGTTGTGCTGGGGAAGGTTTGCACAGGGTCTGCTTGGAGCCCCAGGCACTGCGTGGAGGAAGGGATTGAAATAACTCAGCTGACAGGTGTGGACGCCTCGGGAGGGGCGGTGGGTGGAGGGACCAAGGAGATGTGGGGGGACCAGGGAGATGTGGGGGCATTGGGTGCCTGGACACACGGAGGACATGCCGCTGCCCCGCGCTGGCCAGCCTCCTGTCCTGCCTGTCCTGCTCCCAGTCCCCATGGGCCAGCACACCTCCGCCTCTGCCCCCACAAATCAGCTGCCCGGTGGCCACGTGGACGCCGGGCCCCGAGCGCACGGTCCCACAGGGGCTGCGTTGTCATCCCAGCATTGCCTACAAGCATCAGTCAGCGTCCCGTACGTGAAAAATGGGGGCAATAATATTAAACGTGACAAACATTTAACGTCTCTGAGGCCGCGATCCCGATAGCAACTGGAGGAGATGATGGAGTGCGCCCAGGGCGGAAATCGGATTTCCCGATGCGGGAGCTGATAAAACGTTTCATTTCTGCAAACAAAGAGTCTGGGGTTGACCCGATGTGTCTCAAGCCTGTGGGGCCCATCCTGGAATCTCAAGCCCAGAGCTGGGAGGCCTGAGGGTCTCCTGTCCCCACAGGGGTCCCCTGCTTTCCTGAGGGGCCATTGTTGAGAGCCACAGAGCATCAAGCTTACGTCAGGGGTGCTTGCATTTGAAACCCTCCCCTCCTGTCACCAACAGAGCTGTTTTATTTTGTTTTTAAAATGAGAATGACCGATGTCCACCTCCCACGGTTGGCGTGGAGCGTCCATGGACGCTTATTGACCCTCACAGACTTCCCATGTGTGCCATGTAAATGCGAGGGAACAGCCCTAGCCAGTTTGCCTCAGTGGATAGAGTGTCGGCCTAGGTTCAGTGCTGGTCAAGGGCATGTACCTCGGCCGCCAGGTCCTCCCTGGCCCAGGCCCTGTAGGGAGGATCGCCACATCTAGCAAATGAAAATACAGGGCACCCACTTCAATGTGAATTTCAGATAACTGACATAGTTTTAGTCTAAGTATATCTCTCCCATCCATAGTTCTGTCTTTCCCTCTCCCACTCTCTAAAAATCAATGGAAAAAATACCCTCAGGTGAGGGTTAAAAAATAAATGCAAGAGCCCTAACCGGTTTGGCTCAGTGGATAGAGTGTCGGGCCTGCGGACTGAAGGGTCCTGGGTTCGATTCCGGTCAAGGGCATGTACCTTGGTTGCGGGCACATCCCCAGTAGGAGGTGTGCAGGAGGCAGCTGATCGATGTTTCTCTCTCATTGATGTTTCTAACTCTCTACCCTCTCTCTTCCTCTCTGTGAAAAATCAATAAAATATATATATTTTTTAAAAAATAAATAAATGCAAGAGAACAGAGGCTCCCCAGGTAAAGCAGCTTATCCCAGGCCACCTCTGAGATGGTGGCGTAAGTGGGCGTGTAACACAGCACTCAGACAGTGGATGGGTGCCTCGTGGAAGCAGGTATCAGCTCAGTTCAATGAGTAACTGACTTGCAAATAGAATTCTGCAAGAATGTGTGGTAGTGAGCTTCTCGTCATCAGAAGTATTCAAGCAGAGGCTGCAGTTAGCTGTTCAGAAACGTGGTTGGGAGAACTTGCAACTCATGTGTGGGGTCAGAGCAGATGGTCTCTGAGGTACAGCCTGGCTCTGAGCACTACAGAGCCAGAAACACATGTTTCCGGAACAAATACCAGAATAGCCCCCGTAGCAGAGGCTGGAAGGCAGCCCAGGCCTCGCCAGTCGCCCGGGCTAATTAAACTCTAATTGAGTTCCTTCTCCTTCCTCTGAAGTGTCACAGTGACGTTAAATTACAGGATTCAAACATCCAATTTCCCAAACTTAAATGTGATTTATTTTAATAGGACTCTGCACCAGGTCACTTTATCATGCACAATGTCTGAGACCAGAGCTATTATTCACAGGGACTGTTCGTGAGCCAGAGAGCGTGGGGCTGGGAGAGGCCTGAGGGTCAGGTATGAGGATGTGGGGCTGGGAGAGGCCTGGGATCAGCTCCTGGTCACCTCAACTGCCCCAGGTCTGGGCAGTCGCACCCTGAGCCGGTGGCCTGTGGGTGGCCAGCTGGGGTTAACTGTGAACAGAAAAGGAGAGTCCAACCTCCCCAGATCTCACATCAAGCTTGGGGTCCAGCTTAAAGCCTTCTTGCTGAAAGTCGTCTCCTCTCTTAAAGGGACGGCACATCTCAGGAGAACCTTGTGTTGGTCCTACCTCAGATTCCCCGGGTTCTACTTAGCCGACGACTGTTCCCTAGAAAAATGCCTTAGCATCACAGTACCTCTGAGCAGGGAGACGCTGATATATTCTACTAGAGGCCTGATGCACGAAATTCGTGCAAGGGTAGGCCTTCGCAGCCCCAGCTGCCTCGCCCTCGAAGAAGCCCTGGCTGCCTCACGGGCCCCGCAGCGCCACCCCTGCCCACTGGTCATTCTGGAAAGTCGTTCCGCCGTCCAGTCTAATTAGAATATTAGGTCTTTATCATATAGGATAACTCACTCATGCATCCGTTCAGTTATTCAGCCATTTAATAGTGTGCAGAGGCCCACACTGGCTGGACATGTGGGGAAACCACAGCTCAGAGAGGAGCGACTTGCCCATGGGTATCAGCAGAACATGGCTTCCATCCCAAGCCTCCCCAGGCCCTGGCCCAGGTCTCCTTGTCCCACCACCAGCTGCCGCCAGTGGACACGTGCTCTTTGAAGGCGGCAGTGGGGGAGGGAGGCGGCCAGGGGTTGTCTCCGGGATGAATGCAGTTCCACTTGGCGACTCCATCTCCAGCCTTTGCCACGCTGGGAAGACGGAGGGTGATCCAAAGGACATCGTTTCCTAAGGAGAGACACCTTGGGAAACGCAGGGCTCCACTCTGTCAGTCTCCGGAGCCCGGGAGTTGGGGGAGGGGTGGATGCAAAGATCTGGGGTGAGCAAGCCTGCAGCTGACGAGTCCACCTGCGTGGAAGGGAGCTGGGCTGCCTCGCCACGCGCCCACCCGAGGCCACGGAGGTGCCGCAGAGACTTGGGGACAGGGTGGCGGCTCTGAGCTCTGGCTCCGGGCCCAGGCCACTGGAGCTTAAACCTGGAGGGAGGCTTGACCCCTTGATATCCGTGGGACCGGCCAGGCAGGGACTTAAATACCGTCTTGGTTTTCCGTTCTGTCCAAGGCAGGTAGCTGAACGTCGTTTGTCAGCTTGTCATGGGGGTTGAAGGAGATAAGGAGTGTCAACCCCTCGGCACGGGACTGGGTGGATCCACGGTGCATCCTCCGTGACGTGGCTTCTGCGAAGCACGCCGCCCCGTCTCTCCCCAAACCTCCAGTGGGCAGAGATGGCTGCAGGTGGGCACAGCCTTGCTGGGGCAGAACTGGCCTTGCTCTTTGCTGATCGCAGAGAAGTGCCCTTTCCTCTTGCGACCCAGGAAACTAGCTCCTAACACGAGGGACGGAAGCCCCTTTATTTCATGTCTCCTGTTCCCAGTTTTGGAGGGAGGCAGGGCCCCATGTGTCGGGAGCCGGGCAGATTCCAGGGGTTCTAAAGGTGGCTCGGACCCCACGCTCTGCACCTGGCTGAGATAGACACTCGTTTTACATCTGGGACACGCACGTGGGCAAACTGCTGCTGGGAGGCCCAGGAGGCTGGAGGGGCACCGGGGGCCAAGGGACATCGTGTGCGAGGGCAGTGCTGCGGGTTCTGGCCAGGCAGGCTTCAGGGAGGAGGTGACATTTGAGCTGAACCTGGAATGAGGAGGTTCTGAGTCTTTAGTTCAGTTTGACTAAGATGGGGAGAGTCTGGGGGGAAACTGCAGGGATGGAGGCTCAGATGGGAGAAGGGTCTTGGCAACTCAGGGGAGGGACGCATGAGGGAGGCAGGTGCGTGTGAGAGAAGCTGGGTCAGCTCAGCAGGATGGGGAGGAGGCTGGTGGAGCTGAGGCTGGAGGAGAGGTGGCAGTGAGCAGGGACAGGCGTGGCATGATCTGCCTGGAACCCACAAGCCACTGCAGAAGAAGCAGGTGATCTTCCTGGGATGGGCGGGGCTTCCAGAAGGTGTAATGTTCAAGCTGAGACCAGTTGGAGGGCTGACCAGGCCAGGAGGAGAACAGCAAGTCCAGAGGCCCAGGCCCTGCAGAGGGCCCGGGGAGAAGGACAGAGAGAGGGACAGACAGCTTTTACCCCTCAGGCTGGAGTGGAGGGTGAGAATGGACCGGGCATGGTGGGAGCTAATGCTCAAGCTCAGGTTGGGGCCAAACCATGCAGCGAACGCCTTACAAATCCTGCGGTCTCTAGGATCCAGGCAGGTCACAGGCAGGGGCTGGTGTCACCGGGATTTTGACTCATAGCCCCCAGGCCCCAGCTGAATCACAGCTATCTGAGCGGGGCCTGAGCTCCCTGCTGCGTTCATGGCCCAGCACATCGCCCTCAGTTGCTCACCCTTGACCATGCCGTCCTTCCGCCTGGGCACAGAGGACGCTCGCCATCATGTGGAGTTTCAGACGCTCCCAGAGAGCCCCCTCCCCGGGCTCATGGGGAGCTGGGCTCACTCTGTGGGATCCATTCTGCACTAAGTCTGATATCACCCAGTGTTCATGGATGGCTGAGTCTAAACTACCCATTCCCAAGGCCACTGAAGGATGAAATTCCTTGTTACATTCATAGATTCTCTTGTCTCATTTTCCCCCCGTGGAGGAGCAGAAAGCATTGGTATTTTTAGCTCAAAGCCTAGTCATTTTGCTAAACCTACCTGAGTAAGAAGGAAGGGCATTTGGGGGGTGGGGGAGATAGGTTTGATGAAGATAGTCCTGGTCTGATGAAGGGTCCCCAAAGGCAACCCCCTCCCCAACCACATTTGGAAGCTGAGAGCTGTCGCCCAGACTGTCTCAGCAACACCCAGTGATGCTGACTCTCACGAGGACTCGGGGCTTAAACCTCAGGCGGAGGCAACTGTGCGCCTGGCCTAGCTGCCCACCCAGGAAGGAAATCGGGCTGAGGCTGAGTCCACAAGACCAAGTCCTGCACCCTCTCCCCGTGGTCAGCAGGCCAAGTTCCCGGGGGACTTTGTAAAATACCCCAGCGCTCCCTAATTCTGGACTGAACTGCTTCTAGCTCCACTAATGGCACCCGAGTCCCGGGTCTGTCGTGGTCCCCCATGCTCAGCAGGCCCTGCCTTCTCCCTTCCAGCTGGTCCCCCAAACCTACCGGAAAGGCTGGAATTATCCACCCTGCCTTCACCACTAGCACAGCCCCTGCCATGCGTGGTGGAGTTCACGCATTTACATGCCCAGTGAGGCCATGCTCTTCAGTCTTAACGGCTTTCCTTTTACATATATTTTTTTTTTATTGATTTCAGAGAGCAAGGGAGAGCGGGGGGAGAGAGAGAGAAACATCAATGAGGAGAGAGAATCATTGACTGGCAGATCCCACACTGGGAACAGAGTCTGCAAACCACCTGGGCATGTGCCCTGACCAAGAACTGAACTGGGACCTCCTGGTTTATAGGCCGAAGCTCAACCACTGAGCCATGCCGGCCGGGCAAGTCTTAACGACTTTTGGATCTTCTGGGCACAGTGTTACCCGGCTCCGAGAATGTGTGCTGCATGAATGAACGCATGCAGAACCACCCGGGAGCATTGGCAGGCACAGCCAGAGCCCGCTGCATGTGGGGACGGCCGCTAGCCCACGTCGGTGCCCCGGCCCACCTGTGCATCCCTGGGTGGTGCTCTCCGAATTCCACCTGCATCGTCCCGCCTAGTGATGATGCCATCAGTAATGCTGCTGATGTCCACGACTCTGTGTTTGGGACTGTCTGCATCAGGGAGTGAAACTGGCAGTCCTTGCCCTCTTAGAGCATCATCTGGGAGGGGCAGTTATTGGGCAGCGTGTGGGTGCGGGCAGAGTGCCAGGGCAGGCAGACGGCAGGGTGCCGTGGCAGCCCAGGACAGGGTCCCAGGACAGGAGACCTAGGAGGGATGCTCAAGGAAGTGCGTGTTACACACAGAGCTGAGGTGCAGGGAGGAAGTGGCCAGGCCAGGCAAGAGCGTCCCAGGCGGGGGACGTATGCAGAAAGGGTTCTGGTGGCGGTCAGGGCTGGAGGGCCAGCTCCTTGGATCTGGGTGGTTATGGAAGGCTGAGCTGCATCTGCCTTACCTTGTGGCTGGTGATGAAGGGCAGGAGGAAGGCCCTCCGCTCAGGGGCTGGGGCTGGGGTGCCAGTCACACTGTGTGTCCTGGAGAGACGTCCTCCTCCAAAGGGAGTCAGTCCTGCTTTCTCACATCCTGCCTCCCCCAGCGACCCAGCCCACTATGAATGCCTCCCCTCCCGCAGCCCCAGGCGTCCTGGCGTGATGTGGTACTTAGGAGGCAGGCACAGGTGGCTGGGTCCCTTCCATTGGTGCAGACCTCAGCCTGTCACTTCCCCTCTCCGAGGATTTCAGCCTTTCCCTTAGAATGGGAATAATGTGCCCACCTCAGCTCGTTTGGAGGAGGAAATACAAAAGTCTATGCAATAGTAGCACATAGTAGGCACTTTACAGCACCGTTCGTTTCCCTTCCCTTCCATTGCAGAACACCCCAGAACTCGAGCTAATTATGGTGCAAACACGGAATGTCAGCACCGTGCCATTCCTTGGGCCACCTTGTGTCCTCCGGCCATGTTATCATGCCCATTTTATAGATGAGGCAACTGAGGCTCAGGGAGGTCAAGTTACTTTCCCAGAGCCCCAAACCACTAAGCTGGGAATCCGGCCCTGGCCTTCTGCCCCGACCCCTCCCTGCACCCCTCTCCGGCCCTCCTGGGTGGCTCAGTGGGCAGGGGCTGGAGGGGTGGTCCACTGTTCCTGCTTCTTCCTGCCCTCTTTACTACGGTGCAGTCAGCAGCCGACAGGCGGCACGGGGAGAAACACACAGTTGTAAATATCCATTGTAGCAAAACAGGAGGACTGTTCTTGACCCCATATCCTGACACAGTCACTCTCTCCCCAGGTTCCTGTTTAGTCTGGACGAACAACTGCAGGCTTCTCAGAGGCAAGCTGGCACCTGGATTCCGCGAACAGGTAAGGGCGGTTGTGACTGCATCACACACCCCAGGCCTGCAGAGGAGCTGCGGCCTGGAGCACACGGGGGAAGACCCTGTGTCTCCTGGGAAATCCGGAGGTGGTTGGATCAAAGCCGGCCACCCTGCCTGCGTGTTCCAGAGAGGATCGGGCAGGAGAGCAGACTTCTATTCAACGCGTCTGAATACAGGTGTGTTCCTCCTCGTCTCATCTCATTATCCCACAAAACACGGGGAAAGGCTTTATAGATGAGCGCGCCGAGGCTTCAGGGGGCTGTTGGCTTTGTGTGTCACACAGAGCGTGCGTGCTGGAGTCTCATTCATGGAAGGTCTGTCTGGACTCGAGTAGGCGCTCGTCTGCCTGCTTCCAGCTGGGCGGCGTCCTGTATTCTGCTGTGATCGAAGCGGGAGCCGTGGGCCCACACTCCCTGATGATGGGCTGGGCGTGGGCTGCCTCTGCCTCCCTGTGTCTCCGGGGCCTCGGCACCACCCTGGAAAGCTGTGCTATTGTTGTGCCCATTGTGTAAAGGTGGAAGCTGAGGCCAGTGTGGGAGCAGAAAGCATAGGCAGTGGGTACTTTGTGGTGGCGCTAGGAGTGGTCTGCATGGGTGGCCTCCTCCATGGTGTCCGGCAGGTGGCGGGTGGCAGGCAAATGCCTGAGGCGACCGCTGTGCTGTGGTCTGGGGACCTGGGAGTGGAAGGCGGACTCATGAACTAGGGGCTCATGAACTAGGCCGTGTGCAGGAGCGGAGTGCATTTCCACCAGCGGGGATGGGAAGGCATGGGGCCCGAAGGCAGGGGACACAGAGGCAAGGGGACGCAGGTGCATTATCGCTAGGGCCTAGGGCGGGGCTGCTTTTGGGAATGAGGTAGGAGCTGAGTTCTCACCAGGAGGCCTGGGCCAAGGCCCACCTGCACCGGGTGATGTTGAGGGCTGAGGGTGGACAAGTGGGGAAGTCAGCCCTCGGAGAAGCCAGCCCGTCCATGGTCCGTGGGCTGGGCGGAGCCTCTCTGTGGGGTCCATCAGCCCTGGCTGTGGGGAGGGAGGGAGGCCTAGCAGTAGACCGTGTCACCCACCATCTGTCTGCTGGGTGTCTGATTTCTCCCCCTGTCCCCCGGAGCTCAGCATTGCTGACTCCTTTGTAGATGCTCAGCCCATTTCAGGTCTGGGCATCGCATGGACTGGACTGATTAGTGCTTCCGGGAAGGTGTCCCCTGCGGGACAGGGACAGGGACAGGAGGGAATGAGGAGGAGGAGGAGCCAGCCTTTCCCATGCTGCCCGGCCTGCACTGCTCAGGCTTCCTTAGGGAGGAACAAAGGCTCCGCCTCCTTGTCATAGGACTCTGGGTGTTCACCACGGAAGGGCACAGTGTCTCTGTCCCCAGGGGGAGACGCGCACAGGAAGCATGAGGTGGGGGTGAAGTGGAAGGAGAGGCAAAGAAGGAGCATCAAAGAGGGTGGCAGACATCACTGGGCCCAGCACCCGCTGCCCAGGCCGCAGTGGAGCTGGCTCTGCGCTCAGGCTTCCCGACAGGCCCGGTTCTGACCCATGTAGACCAGCTCTCTGTCCTCGTGGGCTGCAAAGAGATAGCTGCTCCGCACCCACGCCATATGGGCCCTGCCACAGGGAGGGAGGGCATTGGCCCCAGGCTATCTGGGGTCTGGATGGAGGGCTCCGTGGAAGAGGGGGCACTGAGCCTGGTCTGCTTTTCTTTTGTGAAAGGGTTTTCCCTCATCGAGGCACATCCTCCCGCCTGGTTCTGGCTCCCATGTATCATCACCCTAGGACTATCCCTCTTCTGATCACCCTTTTCTGAGTCTTAAATCTCAATTTCAGTCAAAATCTCTCTCTCTCTTTCTTTCTTTCTTTCTTTCTTTCTTTCTTTCTTTCTTTCTTTCTTTCTCTCTCTCTCTCTCTCTCTCTCTCTCTCTCTCTCTCTCTCTCTCTCTCTCTCTCTCTCTCTCTCTCTCACCACAATCTGCAAAAGTGCTCAACACCAACCCACATTCAACAGCAGCAGACATCACCCTGCAGCCTCCACATGAAGACCCTCCTCCCCCACCGCCTCTGCAGCTCCTCTCCTGTGCCCGTTCACTTCCTGATCAGTCCTCTTAAGAGAACTTGGCATTGATCTGCCCCCATCACGTTCCCTTTGATTCATGTGTCACCCTCACTTTCCCCACCCAACGCTGCAGCAGTGCTTCTCTGAGAGCACCAGGGGCCTCCTAGTATATGGCCTAATGACACCGCTTTCCTTCCGCGTTGACCACAGTAGCCGTGGGACCTTCACTTCCTGCTCCCAGCCCTTCTGCTGCTGGTCCCTCCCCTCACTTCTCCGCTGGTCCCTCTACTTCCCTGTGCCTCCCTTGGGTGCTGTTGGTCACCAAGGTCTCTTCTTCCCCCCCTCCCCCGCCTCACTATCTGTATTCTACTCCAGCAGCCCTCTGGCACCTGGCTGCAGGGGCAGGGCCGATGCTTCAGGGGAGCCAGGATTCAGCACAAGAGCAGCCATTCTCACCGCCCTTCATCTCATGGCACACGTAGCCTAACCACTAAAACTCTGCCGCACACCCAGAAATATTTTTTTGCCTATCTGACCAGAAAGATAGGTATACTTTTGATTCATTCACACCAGATGGCTATTGTTGTGTTGGCTGTTGTTGTTGTTATTATTATTTCTTATTTGACAGTCTAAGGGAAAAGGTCAGTGCCCCCGACGAAACAGTCAGGTTTTGCATGTTTTAAACATTCTTACTGCACACGGGTTGACGTCGCTGGGATAGATTGATACAGGAATTACATGAATTGTTGCCAGTGGAGGCAAAACGGTAGGCTTTTGATCCTGTTTGGATTAGACGCGAAATTAAATGAGAAGCTCATGTTGTTTTATTTCGCCCGATTCCTGGTCTATTGTACAGGAGCTTCGTGAATGTAGCTGAAGCCTTTGTTGATTGGTTGTGCACGTGGCCTTTATTTTTTTTCCCCTACTGGAGGGAGTTATGAGAACTCATGTCTTATTCTAAGACTTTGAAAAAGGTGGATGAGCAAAATGTTATGTGTGGAACTGTGAGAATGAATGGGTGCGAGAACTGACAGGAAGGGGCTGAGCTTGCCGCTTGCAGCTGCTCATCTGTTCACCTTGCGTTCCTGAGGCCGTTCATGGCGCGGTGCCCGGGGCTGCTCCTCTCTCCTCTGACAGCACCCTCCGCTCTTCGTTTAAATGAAACGAGCGCTCAGGATGAGTGACGTTAGTCTATTTGAACCTTAAAGTTAGTTGGCAAGGAAAGTCAGTGTGTGCCCTAGCCAGTTTGGTTCAGTGGATGGAGCCTTGATCCAAGGACTGGAGTCTTGGGTTTGATTCTGTTCAAGGGCACGTACCTCAGTTGCAGGCTCAGTCCCCAGCCCAGGTCCCGGGGCATGTGGGAGGCAACCAATCAACGTGTCCCTCTCACATCAATGTTTCTCTCTGTGTGTCTCTCCCTTTCCCTTCCACTCTCTCTACAAATCAATGGAGAAATAGCCTCTGGCGAGGATTAACACACACACACACACACACACACACACACACACACCAAAAAAAATAAAACAAAACAAAAAGTCAGTTTGTTATAGAGTCTCATTTGTCTCCAGCAAGGTCAAGAAAATACCTTTCAGTTTATGAGTCCAGTAGCAGCCTCTAAACATTCCCACGTCAGTGAAAGCAGTGGAATCAGGTCCAAAAGGCAAAACCGTTTCTGAAATGCATCCTTTTTTAAAAATTGAGACGTCATTGACATGTTAACCTTATATTAGCTTTAGGGGGTATGACATAATGCTTTGGTATTTGTATATATTGCTAAATGGTCTCCACAGCAAGTCTAGTTAAAATTTTGCCCTGGCTGAGTGGGTCAGCATCATCCTGAACATCAAAAGGTTGCAGGTTTGATTCCTGGTCAGGTTGGATGCCTAGGTGGCGGGTTCAATCACTGGAATTTTGATAGGATGGCGTTGAATCTGGAGACAGCTTTGGGTAGTATGGACATTTTAACAATATTACATCTTCCAGTTCACTAGCATTAAATATCTTCCATTCACAGTATTTGTGTCTTCAGTTTTTTTCATCAATATCTCATAGTTTTCAGTGTACAGGTCTCTCGCCTCCTTAAATTTATTCATATACATTTTATTATTTTTAATGCAATTGTACATGAGGTTGCTTTCTTAGTTTCTCTTTCCGATAATTTGTTATTAATGTATAGAGATGCAGCAGAAAGTTGTATGTTGGTTTTGTATTTTGCAGCTTTTCTGAATTTGCTTATTAGTTCCAACAGTGTTTTTGGTGTGTTTTAAAAAAGAGTTTTCTATTCATAATATCATGTCACCTGCCAATAGTGACAGTTTTACTTCTTCCTTTCCAATTCAGATGCTTTTCATTTCTTTTTCTTACCTAATTGCTCTGGCTGGAACTCTCAGCACTGCGTGGAACACAAGTGATGAGAAGGGCCATCCTCGTCCTGCCCCTAATCTTGGAGGAAAAGCTTTCCGCTTTTCTTCGTTGAGTGTGATGTTCGTTGTCACCCAGATTTTAAAACTTCTCTGAGAATGTTTAATTGTGGTAAATTGCACACCCTATCACATTGGCTATCTCAACCATTGTAAGTATGAAGTTCAGTGGTGTTAAGTACATTTGCATTTTGTGTACCCGTCACCACCACCCATCTCCAGTACTCTCTTTATCTGGCAAAACTGAAACCCTGCCCACGAAACAACCACTTTCTCTTTCCCCCTCGCCCCCAGCCGCTGGCAACCACCATTCTACTTATTTTCTGTGTCTATGAATTTGACTCTGGGATGTACCTCCTAGAAGTGGAATCCTGCAGTGTGTGTCTTTAGATGAAAGGCCTCAAGGTTTATCCATGGTGTGGCATGTGTCAGAATTGTCTTCCTTGTTAACAGCTGGATAATATTCCGTGGCATGTGTATACATACCCTGCACCCGGGTTTTATCAGATAAGCTTCAAGTTAGAATTTTTGTTTATGTTCTAAATGTGAGTCTCGGCTTAAAGGAGTTCTATAGGCGGTGCACATGCAGGTTTAAAAGTAGATTTTAAAAACACACACAAACACATCCCTCTTAAAGGCCTTTACGCTCACTGAGTCTATTCTCAATTCCTTCTCCCTCAGGTTCAGTAAAGTCTTCTCTTTTGGTTACGCTAAAGGGCCCCCAGGAAGGATGGATGCCGGGCCTGAGTCCTGAGTGGGAAGCGGGGCACCCCGGCCTCTGTTGTAATGTCAGCGGGAAGCAAACCAAGTTACCCGATAGGGAAAGGAGAAGCATGGAGTCAGCGAGGCGGGCCCCTGGGATGTCACATCTCGGCCCCCCACAGGGTGATCGGGTAGCTTTGGCCAGGACTTCCTGGTCGGGGGGAGTGCTAGCGATTGTGCCGGGCTGTCACGTCTTGTCAGCGTGTGGCTTGCAGGCGGGAAGGAAAACGCAAGCCCCCCTGCCTTAGGAGCCCTTCCCCGAGGGCTGGATGCGAACCAGCTCTGCTCCGTGCTGTTTGGAAGGGGCTGCTGTGCCCGGATTTCTCGTCTGCGGTGCCGCTTTGTTCTCACGGAAGAAGGTTTGCAGGAAGGCTGGACGCATTGGGCAGCTTTGGAGTGAGAAACCTGGAGGTGCTGTGGGCCTGTTTGGGAGCCAAGGACCTGCCCAAAGTTCAATTTACTTCGAAAGAGCCTCAACTGGCGTTGCCCTGCTCTTGGCATGATCGATCCTTCTCGGCCTCCATCAGCCTTTCTCTCCACCCCCGCCCTCCCTGCCTCCTCCTGCCTCACACTCATGTGTTGTCACATCTGTGTCACCTGGGGGAAATGACTCTTTACCTTTTGCCCTTGTCTGTGGAAAGCATGGCCCGTGCTCACTGGCTCTCTGGACACCTTTCAGCGTTGGGTCCCGCAGCCCCAGCGAGCAGCTGAATTCCGATTTCTCTCCCTGACCTCAGTGAGAGTGTGCTAACCAAGTCCAAGGTCACGGCCCCGGGAGGCCAGCTCCCAGGCAGGCCAAGCCCTGAGCATTGCAGCAGGAACGTACATGGGTGTTTTTTTCCTCTCAAAAAGGATTCGAAAGCTTATCGATTTCCCTTTCCGACAGAAAGCAGGAATGCCGTGGACTACGGTTGTGGAAAGAAAGCTGACAGGTGTGCAGCTGGCTGGGAGGTTTCCGAGAGGAAGCTCTTCCCACGGATGGAAACACCTCAGCTTTTCCAGGGCCCAGTGACCCTGAGCCAGTCACTTCCCCTCTCCCTGGACTTCATGGGGAGCAGCCCCCTTGGGGTCAGGGTGTGCTCTCTCTAGCTGTGTGACCTCGTCTCCTTATCTCAAAGGCGGGGGGCTTAAAACCCCATCATTTGGGGAGGCGTTTGTGAGGGCGGCTCTCAGTTCACTGGGGGCAGGTGGGTGCCATTCCCAGAGGGAGCCCACGATGGGGACGATGGTAACTGAAGGGCGCTTGCTGGAATTCCGTGTCCTCCAGTGCTTTTCCTGTACGGAGCTTGGCCATTTCGGAAAGGAAACTCCTAACAAAACCCGGCTCCATCCACGCCCCCTCCGCATTCTGGCTCGGCTCACTTCGCCATGGGTGTGCGGGGCTGCGGCATTTGAAACTGAACAGAGCCCGTGCCGTCTGATTTCCTCCAGAGCCTATCCATTTCCCCGACACGGATCGTTCTGTTTCCTCTCAGCGTCCGCCCTTCTCCTGCGTCTCAAGGTAGGAGAGCCGGGGCACCTAACGAGAGAGCCCCTTCCAGCTCCGGGCCACCTAGAATGTTCCAGCGCGCGCTGGAATCTGCAGTGACTGGTCACCCTTAGAAACGATGTCAGCTTCCCCTGTGAGGACTAGATGTGATTCTCAACCTGAAAACCCGCCGCTGGTCCTCTCCGGCGCCTCATGCAGGAGGGAGATGCTATAAAACACCGTGAGGGGAAGGCAGGTACCCCCACCTGCGGAACGCCCGCCCTGCTGGGGTCTGCAGGGAAGGAGGCAACACCTCGTGGGTGACTCGTCCTCATTGCATTCAGGCGCTGCTCTCCACCCGAAATGCACTGCGGGAAGCCCTATATTTTCAGAGGCTTCAGTATCACCTGAGTGAATTCATGTTGCCTGGAAAGGCATTTTAAGAATTGATGCATTAGGAATAATTGTCTCCTCGGTGCTCACAAAACTCCATGGATCCATCTTGCTCTTTTGTCCCTGTTGCTGTAGAGACAATCCCTCCACTCTCTCCTCATCATTCACCATCAGGGACCCCTCTCTTCGTCCACACGGAGCCTCTCACTGCTCCTGAGAGTTCAAGCTCCTCTCCTGAGTGGGGAAACCCTACTCAGCTCATCTCTCAGGACCCGGTTCCGAAGCCGCCTCAGGCCCACACTCTTCCCGGATCCCCTAACACGGGCACCTGCTCCCTCCTTCCCCAGACACCCTCCAGTTCTTTCTTTGTAACTCCACACCCCACATGGCACTTGGCTGTTCGCGTGTCTACCTCTTGTCTTGGACAGCTCAGGGGTAGCAGTGGGGGGGGGGGGGGGGGGCGCATGTAATTCACCTTTCATCAGCGGCACCTGCCTGATAGTGCCCAGGATATATCTGATACCCATTAGAACTCTGATTTAAAAAATGAATGAGCCCTGGCTGATTTGGCTCAGTGGTTAGAGCGTTGGCTGGTGGACCGAATGGGTCGCAGGTTCGATTCCTGGTTGAGGGCAGGTACCTCTGTTTCAGGCTCGATCCCCGGCCCTGGTCAGGCATGTGTGGGAGGCAACTAGTTGATGTGTCTCTCTCTCATACCTTCCCCCTTTCTCCCTCCGCTTCACTGCTTCTTTAAAAAAAAAAATCAATGGAAAAAATATCCTTGGGTGAGGATTAAAAAAAACGAGTGGGAGGTCAGAAATGCTAACGCTGGTATAGACTGGGAGGAAGCAGGGGCTGTGGCTGAGATAAAAGGTGGAGAGGAAAGGGAACCCCTCCCTTTTACATGGGATCCAGAGCTGGATCTATCCCCTGGCCAAGCAGCAGCATCTACTCGTGCTGGGAGTTTTCTCTGTAAGGCACGGCCTCGGAGGCTTTGTCCTGTGGGAAGTGAGGGGCATGATGTGGCCGCTCCCCAAGGACCCGCCGGCAGCAGAGTGAAGCAGGCTAGAGGCTGCCTCACTTGGTGCCTCCAGCCTCCTCCGTAGCTGAGCTAGACTAAGTCCTAGGAACGTGCGTGCTTGGCTGGGACCGCAGGGGTGACAGCCCCTGGACCCTGTCATAAGAATCGTGATGGGGCTGACTGGTCACCCTTCCAACTCCCAGCCCTTTCCCCGGGCTCACAAGCCCTGCTCTGCACCACAGCCTCCTGCTGTGGAGGGATTACCCGCCCACCTGAGTCCTGCCTGGAAAGTCCACCCCTCGCTGAGGGTGGGCATAGGCATGGCCACAGGTCACAGGGGTGCCGGTCTTCTCGTGGAATTTCTGACAGTAGAAAGAGACCTAGGTAGGTAGGATCGCCAAATCTAGCAAATGAAAATAACAGGGCACCCGGTTAAATGTGAATTTCACATAACGGACATGTTGTTAGTCTAAGTATGTTCCAGGCAATATTTGAGCGCCCCGTGCAACACTCTTGAGGTCTCTTCCTCCAGAAACATCCGAGCTCTCCACAGTGTTGGCCTGGGACATGCCCGGTCTGGGAGCAGAGCCACACGGCCTATGTGGCCTTCCTGGGCTCAGACACTTTGGATCGTGGTAGATTCATGTTCACTAAACATGCCTGCTCCTGTCTTGAAAGGCTGTTTGGTCCTCAGGGGCCATAGTTTTATTTGTGTGTGTTCTTTCCCCCTCTGAGCATTCTCCGCTTTATCCAGCCTCAGTGACGTTGGCCAGGCTACTAGAGGCTGGAGAAGCACGGCCAACCTCTGCCCTTACCTCCCCCCTACTGTCCTCATCCCATAAGTGGGCTCAGGAGAAATCAGGTGAGAGATCAGCCAGCCCACAGAAAGTTGGAGACAGATAAAAGGTTGTTTATTTTACCTTTTACCCAGAGGTAGGGCTGGGAGGAGCTTTGAAGGAGTGGACAAACATGTAGCATCCAGGACAGCGAGCGGAAGTGCGGTCGGTTCCTCCTTGACTGCCTGGCCTAGGAAATGGACTGCAGCTCAGGGCCCCTCTGCACAGTCATTACTGGTTGCCTAGGATTGTTGGGAGAACTTTAAAAAGGTGAAACATGCCAAAGGCGCAGCTACCTTGGAAGATTGTCTTTAAAACTACTCTTACAACACAATCTAGCAATTGTACTCCTTGCTATTTACCCGAAAGAGTTGAAAACTTATATTCACACAAAAACATCTGCGCTCAGATGTTTATAGCAGCTCCCATTTGTAATCGCCAAAACTTAGAAGCAACCAAGATGTCCTTCTGCAGATGAATGGATAAATAAACTAGGCCATCAGACAATGGAATATTATTCAGTGCTGAAATGAAATGAGCTATGAAGCCATGAAAAGGCATGGGGAAAACTTAAATGCATTTTAGTAAATGAAAGAAAGCCAATCTGAATAGGCTACGTCCTGGATGAGTCCAATTATCTGACATTCTGGGAGAGACAAATTGGGGGACAGTAAAGACTAGTGGCTGCCAGGGGTTGGGGAGGGGGAGGATGACTAGGCAGAGCATAGACGATTGTTAGGGCAGTGGGAATATTCTGTGTGATTCCATAAAGATGTATATATGTACTTATATATTTTTTTTCAAATGCATAGAATGTCTAAAACCAAGACTGAATCCCAGTGTTAACTATGGACTTTGGGTGATTATGGTGTTTCAATGTAGTTTTATCAATTTTAATCAATGTTCAACTCCAGACATGGGGGAGTGTTGATAATGGGGAAGCGAGGCATCTATGGGGTCAGGGAATATATGGGAAATCTCTGTCCCTGCCTCTTCATTTTATCTAAAATTTTAATGAACCTAAAACTGTTTGAAATACTAAAAGAAAAGAGGTGAAACATGGAGTGATGAGAACAATGCTAGGACCGTCAGTGTTTCTTGCATGGTAACTGCTTCCCATTCGTTGGGGCAATGGCCCTGATGGACTGTTCCAGACTTCTCTCTACCCCTCTTGCTATATTGACTTCTGGGCCTTCAACAGGGTAATGGCGGCCATGTTTTGAAGAAAGACAACTGACTGGGCACCAGGAAGCCAGGATTTCTTCCAGCTTCCCACTGCTTGTGATACAATAAAGATTAGGAAAACAGATGAAAGTCAGGGAACACAGCCACTTAAATGAAGTGAGTGACAATGACGATGATGATGATAGTGATGATGGTGGTAATGGTAATAAACACTTGCATAGTCTTCATCAGTTCTCAAGGTCCTTGGGGAAGAGCTACACTTGATAGTGAGACATGTAGCTATTGACTTCATTTCGTCAATGAACCTATTTGGAGCACCAACATTGTGCTGGGTTCGAGGCATACAGATGTAAATAGGAATCGGTGTTTGATCCCAAGGTCTGATAAACTCACCATGGCTAAGCCATTCATTAAGAGCTAACGAGATATAATAAAGTGGGGTATGGGGTGGCATGGATTCCAACAATGTGCATGAGGCCAGTGAGGAGGAACTCAGCAGGGGGTTTTCGTAGGCCTGGCTCCATACATGTGATCAGAGAATTATAGAAGCGAACTGAGCACACGAGAAGTGGCAAAAGAAGTGGAAATAATTATCTTTAGGGTTTCATTAGGCCCTTTGGAATCTTTTACATTACTCTAGCAATCTGAGCAGGCTGGTGGTTTTTTTGTAGTAATTTGTTAAGTCAAATATAACTGCTCTGTGTCAGGATTTGGGGTCTAGGTGGTTGCTAAGTCCTTGGGCCACTCTTTCTAGCCAATCAAATCCAAATTTGGTAGAGCTTCCTAATAAAATTTATGGAAGAATTTGAGAAATACAATACATTTTGAAGACATATTTGTATTCACCACAGAGTCCAAAATTAAGTTTTTAATAATTCAGCACACTTGGATTCGCTCTAAAAAGTTCATCAATACAAAATGGAGGAATGTTGACCACATAAACCACACTTAACAGATTTAAACCCAGGGAATATCACATGGCATTAGAGTAAAAAGAAACAGAGGACACACTTCTGTAGACCGGTCTCTCTCTCTTGTCTTCAGTGAGAAGGGGGTATATACGTTCAGAGAGACTGTGCAAAGAGCTTTACCCGAGAATCTCTGTCCTACCATGAAAACTTTCCTAGGCAGGAGATGGGCAGTTTAAGGGACCATGTTCAATAAGGGCAAATGACAAGTCCAGTTCCCAATTCCTGCATTTGAAGAATTAGGTAATTGTCTTTCTTCAAGAGACCCTTTCTGCTTAAAATTACATATACTTTCTGGAATAATTTAAGCATTCTGGAATTTTTCATCAAGAACAAACCATCTGCCAAAACCGGTTTGGCTCAGTGGATAGAGCGTTGGCCTGCGGACTCAAGGGTCCCAGGTTCGATTCCGGTCAAGGGCATGTACCTTGGTTGCGGGCACATCCCCAGTAGGGGGTTTGCGAGAGGTGCTGATCGATGTTTCTCTCTCATCGATGTTTCTAACTCTCTATCCCTCTCTCTTCCTCTCTGTAAAAAATCAATAAAATATATTTAAAAAAAAAAAAAAAAAACCATCCCAAATCTTCATGGCTTAAAAATAAACAACCTTTTATTGGTCTCAAAATTTCTGTGGTTTGGCTGATCTCTCACCTGATTTCTCCTGAGCCCACATATACTTCTATCATTAGCTGTTTTGTTGGCTGGTGATTGGCTGATCTAGGATGGCCTCACTCAATTGTCTCACACTTGAAAGAGTGTTAACTGGGGTGCTTTGGTTTTCTTATAAGGCCTCTCTCATCCTCCAGTTGGCTAGATTGGGCTTGCTCACCAGGTATATGCAGGTTTTGGTGAGACTAGGGGTATTAGTATATTGAATTGGAATTTTTTATTTTTATTTTTTTAACTTAATAAATCTTTATTGTTCATATTATTACAAGTGTTCCTCTTTTTCCCCCATAGCTCCCCTCCACCAGGTTCCTACCCCACCCTCTGCCCTTACCTCCTCACTACTGTCCTCATCCCATAGGTGTATGCTTTTTGTCCAGTCTCTTCCTGCACCCCACACTCCCCTTTTCCCCCAAGAATTGTCAGTCCACTCCCTTTCGATGCCCCTGATTCTATTGTATTCACCAGTTAATACTGTTCATCAGGTTTTTTATTCCCTTGGTTTTTAGATTCACTTGTTGATAGATACGTATTTGTTGTTCATAATTTTTATCTTTACCTTTTACTTCTTCTTCCTCTTCTTAAAGAATACCTTTCAGCATTTCATATAATTCTGGTTTGGTGGTGAACTCCTTTAGCTTTTTCTTATCTGTGAAGCTCTTTATCTGACCTTCAATTCTGAATGATAGCTTTTCTGGGTAGAGTAATCTTGGTTGTAGTTTCTTGCTGTTCATCACTTTGAATATTTTTTGCCATTCTCGTCTGGCCTGCATAGTTTCTGTTGACAAATCAGCTGACAATCGTATGGGTGCTCCCTTGTAGGTAACTAACTGTTTTTCTTTTGCTGCTTTTAATATTCTCTCTTTTGTCTTTTGCTCTTGGCATTTTAATTATGATGTGTCTTGGTGTGGTCCTCTTTGGATTCCTTTTGTTTAGGGTTCTGTGCACTTCCTGGACTTGTAAGTCTATTTCTTTCACCAGGTGGGGGTTTCTTCAAATAGGTTTTCAGTATCTTGCTCTCTCTCTTCTTCTGGGACCCCCATAATTCTGATGTTGGTACGCTTGAAGTTATCCCAGATGCTTCTTACACTGTCTTCAACTTTTTGGATTCTTTTTTCTTTTTGCTTTTCCAGTTGAGTGTTTTTTGCTTCTTTGTATTTCAAATCTTTGACTTGGCTCTTGCAATCCTCTAGTCTGCTTTTAGGTCTCTGTATAATATTTATTTCAGTCAGTGTATGCTTAATTTTTAGTTGATCCTTTTTCATATCCTCGAGAGTCTTGTTAAATTTATTGGCCTTTTCTAGGAAATTCTTGTAAAACCTTATAACCGTGGTTTTGAACTCTATATCCAGTCATTTACTTTCCTCCATTTCCTTCATTTGTGACCTGTTTCTTTGTCTCCGCATTTTGGCTGCTTCCTTGAGTTGATGGAGTGGCTTTGTGTGCTAGGTGTCCTAGCAGAGCCCAGTGGCTCAGCCTTCCCAGTTACCTGAGGTGGACACTCTTGGTGTGCCCCTTTGTAGGCTGTGTGTGCAGTCTTGTTGTAGTTAAGCCTAGATTGTTGTTAGTATCACTGGGGGAAGTTGACCTCCAGGCCAATTGGCTGTGAGGATCAGCTGTGTCTCCCCTGGGAGAGCTTCTGTGCTCAGCTTGGATGGGGCGGAGTCTCAGGGCTGAGCAGACAGCCTTGGTTTCCCATCAGCCCCGCCCTACAAGGCCCCTGTGTCTCAGTGTCCCGCGGCAATGGCTACAAGCACCTCTGAGAGAAGGCTGCCCTGAGTTTCACCCGCTGCCAGACAGTCCAGTTTCTCCCCGAATGAGTCTGGGTATTCAAAGTCTCACCCGGAACTGGATTTCAGTGCAGTCAGGAGGTTTTGTTTCCCTCCTGAACAAGGAGCTAGCTGCACGCATGCTGCCCACCATCCGCCGTCTCTGAGCACCGCGAGTCTCTGAGTCAGCCAGCCGCGTATTCAGCCACCTGCCCTTTCTGCGCACGCGGGTCTCTGTACCTGTCCTCCACAGCTCCTCTGGGTCACAGTGTCCTTTTATCTTCTAGTTGTAGAATTTCCACTCAGCCAGCTTTCCGGTGGTTCTGGACAATGTCCGCTCTGTCTTCCAGTTGCAGTTTTGAAATTGTTGTGTGAGGCAGCAGTATAGGTGTTTAGCTATGCCTCCATCTTGGTTTTCTCCGACTTGGAATATTTTAAGATTGGGATGTCTGCTAGACCTCCAAGGAGAAATATAGAATATGCACTTGGATATGAGTTGAGTTCAGGAGCAAGGTCTGGGCTAAGGATATATACTCTGTGGAGGTCATCTGCAAAGATAATCATTTAAAGCCATGAGACTAGATGAACTCAACATGGAAGTGTGAATAGAAAATAAATCTGAGAAATACATCCTGTGGCTCCCTACTATTTAGATGTTGGAGAGGTGAGAAAAGAAAAAACAGGTAAAGAGAATAAGAACAAGAAGCCAATGACCTAGGAGAAAACCCAACAGAGAGTGTTGAAAGAAGGAGAGAGTCAAATGCTACCAGCAGATCAAATAAGAGGACTAGGAGTGACCAGTACATTTAGCAATGTGAAGGTCATTGGTGATTTTGACGAGGAGAGTGGTGATGAAAACCTATTGGAGTGGTTTCTGGAGGAATAGGAAGAAAGAATTTGAAAGGAAATTGACAGTTTTTCCTCTAATATTTTACTTTGAAAAATTTCAAATATGCAGAAAAGTTGCAAGATGTGTAGAGTGGATAGCCCCCACCAAGGTTCTATAATGAACCTTTTAGCAGATGTGCCTTCTCTCATCTCTCCATCTAGACAATCCTGTATCCATTTAGTAATCCATCACTTTTCGGTTACAGAAATAGAGAAATGGGGTAGAATTGGAGTGAGATGGGCTGAAGGAATCTCTCTCTCTCTCTCTCTCTCTCTCTCTCTCTCTCTCTGTGTCTGTGTGTGTGTATGTGTGTGTATGAATGATTTTACATGGGCAGTATGTGTTTATGTGCTGATGAGGAAGATCAGCAAAGGCATTATTGATGATGCTGGATGAGTTAATATTTCAAATGATGTTTTTGGGTAGAAGGAGTATGGGCTTTGTTACATCAGCGGAGGAATTGGCCTCAGATAGGCTTACCCATGGTAATGGAAAAGAGGGTGGAGAATGTGGACGGTGGGATCCAGGAGAATGTGCATCAGGATATTACATGTGCTGTGAAAGGAGTGCCTGGGACCCAGCACCTCAGTCCTCACTGTGGATGTGCCTCTGTTTCCAGCTGGGAAGACAGGGAGAGCAGCATAACCAACCGCTGGGGTCTTCTGGGAGCTCAGCAGTGAAATGAGCATAATTATGGATATCATATGTACACTACAGGGAGCTGTGGAGATTCTGCACTGGGGATGTAGGTTTTATTGGGATTTTTATTATCCGCACTTAGAAGAATGGCTTTGCAGGCTGTTGCAGCTCTGCCTCCCACTGTGTATAACACCTTCTCTCTGGAGATTCTCAGATACTGATGAACAACCTGGGATTTCACAGACTTTCACTCTCCCCATTAAGGTCCCCTAACGTTTGGCAGATGGACCAACATTGTACTGGAGGACAAGGAGCCTAGGGGTGTCCCAGAGGACTTGAGTTCATCCTGCCTTGTGGTGGTGTCTATTCCCTGCAGCGGAGGGCAGTGGTATTGGGCAATACCATTGCCTCATTCCCTCTGTCTGCCCTTCTCTTTGTCTTCGGTCAGTAGAGCAGAGTTGATGGCCCGCAATTCGTTGTCGATGTTTGGTTCCTGTGTATTCTAGCAAGTGTGGCATTTTATGCCAAAGTTCCTTTGTTCTTTCTGCAGCTTTGCGCGCTGCCTCTGTTATACTTGTAGTTATTTATGTCTGCAGAGAAGATAGGTGGGTGACCTGTCAAGTAACCATATGGAGCAAAGAAAGTCTTGCTTAAAAAGTACAACAGCTATATTTAGCACTGCTTAATGAGAATGAGCTATCTTGACTTCACTTTCCTTTCATTATGGTGAGGATTTTTAAAAATATATTTTTATTGACTCCAGAGAGGAAAGGTGAGGGAGAGAGAGAATCATTGATCGGCTGCCTCCTGCACACCCCCTACTGGGGATGGAGCCCACAACCCAGGCATGTGCCCTGACCTGGAATCAAACAGTGACCTTCTGGTTCATAGGTTGGCATTCAACCCCTGAGCCACGCAGGCTGGGCAATGGTGAGGTTTTGAATTAAAACCCAAACACTCCATGTTTACATTTACTGTCATGGAGGAGCAGCAGGACTGGGAATCAGGGGGCTGGGGGGCGGTGCATTGGGTTTAAACCTAGATTCTCTTACCTTGGGCAAGATACTATGCCACTTAGCCTCAGTTTCCTCTTCAGAAATCTCAGATAGTAATAATTTTCTCATAAGGGTGCTGAAAGGATTGAGAGAGGTCATTATGTGAAAAACCCCAGTATAGTGCCTGGAGAAATAATAAGGTTTATTATATATTAGCATAATGGATGGATGAGCACACTACCCGCAATGATGAGGATAAGTAAACAGCCATGGTGGATACTGAGTGTTTGTGGTGTCCCAGACTTAGTGTGCTGTGGTCTTCGTGGGCTGAATTAAGCCAACAGATAAAAGGGTGACAGATTCTGATCGCTTCTCTGAAAGTTTACTTTTCTCAAGAATTTATATATATTCTAGAAGCCCAGCACGTGAAATCGCACGGCCCCGCCCACCCATGCTGGTCTTTGGTCATTATGGTGTTAGGGCCACTGGGTTTTTATAATATAGATGATGAACTCACAGCCTTGGATCTCCAACCTATTTCAATAAAATAACATTTTATTCTATTTAACTTTAAGATTATTCACTGATTCTCTGGTGAGTTTGACAGGTAAAATACAAGACACCTGGTTAATTTTTAATTTCAGATTCACAAAGAAAAATATTTTAGTATGAGTATGTCCCACATCATATTTGGGAAATACTTATACTTACAAAATCATTGTTTACCTGAAATTACAATTTAACTGGGAATCCTGTGTTTTAATTTGCTAAATCTGGCAACCTCAGACCCTAGGAAATACAATATCTGATTGCATTCCAAAGGCAGCACATCTTGATCATAAAGTTTGAGGTGTGTGGGTGTGACAAAAGGTCATGATGACCTTGAGAGAAATAGGATTTTCCTGCCTCAGAAATCTAATGGAGGGTTAGCTATCAGCTTCTCTCCCTCCACCCCTTCTCCCACATCTGAGTTCATCTCCTTCACAATAACCTTCCTTTTCTTCTTTTGCCCTCAAATAGGTAATAATATTCTTAGTGGTTATTTATCCCATTAGGTGGCCCAAAATGATTTCTGTTCCATTCATTCCTGTATCCCTCTGCTAGGCAGAGGGATACAGGAATGAATAAAACCAATATGGTACCTGACTGAGAGTACCTTATTACCTGGTGGAAGGCTAAGGAGAAATACAGGGATTTTTTTTTTTTTTTTTTTTTGCTTTTATTACTCTGTGTCTCAATTTACACATCTAGTAATGAGATAATTGAACCTAATTCAAAGATTACTTTGAGAAAATATACGTCCATTTCTGTGTCTGTCTCTGTCTCTATATCTATCTACAGTTGACCTTTGAACAACACTGGTTTGAACTGTGTGGGTCCATTTATATGTGGATTTTTTTTTCAATGAATGAATGTGCTGTTTTTTATTGCAGTTGAGAGTCCTTGGATATGGAGGGCTGACTGTATGTCTGGGTCTATTTTATATTTGAACCCCTTTGGATTTTGGCATCTGGAGGGGGTTCCGGATCCAATCCTCTGCACATACCCGAGGGACAACATAAGTTTTGGGGGTATCAAAAGTTATATGCAGATTTTTGACTCTGTGGGGACATGTGTCCCTAATGTCCACATTGTTTACAAGTGAACTGTGTATCTATTTGAGTGTGTGTGTGTGTGTGTGTGTGTGTGTGTGTGTGTGTGTGAAGCCAACTGATAAACACACAATTTCCTAAATTAATATTAGTTCCTTTCCCTCCCTTTTGTGTTAGGAAACTATAGCTGTCTGAGCTATTCTTACTTTCTCCTCTTTCGTCAGGAGAGGGGTGATGCCTAAACCAGAACTATGAACACATGGGTTTTTCTTTTCTAAAGAAGTAACTTTCCAGAATGTGTGTCCTTGATAGATAGCCTAGGTTCTCAATCAGACTCAAGCCAATATTGAGGTGTCCACCTTGCAGAAGGCCCTTGAAAACAGGGTGCTAATGATCTGATGGCATCTCTCCACCTTCCCCTTGGAGTCCCCAGAGCAGGGGTCCTCAAACTACGGCCCGTGGGCCACATGCGGCCCGCCGAGGACATTTATCCGGCCCGCCGGGTGTTTTTGCCACCGCTGCCTGTCCTGCTTAGCAGCCGACTTGTCCCAGGCCCGCAGTGCGCATGTGTGGAATGTGCGCCGCACTCTCCGACTCCCCTCCTTCTCTCTGAGGGACAGTGAACTGGCCCCTGTTTAAAAAGTTTGAGGACCCCTGCCCCAGAGCCTCACAATGTAGGGGGAAGGTGGTGATGATCTTGCAGGTACTGTTGTCTTTTTTGGGACACATGATGTGTGAGTCTAGGCTAAGGTGACCAGATTTTAACATTGGTAAAGCAGGACACCATTGACTGGGGAGGAGGGGTGTTCTTGATTAAAAATTTGGTCTATATGGAGCAACAAAAATTTTCATAGAATGCAAAAATAGTATTGTAATATATTTTTTAAAATTTCAACATAAATACAACTTACAAATATAATAAGTAAAAAATTATGTATAGTATTATTTTATTATTTGGCATATTTCTCATTTGAGTGAATTTTTTTTTGTAGATTGCTGTCGTTGTTTAAAAGGTCATGAATTTGCCGTAACGTAAGTCGTAAGTGTCACTTTCAAGGCCGGCGCTAGACTTTTTGCCGCCACTATAAAATATAAATAATACGAGTACTGTCTGCTAAATTCAAGAAAATGTATGTATTTATGAAATAAATAAATAAATTACTTACCTAAATTATCTGAATAGCTGATTTGTAATGACATCACTTGTTTAACTAGCTTACTAGCACGCAGTACGATGGGTATCGTCTGAGAGACAGTTACAAAATGTTTTCGTCGTTGCCAATCTCAAAAAATGCCATTGTTCATTAAGTCCAAACAATGGTGGTCGAATTCTAACAACTGATCAACAATGCGGACTTTGATAAGCAGTTCTCGATAATCAGTTCTCAACAATTATTTGTTATTATTAAAGTTTAACATTATAAAATTAACAAAAAATAATATAAAACTCATATCCTGGCTAAATAGCCACATGGCCGCCGAAAACCGTATATTCCCTTCCCATTCTTCCGCCGTTCCCTAGCTTGTCGTGTATTCTTTCCAAAAATCGGGACTTTTTTAAAACGCCGCGGGACGCGGGACAAATTGTTAAAAATCGGGACTGTCCCGCCAAAAGCAGGACGTCTGGTCACCTTAGTCTAGGCTCAAAGAATACTCTGCAGATGTACATCAAGACCCAGGGAATGTGTACCAACATTAGACTCCCTGCTCCTCGGGAAGGTGACTTTGATACTCAGAAGGATGGCTAGGGAGTTCATAACAACATCTTCTAACACACGTTAATTGGGGCTCCTTGCCTTTTTAAGGAGGTCAAAGTCATTCCCCAGGTACATGTCTTCAATATGAGACTGGGTCTGAAATGCAAACCCTAGGGTAAGATAACAGTTTTGTTGAGAATGCAAATACCCAGGGTCACAGAATACACAAAGTGAAGACTTACTTGTGCTCCCCCTGCTTCATATGCATCCTATGTCACTGGGAGGTGCCCATTCAACCGTTAATTGTGCCGAGTGTATACATTACAGTTGCTATGGGGATGTTGATTGTTGTTGTTAGGGTATGTTGAAGTAATTAGCTTGTCTCGGAGATTGTGCACATATAACCAGGGCTGCCTTGACGTCACGGGTGTGATTGGGGGGGAGTGTTTGGAAGAGCAGCACAGAGGAACACGGTCAGACATTTACCTAGCGCTGTGGGTGCCTTGCCTTCCTTTCGTCCATCTGAGGATTTAAATCGTGAATTGCCCAGGCCTTCCAGAAACTTCGGTCGTGAAAATGAGATTTATTAACTTGGGCACATCTGTTTTCAATCTACTCAATCCAGAAAATGGCTCAGTTCGGCATCATTTTTCCATGTCATGAGAACACCTCTGAGAGCTTAGGTTGGTAGCTCTTCACAATCCCAGGCAGAATCACTAGAGATCCAAAGTATTACAAGCTAGATTGCTGCAAGGAGAAGCACTAGTGCATGCATTGAGTAGCAGAAGGAACCCAGCCATAATTCAAACACACGATGGAAGGCCATTTCATAGGATTTAAGAATCCAGTAAGTTCTCAGACCGCAAGGTATTCTTAGATGTCAAGCAGAATAAATAAATGAAAAATTAAGTCCATACAAGCCACTATATGGTGAAATTTTAGTCACTAAAGAAATTCCAAAAGCTTGAGGCACAGTGGGGTGGGTAGACTGGTTACCGAGGGAGGAATGTGGACCAGAAAGACACCAGACTTCTCAGCAGTAGCAATGAATGCCGCAGATCATTAAACCATGTTTTCTAATGTCAGGCAGACGATTAACCTTAAATCTGATGGCAGAACCCAATAAAGTTTAATTCAAGTTTGAGGATAAAAATCAATAAGTTTTCTGAAATGCACAGATTTGGACAATTTGCCATGCACAGATCCCTTGAAAAGAATTATAAGCAACAACAAAAATAAATCCAAGAAAGAAGTAAAACAAACAATTATGAGAAAATTTACCAGAAAAAAACTTTGTTCTTAAATTTAAGTGTGTTGATTTTTTAAAAAAAATCTTCATCCAAGGACATGCTTATTGACTTTAGAGAGAGAGGGAGGGAGGGAGAGAAAGAAAGATTAATGTGAGAGAGATAACTTGATTGGTTGCTTTATCATACCCTCTCCGACCGGGGAATCGAACCTATAACCTAGGTATGTGCCCTGACTGGGAATCAAACCCACAGCCTTTTGGCGAATGAGACAATGTTCCTACCAACTGAGCCACACCAGCCAGGGCTAAATGTGTTGATTTTGAAAAATTAATTTTCTAATTAAAATATTTCAGCTGATTCCAAATGCAGTATGCTAGGGATGCAAAAAGGAGGCAGATGGAATTGAAAGCATGCTGAGATTCTTGTTATGAGGAGAAGATAGATGCTGATTATTCTAAAATTGTTCAGAACAATCCATGATCAAATATGTTTATCAAAAGCATAAGGGAACAATTAGTAAAATAGATCTAGCGTACACGCCCCTAAGCCACTGTTCATTCCGGTCAGGGAAAGCAGAACAGAGGAACCTCAATCAATCCCCCAGAAGTCAGAGAAGGAACAAAGGATAATTAAGGAAATGACCCAAAAGAGCAGCAAATAGAGAGTGAATGAACTCCTGCATGGTATTGTAATTACTAATATACTAGAGCATGCATAAGGCCAAGTATATTAGAAATTATCATACTTTCACTTGTGAAGAGGGTGATTCTCAGGTTGAGAGATAAATTTGCCAGAGAAAAACTAAATCCAAATAGTAACAGGAAGTTGTTGACAAAGGGCTATAGATGCCTTCAGAGAGCAGTGAATAGAGTGTATTTAGGGGCGGGGCAGACAGAGAGTAGGACCACCTACAGATTATGCAGGGCTCTTCGGGGAGTAGCTTGGAATTTTTCCTAAAGGGAAGTGAGCAATAATGTCAAGAATTTAGTGGTTCATGAGATTCACATGGAGAAAGATTACTATGGCTTTTGGGAAAGTTTGGGGGGCAGGTCAAGCCTGTGGAGAAAGAACACTTAGGAGATGTTGAAGGACTTCATGCATGAAGTGATAAGGGGCTAACATCTGTTGACTCAATGGGGTGGAGGAAAGGTGGTAGGTGAAGTAATTTTAAGAAGATAGACTCAATGAGACTAAAGATGAAGGGAGGACATGAAAGAAGGCACTCAGGTTTCTGAAGTGAATGACTGGGTGGCATCCCTCACCAATATGGGAACTCGGACAGGGAGGAAGACTTAGTGGGGGGAGAGATGGTGATCTTGGGTCTTGGTCCTGTGGGTTGTTCATTGATGACTGGATCTGAGGATACAGATTTTGACTAGATGTATAAGTCTTGGAGACACTGTCTCACTGGTGGAAGGAGTTAACGTGAATTCATAAACAGAGCTGGACTTGCCCATATAAAGTATAGTACTATTCTTTATTTTTTAAAGTAGGTTTTTATTGATTTTTATAGACAGAGGAAGGGAAAGGGATAGAGAGATAGAAACATAAAACGGCTGCCTCCTGAACCCCCTCTACCCCCACTGGGGATCAAGCCTGCAACCTGGGCATGTGCCCTGACTGGGAATCGAACCTGTGACCTCTTGGTTCATGGGTCAACACTCAACCACTGAACAACACCGGCCGGTGCTATTCTTTAGATTCATCGTATGAGAAGATGGAACCCTGACACGACTCCCGACTCTCCTTTTGCATTTAGTAGAGAGAAAACAAAATGAAAATTGTCACGTCTCTTGAAATCCAATTAGGAACGTTGACAAGTACACTAAGCAAAGATCAGTGCCTTCCTCATCTCTCTGGATTCTTGGGCCTTCGCAGTCATGGGAAAGGCGCAGGTGAGAAGGGATTGTGCTGGATGCCTTCTGGCATTAAATGAAGCCCTGATAGGACACATTTAGGGGAAGGAAGAGCCCCCTGGTTGCTCTCTGAAGAAAAGCAGTCCCTCGAGTGAAATGGTTGCTAATTAGTCTCATCCCAGTCACGAGTTGAATGGGATAATTGACTTCATAGATCACAAATGACATGTCTTTTTCTGAGCTTTCCTCAGCAAAAACCCACGTACAGAGTGAAGACCCCCACAGTGGAAGTTGGGGTGCGTCACAGTGTGGTCTGTTGGAAATTCTCAATACCAATTGATGGGATAGAAAGCCCAAAGGGTGGAGAAGTTGCTCACTGACATTCTTTAGGCTACTGAGGAATGTCCTAGATTCTCCCTCGTTCTCAGTGATGGAAAGCGTGTATATCCGAATGGCTCAGATTCCAAATCTAGTTACTTCCCAGACCCAACTTCCCAGAATGGAGTGGAGCCACAGCTGGAAGGAGTAGAGTGGCACCAGGTTACTCTTCTTTCCCGAGAGGCTGAGCTCAGGGTGCTCTGTGCTTCCCTTGCACCACGCAGTACAGTTCTAGGATCTGTGTTGGATTTATTTGTCAAATGTCTGTGTCCTCATGGAGCTTTCTCTAATAGCTCATCAGACCAAATGCAAAGTGCCAGGCATATAAGGGGTCTTTGGTAGATTCTTATGGCATAAGAAAATGTAAAGAATGTGGCTGTGCCCACCGCTGTGGCTCAATGGTTGAGCTATGAACCAAGGGGTCACAGTTCCATTCCCAGTCAGAGCACATGTCTGAGTTACGGGCTTGATCCCCAGTATTGGGTGTGCAGGAGGCAGCCAATCAATGATTCTCTCTCATTATTGATGTTTCTATCTCTCTCTCCTTCTCATTTCCTCTCTGAAATAAAAAAAATATATTTAAAAAATAACATTTAAGAATATAGCTGAAAAGATAGAGAAACCAGCTTTTATCCAAAATATCTATCAGACTTGTAATAGTATTCTTTATTATGAGATCTACTAGAGGCCTGATGCATGAAATTCATGCAAGGGGCTTGGCCCCCACCGCTGTGGCAGCTGCCTTGGCCCTCGCAGCCCTGGCTTCGTCTGGAAGGTCGTCCGGAAGGATGTCCGGTCTAATTAGCATATTATGCTGATGTTATTATAGATGCTTCAGAAATTAAGATATGGTCCCAAAAGGACTCAGGATTTTGGAATCTCCTGTGTAGTGTTAATCCATCTACTTAAATAACCAGTTAATGAGTATGAATGAATGCAGTTGCCAATGGTAATAACTAAGTTCCATTGAAGAAGTAGGAAGAAATGAAGATCCACTTAGTAGAGCAGTGGCCTGAATTCTGTCTCTGTTTTCTTTGAGAAAAATAACTTATTTCCAGTGGATTCATTGTCTGGAGGGCCAGAGTGATGGGTCATCTTGAGTCTTTGCATGAGGAGTGTGGGTTCCCTGGAAACATGTGGGCCCCAAAGGAAGAGAGTGGGCACATTAGCCTCTTTCAATGTGAATGGCTTGGCATTGGAAGGTAGGGCCTTTGAGAGAGCAGCTGAGGTTGGGTCCTTGCTTGGGCCCAGGTCAGAGGGAATCGCAGCCTCTCAGCACTGCGCAGAGAGCCCAGGGGGATCTGCTCTGTGGAAGCCCCTTGTTCTCAACCAACCCTTCAGCTGCCACTGTAGCAAGAGGTGATGCTTGCGGGTCCTGCCAACACTGGTGACTCAGGACCAGACAGAGCAGCTGAGGAGGAGGAGGATGGGGCCAACATGTATTGAGCTTCCGTTCTGTTGTAGTTCCTCTTCTCTAAGCACTTTCTAGGCATGGGACAGGACATCATGTTATCTACAGAGCATCCCAAGGAGGGAGGCATGGTGAGGGTTAGATGAGCAAGCTAAGTCGTACAGGGGTTCACTAATGTGCTTAAACAGAAGGAAGACACGCCGCTGGGCTATGGTATATAAGCCTCATTTTAAAGTTTTATTTGAGCAATAATATTTGTTATTCACAGCATGGAGCTTTCTCTAATAGCTCATCAGACCAAGGCATCTGAGATGAGAACTGGAGTCGTGTAGGAGCCGAGACGGGTAGGGGTGGGGCAATCCGCATAGCACTGCAGCAAAGAGCAAGAACTACCTGGGTCACCCTGACCGGTTTGGCTCAGTGGATAGAGCATTGGCCCATAGACTGAAGGGTCACGGGTTCGATTCTGGTCAGGGGCATGTACCTTGGTTGCAGGCTGGATCCCTGGCCCTGGGATACAGAAGGCAACCAATCGATGTTTCTCTCTCTCTCTGTCTCTCCTCTTCCCTTTCTGTCTCTCTAAAAATCAATGGAAAAATGTCTTCAGATGAAGATTAGCAACACAATAAAAACGAAAAACGAAAAAAAAACCACAAAAAACAACAACACAGAAAACTGTCTGGGTCACATGGGCAGGTGCTCTGGAGACGTACTGAAGCCAGGGACCAACAGCATGGCTCTGGTCACAGAACCCCGGGCAGCGTGTTTCCGCAGAGCTGCACAGTCCATGGAAAGTCCTAGAACGCAGCAGGTCATTTCACGGTGAGAACAGGTCCGCAGCAGATGGAGAACGCTGCTTCTCAGGCTTCAGCGAGGCAACCCTGGACCAGAGGAGGGGCTTTGGAGGCAGCGAAGGAAAGCGTGTTGTGTGATGGACTGAAAATATCTTCAATGGGGAAGACTAATCCTTGCATCCAAGGTCAAAGTACTAGCTCTTTGACCTTGGATAAGCAAGTCTCCTTGCTGGCTCTCTCTCTGCTCATTTTCACAATGGGGACCATAATACCGGCATGCATGGCCGTAGGGAGGATTCTGCGGGCTAACCTAGATACAATGGCCACAGTGTATGCCTCCCTCCTCCACCTCCTCTCCTGGATGCGGTCCGTGGCTGACAAGTATAAATAAGGGAGCACAGCGCTTACTCCGGTGGAGCCAAGAGAACTCCTTCGAGGAACACATGATTGACACCCTCCGCTCCTCCCAGGACTATCTGCCAGGGGACGGGTGGGATTCTGGGGCTTGTGCGGTTTTAACTTAGTGCACAACCAGCAGAAATCCTTTTTAAAAACGATTACTGTGGACTTGTTATTCCGCAGGCTGGGATGACCTGGTGCACCCGGGCCCTGTTTGCATTGGAAAATAACATACAAGGAAGCATGTGAAACACATACTTGTTAAACATGGAATCCCCCACGCCCTGCCCGGGAGAGGATGCTGCCCATCGGGACCAGCCTGGGACCAAGGAGGGGACTGCTGCTGGCCCTCTGCTGGGTCAGAGCCCAGCCTCGCCGTGTGCCTCCCGCGGCCGCCACTGGGAGAAGCAATTTGTCAACTTTATACCTTTCTGCTTTCTGGTCTGGTGACTTAATAGGATTCGACCGTCCCTGGATTCCATTTCAGTCGGGTCAGACACTGCACTTCAAATTAAAAACTGAACCCTGAGACGGCTGAGGGGCTGGGGAGGGATGTGGGCACATGACCACGCAGGGCTGGAGCTTCCGACGCCCTGTGAGCATGGGATCAGTGCCTGGGTTCCCGCTCCTGCCTGCCCAAGGGGCAGCTTTCCCACGCTGCAGGCCCTGCTGCACGGCCCTCCTGCCCTCCTGCCCTCTTGCGGGCTCTGCGGCGGATACACCGGGGTGCCATGTGTCCGCCTGTCTATCTGCCCGTTGAGAGGACGCCTCCGTTTTCATGCAGCGGTGGAATGGACCGCAAAGAGGCGCAGGGACATTGTCACTGCAGAGGGTCCTTAGGATGGCCCCACTGCCTCGGCCAGGATGTGTTCAGCGGCACGGTGTGGCAGTCACCGTGGCAGTCAACGAGGGGATGCGTGAATTCCAACCCCGCTGTCAAGGAATTTGCAGTGGGAATGAGAGAAAGTCAAGGGCGAATGTGACCATAAGGCAGGGCGGAGGGTGACTGGACTGAGGAGGAGGCTGCCCTAAAACAAGGCGGGAGAGAGGACACTTTGGGGGTCCCGGAGGAGAGGCGAGAATCTGGAAGGCTTTCTAATGGGGGTTCCACTGAACTGCGCTTTTGAGGGAGCGAAGGATTTGGGCACATGGACATTGGATTGGGGAAGGGCAGTCTGGGGGGAGGGAGGAGCCTGGGCCAAGGTGCAGGGGTGGGGCATTGCGCCATGCGTATTGCAGAGGGTGCTCCGTTGTGTCTCGGGCTGGAGCATTTGGGGGCGATAAGCCTGGTGATGGGTATGTGGCCAATAGAAAAAGCTAAGGCCTCCTGGGAGATTACTAGGGGCCATTGTTTAAGTACTTTGCATGTATGCTATATCTATATATCTATATATCTACACTGAGTGGCCAGATTATGATGATCTCTGAACGCATAATAATCTGGCCACTCAGAGTGTGTCTGTGTGTGTGTCTCTCTCTCTCTCTCTCTCTCTCTCTCTCTCTCTATATATATATATATATATATATATATATATATATATATATATATATATTAAAGGCCCGGTGCATGAATTCCTGCATGGCTGGGGTCTGGCCAGCCTGGCCAGGGGGGAGGGGACATGGGCCTGCCTGCTGGTTGAACTCCTGGTCAAGGGGACAATTTGCATATTAGCCTTTTATTATATAGGATATACACTGAGTGGTCAGATTATTATGCATTCAGAGATCATCATAATCTGGCCACTCAGTGTATATCTGGGCACTGATGTGAAGGGAAATAAATTCTACTTATTAAGTCTTTGCATCTTTACCATTTGCTACAATTCCCATTTTATGGATGATGAAACTGAGGCGCAAAGTACACAAAGTGTGAGCAACTTGTCTGAGCGCAGCGCTGGCGAGGAGCAGAGCTGGCTTTGAGCCTGGCGATGTGGGTCTGGAGTCCGTGCTTGTACCCTCCCTGCTTTGCTGATTCTGACAAAAGGGTCCCTTCAGCTTGTCCATCAGGGTACGCTCCAAAGGGAAGAGTGGAGAGGAAGGGCAACCCCTCCCAGAGCTGGCTCTGCCCTGCACGGTGTCCTCTGGGAGCAGTTTCCGGGAAGAGCCCACTTGTGCAAGGGCAGGTGTCTGGCGGACGAGAGGGAGTGGGGAGCCCCTGTTGCCTCAGCTCTGCTCCCCCGAGTCGTCCTCATGAGCCTTTGGGGGCTCCGCTGTCTCCGTGCTTGACGTTGTTTCTCTGAATGAGGCGTCACTGAGGCCCAGCTCAGGGGGGACCCGCATGCAGTGCGAGTGAAGGCAGGAAGGGGAGGCTGGGGACCGGTGCCCGTAGAGGCCCCAAGGGCCCACCACCTGCCCATGTATCGGCCCCAGGATGTCCCAGCAGTTCAGGGATGCGGTGACAGTGTGTGAAAGAGGACAAAGCATGGAGGTAGAGAGCAAGGACAGTTGTGACATTGCAAGGATAATGCCACCAGGGCTTGGCAGCGGGGGTGGGAGGGTGTGGGGGACGGGGGGGGGGACAAGGAAAGATGGAGGAAAAGGTTGCAAAAGGTTGTGTTTGGCACTGGGCATCTGGCACAGCGTCCCCCCCCACCCCCCGAGGCCAGTGTGGAGGGGGCAGCGGGGGGTGGTGCAATTTATTTTTTCTTTATTGATTAAGGTATTACATATGTGTCCTTATCCCCCCAATCCCCCCCCCAAGTGTCTGTGTCCATTGGTTATGTTTATATGCATGCATACAAGTCCTTTGGTTGATCTCTCCCCCTTTCCCCCCATTATTGGAGGATGGAGATGAGATTTCATTGTGCGGTCTAGCCACTCCCCCCACGTGGGCGCTCCTCCTCTTTCAACCCGGGAAGAGGGATTTCTGTACACATTGATCATCTTCAGGCCTAACCCACTGAGCTTTCCAGGTGAGGAGAACAGACTTTGAGGGGTTCTTCCATCCTGGTCACAACACCCACCAAGGTGCCCTCTTCCCCATCTCCCACGAGATAAATGACAGGCCTCTGGACGACGGATTGGTGAGACTTCAGTTTTCCTTCACACCTGTGTCTGTTTTGTGGCAGGAAGAAACACCACTGTCGCACCGTTAACACAGAGAGGGTCAAACCTTCATGACCCAGACACGGCTCCCACACCCTCAGCCTCCCCATAAAGACAGAGACACGGCCCCGCAGGCACCTCCGCGCTGTGGTCTGTCGGGAAGTGGCTTTATTACAGAGCAGGATCAATGGGATTGATCTGCCGATGGGCTATCGCATTGCCAGGGCGGAGGATCAGAAGGAACTGGCTGAAGCTTTGGGAGTTGCTGGTAACTCTGGGTCCACATCCAGTTAGGGCCTGCCCAGAGCTGTTAATATTTTCCCCTCTGCTGTGAAAAATGTGCTGTGGGTTATATAGTTCATTAGAAGCCTATTGCTTTATGTAAGTCCCAAGTGCATCTCCTCCCTGGCTCTGTTTCAACAACGAAACTATGCCTGAGAGTGGGAACTGGTTGTTTGTGGCAGAGCCAGGCATCCTGGCTTCCTGACAAGTGGTGACATATGTCTTCCTCAGTGACTATAAAGACAATGATTGGCCCGGCCAGTGTGGTTTTAGTGGTTGGGCATCGACTTATAAACCAGGAGGTCACGGTTCAATTCCCACTCGGGGCACATGCCTGGGTTGTGGGCTCCATCCCCCATGTGGGGTGTGCAGGAGGCAGCCAATCAATGATTCTCTCTCATCATAGATGTTTCTCTCTCTCTCTCCCTTTCTCTCTGAAATCAATAAAAAAAATATTTTTTTTTTATAAAGACAGTGATCAGATGTCTACCAAGTGGGGAAACAAAGCTGGGCATTCAGGGTTCTTGCTGGAGGCGCACACGCTGCCTTGGGGGAGCCTCCCCTGAGGGGGAAATGTATGCCCCAGAACATCATCCTGTGAAGGGAGGTGTTTGGCTTCTTGAGTCCATTGCTGGTCCCCACGGCCAGACACGGTGCCTGGTGCACAGTAGGTGATGCATCGGCATTTGCTGCGTGGATGATGAGCAGAGGCTTGTCCAAGATGCTGTGTTCTCATCACATTGGAAAGGGATCCACGCTGCTGAGGAAGCCACAGGGGTTCAGATGATGCTCAAGAGAGGGTCGAGGGGGAGCTGAATCGTGGAGGGTGAGAAGTTGTTCGCAAGGAAACGCAGACAGTAGAATATTCTGGGTGGAGGAAACGGCACCCCCAGAGTCTGGCCCTAGCATTCAGGCCAAGGTCCTGGGGCAGGGGCATGCTTGGTCCTCTGCAGGGTCAGGGCCCACGGATGGGTGGGCTGGCACAGCAGGGGGAAGACCAGGGCTTGAGCATGCAAGTGTCAGCCTTGCAAAGGAGACTTTACCGATGGCAGTGGGCAGCCGGAAGGGGACTTCTTGCTGTAGTTAACCACGTCTGACCTGCAGAGAAGGGCGTGAAGGGACATCCTTGCTCGCGGCTATGCTCTTTGCCTTCTCTGAGGCTGCGAATGTTCCAGATGAGGTGAGGTCGTCCAATGAGGGAAGACTGAAATGTCTCATCGCACCCGTGGCAGCTGTCGTCGCTCCAGCACGTCTGGTCCAATCTGGCTCCTTGGAATCCAAACGGTGCCTGTGTTCCTGCCACGTTTGCAGGAGGCTGTGCGCGGGCCTTCCCATTAAACACCAGATTTCAGGGAAGGGCTGGGCGAGAGGTGTGAGATGTGGGGACAAGTGATCTTTGCAGAAAGTGCAGGGGAAGAGCATGTTGCAGATGGAAAAGGGAGGCAAATATTCTTGCAAAGCTAAGGAACTTCGGGGTAGACTTGACTGCACTGGGGGCGGGGCATCAGCATTGGAGTTTGATGGACTTGGACTTAAATTCAGACTTTGTCACCTGATACTGAGGTGGTTGGGGGTTTTGCTTAACCTCTCTGAACCTCAGTTTTTCCATCTGAACAATGTGGATAATAGAATCCATCATCAGGATATTTGTGAAATTGAAGTGAGGTGCTTGTGAAAATGCTAGTCACTAAGTCTTGCTCACCCTCCCTCTCCTTCCTCTAAAAAATGGGCCTTGACCTTGCATTCTGAGGTAAGGCTGGTATTTCTGGTTCTTAAAGGAGCTGACCTCCATGGGATGGCATTGACTTTCACAGGAGGTGACAGTAGCCAAGGTCTGGATGCAGGGGATGGGGTGGTCAGCCTTCCCACTGGTGCAGGGGAGGGTAAGGTGGGACAGAGACCCTGGGGTCCAGGCAGGGACTGAGAATTTTAACATTTGGAGCTGAAAAGGGGGAGGGGAGCAATTTTTTTGAGCAAGTGGTTTGAGAAAGAGAAGGGGAACAGTAGGCTGTAACACCTCAGATATACTGGGGGCAGTTTGGGAGACCCTTACATCCTGAGATAAGGGATATAGACTTCACTGAGGCCCAGAAAAACCCCAGCCAAAAAGAAGAAAGGAGGAAAGCAGACTGTCCCTCCCCCTTTCCCTTCCTCCCCCAGCCTTGGAACTCAACGGCTTCCTTGGTTGAGTTCCCTGTGAGATGCTCAGTGTGGGCTCTCCCCTGGCTAAAGAGGGCGGACTGGGGGGGGAGGAGTGGGGAGCTCCACCACTGGCCACACACACATGCCCACACCCCCCAGGGATGGGCTACCCGTGCTTGGAGTGGGCACGTGCCAGTCCCCACGTGTCCTGAAGGCTGTGTCTCCTGCCCCCTCCTGGGAGCCTGGTCTATGCTGTTGATCAGAACTTGCCTTCCAGAAGCCTGGGCCATATTCCCAGTGGAAAAGCAGTGCTGACATTTAATTTAAAAGCCAACATGCTACTTGGTACAAGTTTGCTCGGCTGTGTCTCGGTTCTGCCTCTAGAACGAAGCGCCTTCCAAAGAACACGGGCATTCTGAGAGTTTGAAATTCCTCTCTGGGGACCCGCTTAACAGTGGGGACATGTGAACAGGGAGACACCATCCTACCTGGATGAAAGAGTGTCAGGCAGAAGTTCCAACGGTCCTCTTACAGATGGGGAAGCAAGGGGCAAATAAGGGAGCAGACTCGTTTATTTAAAAAGTAATTAATAAGTATTCATTAAGTACATTCACTGTGAACAATGTGGGTTCAGAGATGAAAGAGGCTATAGCAGTAAGTGATCTTTCAAACATACAAATCGATTGTGTCCTTTCTCTGGTTCAGACCCTTTAACAGGCTCCCACTTGACTTTAAATAACCTCCTTAACACAGTTGGTAAGGTCCTGTGTGATCTGGCCACTACGTATGGCTCCATACTTAGGCTTCTTGTCTATCTTGTCCACTCAGTTCCTCTAATAAGTTCAAACATGACAAGCTTTTTCTGGCATCTGGTCCTCCTCACACGCTGTGCTTTCCTACTGAAACCCTTTCCTCTGCTCTTCCTACAACTGGCGCACTGCCCTAGGTCAACAATGGTGTCTCCCTAAAAGGCCTCCATGATGACTCCAGCTACCATCCACCTCTTTGTTGGAGCACCTAGTTTGCTCCTTCTGTGGGACTGATAAGAATTTAAAATCAAGTATTTACTTGCCCAACACCTTCCTCATCTTATGGCTGCAGCATGTTAACTTTATTTATTGATATGTGACTCCTATACCACATGCATGTGCTGGACCCCACGATGCCAAGTACATTTCTATTGAATGAATGAATGAATGAATGCCTGTGAGCAGGAGTAAATGTGTGAGTGGAAGCACAGCCCCTCCCCTCTGTGGTACCTAGGGACCCGACACTGAGACCAATCCTGATGACACGTTAGGATACTGTCACAGTGGCCCCCTAGCTGAGCAGGGCAGGGCACTCGGGGCCCTAAGGGCAGAATGACTACTTCTGAAGGAGAGAGAGCCATCTAGAAGAGGGTCCATTTGAGCTGGTTTTGGGGGGTGCAGAGTTTTTTAAGATTGCAGGGGAGGGAGGTTCAGGCAGAGGAAGTAAAGAATATGCCATTTTGGAGAACAACAGAGGGACATGCACTATTTGGGACCTACTTATTACCAACGTGAATCTATTGTTTATCTGAAATGTGTATGTAACTGGGCATTTGTATTTCATCTGGTGATTCTACGTATACCCTAGTATGGACCAGAAGAGTAGAGCATGCTTGTAAAGGAGGGGTACGGGACTCAGGCTGCCTTGGGGAGCATGGAGGTCAAGCACAAAGGCCCGAGGGCATTGCCATGTGAAAGTACCTAAGGGCAAAGAGCGTGGCTCCCATTCTGGGAGCAGTGGTTTGTAAGTAGGAGAGTAGCCAGCTCAGGACCTGCCAAACCTCTGAGCACCAACCCTGCCTCCCTCCACTGCAGAGTCCTGCCGTGTGGACTGGAGCTGGTGATACACATGCCATCGTAGGAATGGGGATATGTCTTCAGTCTGGCTGTCCTCTTTCTTACCTATTATTTGTGGGGAGGAGATCTGGTTCCAATCCTGTGTGATCTGGGCCAGTTGCTTCCCCTCACTGGGTGTGGGCCACCCCACTGCTAGAATGAAGGGGTTGACCAGATGTCTTTAAAGCCCCATTGACTTTCAGCAGCACTGAGGTCTTATCTTGAGAACCTGTGACACAGTCTCCGGGGAAGAGTTGCAAGGCAGATATTTCGGTGTCCACGCTCAATGGCCTTCGCTCGTGTGACATCCTCCCTCCTTCCTTAGACAGTGTGTTAGGAGACGTTCCCTAGGAGTGATGGAGCCTGCGACAGGGGTGAATCTGTGCAAGTCACTTACTTACTGAAGGAGTGTTTCTCAGAAAAGAAGGTTGAAGGGAAGTAGAACAGGGCAGAGGAAGTGAGCTAAGGAGGGTGTTTTCCCCAGTGGAGACTTGTTTCAGCTGGATCTCTGGGGGGCTCTGGAAAGTTGTCCCACCATGAAGTAAGGGGTCTGAGCTTTGGGGCACAGTGACTCTCATTCATTGGTCCTGTGCTGCCACTGTGGGGGCCACAGCGTGGGAATACCCTCTCAGCCCACTGTTGTCGTGGGCTCCCATCATTCGAGGGCCGTTGTCCTGAGCAGGTTGCAGCTGAGAGCTGTTAGCAACCAGCATTCCCAGCAGCTGGGGATGGTTACACCCACTGGGGAAGGAGTTTGGGCAGCATACTGAAGGGGCCTACTGCAGGCAACTACATCTTGTCTGGGACGCAGTTTCTCTCTCTTGGAAACGGGAAAACTGGATCACTTTTTTTTTTTCCCCCCCTACGGCATCTACCACTGCACCCGTGTTCTATAGTGCACCTGCCTTAGTCCAAATGAGCTTCCCCACGGATGAGTCTGTGTTTGCCCCAAGGAGTGGCCTGTGCTTTGAGGAGGCATGATTATAACTCGGTTACACCTGCTGAGCCTCATCTGCGAAATGGAGCCCTAACGGCACACGCCCTGCATGGTGACAGGAACATTCCTAGACAAGCGCTGAGCATGCGTTCTTCATGTCCTCCTCCTAATACCTGTGATGCGCAACTTTGCAAGAAATTTCGAGTGCGTCGCCCTGGGGACTTGACTCTTCCTAAAGCGTATGTTCTCCCTAGAGGAAGCGGGGAGACGTTCAGTGAGGCTGGGCACTGAGGAGCGGGGTTCCGGGTCCTGCCAGGGCTGATGAAATGGACCGCAGGTGGTTCCCTTTTCCTGCCCCCCGTTCCCCGTGCTGCTTCAGATGATGTCACAGGAGGCTCCAGGGGCGGGGGAGTGGGGGAGGGGGGCCAGGCCTGGACGGCGGCTGTTCCCAGCGCACTGTCTTAGGAAAGCCTTGCGCAGATGGGCTTGTGCTGATTTGAGGAAACAGAAGGAAAATAATTCGTGGTTTCCAAACCTGACATTTTTTAGCTTCCCACCCGATATGTCACGCGTACTATATTTGCTGCACTTCTTGGCCTGACTTCCCAAGCTCAAGATTCAGGAATTGCACGTGACATTTCCTCCCAATTTGGGCCAGAGAGACGCAGAGGGAGACCACGGGCCCTGGGCATGTCCAGACCCAGTGCTGGTGCTGGCGGTGCCCCCGCGTGCTCTTGCTCAGGTCTCCTGTCCCCACACCCGACTGTCCTCCTTTGTGAAATGGGAAGAACCCCTACATCCCAGGGATGACACAGGCTGCACACAGTAGGTCATCACGTGTCATGATAAGAACTTTAGTAGCTCTCATGACACTGTTTTCACCCGCAAGGAAACCGTTCAGTCTTGTAACAGTACATGTGAGAGGCAGCATTTAGCCGGGATGTCTCTCTCTGAATGGGGCCTTCACCCCTCTCCTGTCTGCCTTCTCCCTCCCCGTCAACTTCAGAGGCAGCTGGGAGCCTTGGTCTTGGTGTCTCCTATAGAGAATTCAGTGTGTGGGCTGGTAGGGCCTGTGAAAATGGTCACAGGGGAAGGGCCTGTGTTTGTACTTATCAGTGATGTGGATGAGAACCGGAAAGTGCAAGCTCTGATGCATGACGGGACTTGGGAGGGAGGATGACAGACCCTGTGATGGAGGTGGGAGCCAAGGAGGCAGGGGACAGACTCGGACTACGCACAGCTGTGCATCCTGGGGAGTCTCCCCAGAGGCAGGCAGCCGGCGGAGGGAAGACAGGCTTGCTCGGGATTAGGACATGGGGTGCCCACCCAGTCATATGTTTGGGTGCCAGGTTGGAGTCCCAGGGGCGAAGGGCATGGGTTTTGCTGTCCTTGGGGAAGACTGGCTCCAGCTAGAACAGCAGCCATTCCCGGGATGGGCTCAGGATTAGGGGAGTTGAGTCGGCGTCAGTATGGCTTCGGGCACACAGCGACATCATCGCCCCCTCGTGGGCTCTTCTCCCTCCGAGCCTGGCCCAGCAGAGGACCCGGTGCTGTGGGTCCAGCCTTGCCCGCCTGGTAGGTGGGCTTGAAAGTCCATGTTGTCAGAGCCCATGTGGGCTCCAGGTTCCCCAGTAGTTGGAGGTTTGAACAGACAATGCATGAGTATGGGTCCCCCCATATTAGAAAGAGGGGGCTCCCCCGGGTGCAGTGGGTGCTGGCACTGAGGAGACAACCCCTAAGTGATGCATAGGTGGTCTCCCCGGCACCCCTGCCGGACATGTGGTTCTGTCAGGGTGGCTCAGGGACCTGGCTGCTCTGTGCCCGACCCCTGTCCTCGCTCTCCTCCTCTTTCCTGGGTCTCAGTTTGTACTTTTGTCTCATTTCCTCTGGACCCCAGGCGGGCCGACCTCTGCTGGGGACCTGCATCCTGGCTCACTTTCCTAAGCCTTCCGGGTGGGCAAGGGGAGGCCGCAGTCCCTTCTCCCATTGCCGCCTCTGTCCCATCACCCCCAAACAGTGCGATCTTCATCCTGGTGGGGCGAACCCCCACCTTCTCTCCTCTGGACTCACCTCTTCCTCGGTCTTCTCATGTCACACTGCCTGCGTCTCCCCCCACCCGCCCGGGGATGATGCCCATGACCCCAAACTGTCAGCTGCTCTTTCACGCTCGCTTAGAGCGCACTGCAGACGGACTGCGCCAGGAGCTTCCGCTTCGGAACACGTGCACGTCAGCATCCGGAGTGTGCGTTACTGACCAGGAGGGGAAGGCTGGGGGGGCCCCTCTCTGAGGTAGACGGGGTCCCCCTGTCCAGTTCCTCCTTCAGGACGGCCTGCTCAGGTGTGTGTGGCAGGGAGGCAGAGCCAGATGACACTCAGGATCCTAGAAGTTGTCCCACCTTGCTCTTCTGTGGGACTTGGTCCGCCACCCCATCTTGCGCTGTTTCCACCTCCCTTTCATCACTGACCTTGAGAATCACCTTTCGAGGACAGCCTCCTGCGCTGACCTCTGCCTGTCTCCACGTGGGACCCTCCGATCGTCCGTGGTTACGTCTCTACAGCAGGCTGGCCAGAGCGTGGCCACCCCAGCTACTATTTTTAGCGTCTCGCACGAGGTCAGGGTGGCGTCTCTCTCAGGGAAGGGGCTGCTGGGGTCCTTTGTCACCCCAGTGTCCACTGCAGGGTTCGGTGGAGACCAAGTGCTCAGAATAGAGGGATGTAAAGGAGGTGGACAAGGCGAATGCAAGGTCTCCACCCATCACCAGGAACAGTGCCGTCCCTGGTTGAGAGCAGTGGGCGAACAGGCTTAGCTTTGTGATTCCAGAGCAGGGCAATAGTGGCTTAACTATCCAGGGCATGGATAGTGGCTTCACGATCTTTCATCTTAGTCTGCTTCTTAAATACTGGGGGTGAGTATGTGAACATGTGTATGTATTGGGGAGGGGTTCCCTGGCCTCACAGTACCCACTGAGCACCCTTGTCTTCCCAGCATGCCACAGACTGGCACAGAGCCCCGCGGGTGGGTGGAGCCTGGCTCGGCTGCCGAGGAGACCTGGGCACCTGCCGCTGTTCTTGGCCAGGGGCCGGGGCTGAGGAGTCAATGCCTGAACTGCTGCTGGGGTCCTCGGGCGACTCAGACCTGGGCAGGGATGATGGGTTTTGTCATATTTCTGAATAATTTAAGAGCGACTTCCATTTGTGGGGATTTGCTCTGAAGGTCTCACAGTGTCTTAGCGGTCAGGTGGGCTGCACGTGTGTGAGTTTAAAAGGAGTTCCATGCATGGCGGCTCGGTCACAACACCGTTGACTGAAGCCCTGCCTCCCGGGCCCTGGGCAGCCTCGGGTGACGTGCTCCTGGAGGCCAGCACCTTCCCGGGACGGGAACATTGAGACAGGGGCCGCCCTGGCGATGAGTCCCTTCTCTGAGCCCCACCCTGTGCTTTTCCACAGAAGGGAACTGAAGGTGTCGCACCTGCCGTCTTAGGGGGTTGGGATGGGGTCGTGTGACCCCAGGCCTTTCCTTCCTCCCTGTAACTTGGCGACAGCAATGGGCAGGTTTCTGTCTCAGAAGAAGTGGTTGATTGACAGGAGCTGGAATAGACCAACCCCAGAAGCCCCTAGGGTGGTTCCTGGGGCCAAGTTCTTCCCTTTCTGAGCCCAAATTAAAAACTTGGGCGGGAACAAGAAGTTACGCAAAGGAATGAACAGTCCCCAATGTCATGATGTACAGAATTTATGCTGTGGAGTATGGCTAGTGGGTTTTTTTTGCTTTTAAAAAATCGCTGATAGGAAGAACAGGAGCTAAATACATAGGGCTAGAAGGAGCTGTTTTTTCTCAACTTCCAATCTTTCCTCTTGACCAAGGAAATGTTGATATTTTTGAAAAGAGGCTTGTGTTCAGAGTTGAGGGATTTGTGACAGAATTCCAGCTTGACCCCTCCCTGTGTGTGTTTCTATAAACACGCGATATGTGCATGAAAAGCCTATCACAGTTTCAATGGGAGAAGGGGTTTGAGGTGGGAAATTCTTGGTGCGTGGAGCAGCTATTATATATTTTAATTGTGGCCAGAATAAAACTCTGATGGAATGGGTGAGTGTAGTCGAAACGCGATTCTATGAGGGCTGTGATTTTTTTCCCCTTCAAGAATGACTTCCTTTGTGGGACAATAGGAAGCCTTCAGGAAGTTATCGTTTCTGGCACGGCTGGTGTGTCAGCGCCAGAATGAACCTGCATTCGGTCATTTAGAGTAATTTTGTTTTCCACGTTAATTAACGGAATGATTCTCCGTGTTTGACAATGAAATATGGCACAGGAACAGTGAGGCAGATTTCCCTTTTATTTAAGAGAGCCAGGTCTCCTGCATTTCAATTTGGAGCCACCGCCGTTATCGGCAAAGAAGGCGAGCAGACAGAGGGTGGGTGAGCTTCTCTGGGCTGACATGTTCCCTAAGCATCAAATTGTAGTGTTCACGGGAATCATCTGAAGATCTTAAAATACAGTGGAATCTCGTTTCTCGAACGGCTCCCATCTCGAACAATTCGCTTCTCAACCTGACAACCCTTTCATGCTGGTGCATCTCTCAGGTGACAAAGGAGAGAATGCATGAATAAGAGTCAGTTTACCACTGTTAACATCTCAGGATATTGTGCTGTGAATATTTTTGTGTTTGTTTTTTTGCTGGTTATAATTGTTTTTAAAGTGTTGATTTATAGATTAAACAGTAAAATAGACATGTACTGTATATAATAAAGGTTAAAACATGGAATCATTTGGGGGTCCGGAATGGATTAATTCAACTTACATTATTTCTAATGGGGAAAAAATGATTCAGTTTTCAAAGAGCCTTCCTGAACTAATGACGTTTGAGAAACGAGGTTCCACTGTACAGGAGCTGATCCAGAGGACTGGGATGAGCCCTGAGACCCTGCCTTTGTAACAACCTCTCAGGTGAACCCCATTGGAAGTTGTGTATGAGGCAGAAGTTGCTAGACAGTGTGGGAAACCTTAGGAAATGCATTTTCCAAACTCAAGGAGGAGCTGTAAATCCCTCAGGCCACTTACCTAGATATGCAAGCACAGCAACTTGATTCAAGGATTTCTTGATGGTCGCTCTATGGGCGCAAATACCAATACCACTCCTGGGGTAAACAGATGTTCCAGGGATTCCTGTACCTGGCCAGGTTATGTAAAAACGACTCCAATAATTAGGTTTGTGCATTCAGTTTCTTTGATATTGGTGCAAATGCTTTTGGCATACACATCCCAAGCTATGTTAGGCTCTACTTCGGGATGAAGATATATAAAAGTGCTGTCTGGTTTGGGCTTTTGTTCTTACTAACATGCCCAGTGGGACTTCTCACAGAGGGTTGACGTGTCAAAAACACTGTCCAAAATGAACCACGAGGAAACAAATGTAAGTACCCTTCCTAATGCATTCGATTTTAAACCAAGGAATGTGAACGTAACAAACAAGAGACAGGAAGTGGGTTATCACTTTGAGTCTCTCACTCACTCGTTCTGTAGTCTTGGGTGGAGCTTTTCTCTCCATCCCTCATTTCCGTTCATCATCCCAGGTTGCTGGCAGCGTCATGAGGGCTGAACGGGAAAATTCTAGGAGGCAAAGTAATGCTGTTTAGAGACGACCATACACCGCTTTTCTGAGAAGGACCCCTTGTATCCCCACCCCTGTCAAGAAGATAGCCAGGCCTGTGTCAAATGATTCTGCCCTCCCGGATCACAGTTGATTGTCCAGAATATAGACACACAGTCTGGTTGTGCTATGGATAGAGGCACTCCAAGAGCCTCCATCTGGAACAGTGCTCTGCAATGGGACTTCTAGAGCGTCAACTACCCAATAGCATAGCCCCATGTGGCTAGTGTGACTGAGGGACTTAATGACATTGGGCGGCACTGCTCTAGAGTCGTTATATGGCCTTGGGCATCTAGGGAAATCCTAAGAGCCTCTTACCTCCTTTGCCTAGTTTTGGCTGTTCAACTGTTACATCAATTTCGTGAGACACCCCAGGGGCTCTTTAATAGATGCCCCCATTTATTTCCACTAGGCAAAGGAGACTTAAGACAGCTCTTAAGTAAAAGCTTAACTACTATTCTGTTGTGGAGGGGTATCTGTCCATTACAGTGAGCCACACAGAGGTGAAGATGTTGGGTCTCTTATTGCCCACCTAGTACCCCGAGCAAACTACCTTACCAAGTCACAGGCAATCCTGTTTGAAATATGAAAGAATCCGTGGCACAATGAAGGTGACTTATTTATGCGACAGTTCCATGACACTCATGGAGCATCAGCCTGGGGAGCTGGAAATCTGAGCTCATGTTCTACCCTTAGTCTGGGTGAGAAGCTACATTGTCTCTGAGCCTCAATAGCTGTGTGATTATAAGGAGGCTTTAAAAGTAGAGTATCGTCCCACTAGACCATAATAAGCTATAAGCAGTGAGGGCCTTCCCACTGTGGAATATGCTCTTGTTGCAGGTGGACACAAGTAGGTCTACAGTTCAAATGGTAATTTAATACAATAATTAAGAATAAACTTTCGCATACTTGCTACTGTAAACCTACGTTTGCCCACTCCTGTATGATAAAAATCAATGTTTCCTCGGATCTGGTCTAGAGGGCAGATGGGCGCTTCATCTTGAAGCTGGACCAGATTTGGGTGAACAGGTGCTCATTCCTTTGAAAGTGTCCTAGCTTGACATTTGTAGTTACTGTCTGATTGTCGGTGATCTTGAGCCAATAAAACGAATGGGAACTTTCCAGTTTAAACATTGTAACCATTATCACATCATAGTCTTACCACCCTCCTAAGGAGCTTGCCAGGTGGATGTCCTTGTCTCACCATCATTGTCATCAACACGTCCTTGCTCTTCTTTGCAGGTGGGGACAGCGGAAGCCAGCTGATGCAGATCCTGTTAAGAAGAGGAGGAGACAGAATTCACAACCAGATCGTCTAAATCTAACCCTTAGTAGAGAATGTCTGCTTTAAAAGTGTGTGGACACAGTTGAAATAACATAAGTTTGGAGAAAAAATGTGAAGCAAATTAAAGATTGAATTTTAAGAGATGAGAAGGGCAAGAGTGTCATTTTGGGGGGGGGGGGGGGGGGGGGCGTCTGCATTGTGCTGTGTGTGCTGGGATAATGCATACGGGATAAAAAAATAGACTAACAATTACGGCGGGATCTGGAGGAGGCCTTCCCGTAAGCAGGTTTACTGTTGTTCTGTGTAATTAGAGCCAATTCTTTTGGCACCAACACATTCTGTTGTTCTCACAATAGCCCAACGTGGTCCACACTTCAATTCTTAGTTTTAATATGAAGACGGTTTGCTACAGAAAGGTTAAATGACTTACCTAAGATCACAGAAGTGAAAGTTGGCCAAACTTCACACCTGAGATCACCCTGACCACAGAGCTCAAGTTATGAGATTATGACTCTTCAATAAACATTTACCTGAATGTTTAATAAACATCTTTGTTTCACTGGTACCACCTGAAGAGAAGGAGCCCTGTGTGCACTGGGTATGTCACAGGACTTCACAGCCTCAGTGTGATGGTGGCAACGTCACAGGCCCAATGGGAGGTAGACCTCAAAGATAACATCAGATAGGAAATGTTTGGAAGAAGCTGGTAACACTTAAATGCCATGGCTTTCCTAACTGGGGCGGATAATTGCTCTCCCACTCACTGCATCGTATCTGATAGAATGCACCTTATTTATCTTTGTACTACATGACCAAGCTCAGAGCCAGACACAGTGGAATCTGTGGGGCGCATGCATCATTCTGAGTCCTAATATTTCTAACAGATAAGCACACACACACTGTTCTCCTGTAAAGCCCTACTTAGATATTACATGTGAATGCAGGTGAACAAGCATTACATTATCTCATTAAAGGTTACAGAATCACTGTCCCTTGAGCTGGGTGGCTAAGGAAGAGCCTGTATTTGGACCAAAATGACATTCCCACCACAAGGTTCTGACATATCAGCCGCCTCGTGGGAATTTTTAGAACAGGCCACGCCAGGTGAACGTATGGGAAACCCACGTTGAAGATGCATGTGGGGGACTCTGAGGTCAAGCACACCTGAAGGTACCACTCAGCAGCAGGCTATCTTGGAGATGGACAGCCACCCACTCCATGGAGGTGGGATGGTAGGCTTTCTAGATAAACAATGACTTTGCTGATATCCAAGTGCTGGGATGACTCATAAGGCTTAGGTCCTCCTGATATACCTAACCTACTGACCTACTTTGATCTATAAAGGATGGTTGTACTGGGGGCTTTCTACCAATATCAAGGGCTGAGCTCACATGGCTCTTGTTTATAACTCTCATACTCCCAAGAGGCAGTCAAAAGGGTGACCAGGCATGTGGAGGACTCATTAGCATGGACTGGGAGGCGCTGTGATGGCTAAGGGGACAGATGCTCATGGGAAGGGAGAGAATTGTTTTTTAGATGCCAGTAGGGCTGATGATTCAATGATAATCCAAGTGTTCAGTTTGATACAAGATTTTATAGAAGGGATACATGGGGTGACAGTTTACCTAGACTGAGAGTGCCCTGCGGACAAGGGGCCACCTCTTTCATAACCTCCGTGTGTGGCTCTGTGTCAGCCACACCATCCAGTAGCAACAACTGTTGGTTGACATGAACTGAACAAAGTCACTAACCTTATCAGATGAGGGACCTTTAGAGGAATCAGAATAGTCTGAGAAGCATAAGGGCTTCCTGGGTTGGTTGTAAGTTCTGTCACTAGATATTTATTATCAGAGTCCGGGATAGTCACCTGTCAGGTGATCTGTCCATGTGAGAGATGCCACAGTGATATAAATAATGATAACTAATGGACACATCGTAATCTATATCATTAACTATCAGTCCTTGGAGCTGAAGTGGGTTTGGGGTCTGAAGGGCAAACCCCTGAAGTGGGAGGAGAGGATTAGCTGGAGAGGGGCGTCCAGGTTCCTGATTAAACATGTACCTTTATAACCACTGGATGCTAATGTTGCCAAGACCAAATGTCTTTCCCCCAGAATCTGTCTGGCTGCCCTGCCAAGGTCTCTGTGGGCATCTTTTGCTGAGACTGGTGGGTCAGAGAGTACTTCCACCTCTACCAACTAGACGTATTCATTATCATTTCCCTATTATCAGGTGTTACCCTGCCCTTAAATCAAGAGTTTGACAGATAACTCCTTACCTTGCGTGCATGTATCCATCCGTCCATCTCGCTCTTCCTCATTCCTGAAAGGTGCACTGCAGGGCTTCAGGTGAGCTCCATGAACTTCCAGGTGACCGTGGCCAAGTCAGGGAACCTGTGTAAAAGGAGGGATCTGTTGAGTTTCCTCCTCGAGTCCCTTCCTTTTCTAATGTATCATGGACACAGTGTGCACCAGGCACCAGGCAGGATAAAGAAAGATAGAAGACCCATTTCCCAATTTCAGGGAACTTTGGATCTAGATTTGGAGGATCACACAAGTGAGAACGCACAGCAACAACCGAGACCACGTGACTGGCAGACCGTGGCTGTGCTAACAGAAAAGAGGTGACAGTGAGTTCTAACGGTCAGGAGGGGGGAATCCAGGGAAGAGTTCCTGGAAACACTGGGCAGAAAGCTGGGTTTTTATGCTTGAAAAAGAATGAAACTGATGGGGACAAGCCAGGCAGAAGGGCTTCCCAACAATGGTGGGGAAGGAAGATTGTGCATCAAACCCTAAGTCCTCAATAAGGTGAAGGGCAAACAAGGTGTTTTGCTTCACATGGGTGAGTTGTGAGGCCAGATACTGGACATCTTTAAATGCCAGGCTCAGGGTGGAGGCCCTCCCAATGAATGAATGAACGTGACAGGGAGCCTCTGAAGGTTGAACAGGGCGAGGCCTTATACATAGCTTCTTGGGGAACAGAGCCTGGCCGCTTGGAGGAACGTGGGCGGGTTGCACGGGACAGAGTAAGAAGGCAGAGAAATGAGCCAGGAATGTCTTATTCCAAGTTGGCTATTTTTCTATTGGAAAAAAAAAAAAGAAAGAAAAAAAAAACACCCAAATAACAAACTCTAAGCTTCCAATGAACTGCCTTTTATTATGACACGGAAGCCATAAAGGCAGTGATGTATAGGAACGCAGCGCAGGATGTTTTGAGTGGCTTTATGAAATAAAAACAGCAGGAGGTGGTTAACGTCGGAATGTCCCGCATCAGGTTATAACCATCTGAGTGTGGGAACTCGTAGCAGCCGCGCAATCACATTTTTATAGCTCTGCGTGGTCCTTTCCCTCAGATAGCTGAACTCCGAGCGGGTAAGGAGGGGAAAGCCAGCAAATCCATGCCATTAAGTAGCGAAGGATGAGAGTCTTTGAATTTCAACGGCCACAGCAGTTACCAGATTGATACAAAACATATATATATATATAATTATTTCCCCAAATTTGAAATACCTGCGCTGTGAATGAGGGTAAGATGAATACTTGGGAGATCGGGCTTCCTAACAAAATAATGATTGATTGGGAGGAAGCAGACATAGGGTTTGAGATGGGCCTTGAAGGAGTCAAGATCGATGCAGGTGAACAGACAGGAAGATGCAGGTAGCATGACCATAAGAACAATTTGAACTGTTACCCAGGCCTGCTCAACAGGTACCCCCAAAACGTCAGTCATCCATCAGGCTGTGGCCCTCCTGCCTCCCCTGCACTCTATACAGCATGATGCTGGGGCAGGGCCCAGACAGACCTGCATCGAATTCAGCTCCGCCACTCAGGACCTTGACTTCTCTGCCTCAGTCTGCCAGTCAGTTCGTGGGCTCAGCACCCCTCACAGCACTGGCGTAACACTAAACAAGATGCCATCGTCAAGTCCCCCCCGGGGGCTGCCTACAGCAGGGTCTCAGGAAGCCCTGGCTCTCAGGTCAGGTCCTTGCCCTGGCTTCCAGGTGAGACCCGTGGGAGTTGCGAGTGAGAGCTGCTTGGTGAACTTGAGTTTGCCCAGCCAAGGTTGTCTGCCCCGGTACACGTCGCTGTCAGCGGTGATTTAGAATTCATGCCCTGCACCCCTTCATACTCTCCACACCCATATTGAGTTGAAGTAGAAAACAAGCCTCATTTCTAGACATTTCCTTCCCCTGCCTTTTTCTGAAAGACTCACAGCTCCTATCCTGGAGGACCAGGGTGCTCACAGCTTCTGAAGGACACGCTGCGGGGGCAGGCTCGGAGGTACCACTTCTCACCTGCTCACCCGACATGAGCCTCCTCAGGAGGTGACCAGATGAAATCCATGATGCCCGGTTAAGTTTACATTTAAGATAAAGCAGAAATATTTTTAAGTACAAGTAATATTTGGAATGTATTTATGCTAAAAAAAAAAAAAAAGTGTGTCTGAAATGCAAATTGCACTGGGTATCATGCATATTTCTATTTGCTATGTCTGATAACCTTATGTCTGTGGCGCAGTGAGCTCAGGGGGATAGACTATCAGTTTTGATATCAGAGGATTGGGGGGGGGGGTTTAGGTCCTCAGTCACTTCCTGGTGGTAGAAGCTTTCGCTTCTCAGAGCACCAGGATGTTTATAGATGAAGACACTCCTCTCGTAGTTCCTGAACAGATAACATGAGATAACATCAACCCGTGCGGCTGCTTTGTGTCCCCGCGCCTAACAGAAGTCACATCTGCTAAAGTACCTCCCTGTGCTGCTTGTTTAAAGCGCGTTATAAATAGTGCACCTCCCGGAAACTGGACAGGCTCATCATTGCTATTTTTTTTTTGCCCAGGGCCACCCAACGGGGAGGTGGTACTTTGAGAGCATAACTCAACGTGTGCTGCTCCCACCCAAGGCCTCTCGGTGGCCCCCCCTCTCTCTCGAAGCCTTTCCCACACGAGTAAGTGTTGCCTTCAGTCAGCTGAAGACAGACTGGACATAAAATGTATTCCCAGCATTTGCCACGCGGCCCATCGCCATGGCGTCCTTCACGGCAGGGTCCTGGGGAGCAGGATTCCTCAGGAAAGCATTTTTATCTTTTATGGTTGTTTCCCAAGGTGGGGAATCAGTCTTAGGTAAGAGGAGGAGGGTGTGATGGCGTTGGAGCCAGAGTCGGCCTCACCAGCACACGGGATCTATGACAGCCCAGTCACTGCACGTGAACGGTGAGGACGCTCCTGCGTGGCACTAAGCAGAGCAACTCCAGACTCACATGAAATTTGGAAGGTGTGTGCTGTGCCCAGTTTACAAAAGGGAAAATGGAGGCTTTGTGGGGTGATGTCAGCTCCCCCCAATCACACAGCCTGTAAGTGGCAAAGCTGAGTTTCAAACCCAAGCCTGACACACCAAAAGCCATTTCTTTTCCACGGCCCACCGCTACTTCTTTTTCTTTCTTCCCCAGTTGTTCTGAGCAATAATAAACAAAGCGTTTGGTTCATAAACCCAAGAATATGGCTCCCTCCCTCCACCCACAGTTCCTGAAAAGGGAGAAAGAAACAGCACATTGGGAAATTACTATAATGCCCTGAGGGACTACAGTCAGGATGCTCCAAGGCTGGACACAGGTACCTGAAATGCTCAGAGTTTTATCTCCCACATTCCCAAGCCACACATTGCCGGTGCCTTGCTCTAAGCCTCATAAATCCCCTAAGGATATTGCCTCACAGGCAGGGGGGCTGGGGCTGGGCCAGGTCCCGGGGATCTGAGACAGGCCTGTCTCACTCCTTGCCATGCCGTGTCTGGAGAGAGAAAGCTGGTCATGCTGGTGACTCACGACCTAGCTGTCCAGCTAATGGCTACCTGCCGTGACAAGACTGACCCACACTGAGAGCACAGGGCGCCCTGATCTGGCCACAGCAACGGCGGAAAGAGCACGTCTCTCAAAGTCTGAGACCTGAGGTTCCGAGTCTGCCGTTGGATGCCCCAGGCTAACTGGCGTCATCAGCATTAACATCGCAGGCAGTTCACACTTATTCACTGTACAATACGTTCCAGGAACTAAAACTGCTTAAACAGGAGTCAAATACAGTCCCTCTCCCTTAGCCCCCAGATTGGGTGAGGGAAAAAGACACACGGTTAGTCTGAGACGTGTGAGAGAGAACAGAGAGAGAGCTGGCCGGGGAGAGAGAGACCTCAGGAGCTTCTTAGAGGAGACAACATCTAAGTCGAGTCTTAAAGAAACAAGGTTCCACATGGAGATCCTGCAGAAAGAGAGGTACATGCAGAAAGGAATGTCATCAGGATGGTGACACAGGCTTCAGACCCCTTTAAAAGAAAACCAACTGTCAATATCTGTGGAGGAGACACCCTTGTAAAAATCCTAGAACGGTTGTCTGGGCACTTCCAGAGTAGGTAACGCTGTGCTCGCCTTCTCCCATGAGCACATCAATTACAACTAAATTATAGAGCAACTGTCATTCAGAACCACCTGAAGACTAGCTGAACAGAAGTCCTCTAACTAAGGATATTAAAAAGAAGTCACGACGAGACTAGTAAGAGGGGCAGAATGGGCAGGTCCTACACCCCTGGTGTAGCTCCGTGGTGTAAGTAAATCCCTGCACAAAAGCTTGTCCTGTGTAGTCATGGACAGCCCTCCCATCCAGTCAGCCTGAAAGTCAATGCCAACAGCAAGCAACAGTCTATACACCAAGGGTGTGGGTTCGATCCCTGGTCAGAGCACATACAAAAATCAACCAATGAATGCATAAGTAAGTGGAACAACACATGGATGTTTCTCTCTTACCTGCCCCTGTCTCTCTCCAAAATATCAATCATAAAAAAGACTCAACAGGAAGGGCACACACAACCCACACACGGGGCACTCCTGGAGCACCCAGCTCAGGTGAACAGGGGGACTACCACTGGGCCTCACAGAACACCTACTCTGTAGGCCACTCTGCCAAGGTCTACCTACTACATGGAAACAAACACAGGGAGTCATCCAAAATGAGGAGACAAAGAAACATTTTTCAAATGAAAGATCAGGTCAAAACCCCAGAAAAGGACCTAAATGAAACAGAGATAAGCAATCTACAGAGTTCCAAACACTGGTTATACTCAATGAACTTAGGGGAAGAATAGATGAACTTGGTGAGAACTTCCACAAAGAGATAGAAACCATAAAAAATAACAAGTCAGCTATTAAAAATACAAGAACTGAATTGAAGAACACATTAGATGGCAGATTAGATGAACCAAAGGACTGAATCAAGCAATTGGGAAGATAAGGTAGCAGAACATACTCAATCAGAACAGCAAACAGAAAAAAATGAATTAAAATATGTAGAATAGTTGAAGGGGCCTCTGGAGTAACAATAGTTATAGCACACAAAATAGACTTTCAAACAAGGGCTGTAACAAGAGACAAAGAAGGGTACTGATCCCATGATAAAGGCATCAACCCAACAAGAGGATATAACTCTTGGTAAACATCTACATAGCCAACATAGCAATAGCCACTACTTGCAAACCTGTGTCCATCAACAGATGAATAAAGTGTGTATGTGTGTGTCAAACACCACAGTGGAATACTATTTAGCTATTGAAAAAGGAAATCCTGCCATTTGTAACAGCATAGATGAAACATTGAGAGCATTATGCTAAATAAGGCAGACCGAGACAGACAAATATACTGGATGCTCTCACATACATGTAGAATCTAAAAAACAAACAAACAAACAAACAAATAAAAACAAACCCTAACTCATAGAAAGCAGATTTATGGTTGCCAGGGGCAGGGGCTAGGGAACAGGGAATTCAACGAAGGTGTTCAAAACATACAAACTTCTATTTATAAGATAAATAAGCCCTGGTGATGTAACATACAACATGATGACCATAGTTCATGATGCTGTGCGGTATAGCTGAAAATTACTATGAGAGTAAATTCTACGAGAGTAAATTCTGAAAGTTCTCATCACAAGAAAAAAAACAACATTCCCTTTGTAACCATATGAGTTGATGGATATTAACTAAGTTTGTTCTGGTAATCATTTCACAATAAAGCCAAATCTCTAGTCATTATGTTGTAAACCTTACATTATATTCTTTTGTATGTCAATTATATCTCAATAAAATGAGTGGGGAGGGGTAGAAAATACATGCAGAGATCCATGACTGAAAGAGACATTTTAAAACCTTCTCACACCCAAGCCTCCCCTGATGATGAAAAGCCCACCTTGTTTTGTATCACATATATATACACATCACTCATGTTACACTTTCTTTCCTTAGTTTTGGCAAAATAACATCCAATCTAATAAAAGAGTAATATGCAAATTGACTGTACCTCCTCTACACCCATTAGTCACTCCCACCAGCCACGCCCAGCAGCCAATCAGGAGCAAATATGCAAATAAACCCAACCAAGATGGCTGCAGCCGCAGAGAGCAGGAGGGAGGCTTGGGTTTCTCCAGGCAATGGAGGAAGCCAAGCTTTCCGCCTGCCCTGGCCAGCCCAGGACTCCGCTTAAGGCTACAGAGTTTCAATTATAGAAGATAAATAAATCCCAACAGAAATGGCTGCTGCCACAGAGCGAGCAGAAGGCTTGGCTCCACTCTAGGCTACAAAGTTTCAATTGTAGAAGATAAATAAATCCCAGATACCAGGGCTTCCGCTTGGGTCACGAGGGTGTGTGGCCAGCCTGCAAACCACCACAGGCCCCTCGCCCAGGCCGCCCCACATCCCATTTGATACAAAACAATTTGATACAAAACCCTGATCTGGGACATCCTTCAGGGCAAACCAGCTGGCCCCCACCCATGCACCAGGCCTCTATCCTACCTAATAAAAGAGTAATATGCAGATTGACCATCACTCCAACACACAAGATGGCTGCCCCCATATGGTCAAAGATCCTGCCACCATGTGGACACACGATGGCCACCACAAGATGGCCAGCAGGGGAGGGCAGTTGGGAGGGACCAGGCCTGCAAGGGAGGGCAGTTGTGGGCGATCAGGCCAGCATGGGAGGGCAGTTGGGAGGGACCAGGCCTGCAAGGGAGGGCAGTTGGGGCAATCAAGCCTTCAGGGGAGGGCAGTTAGGGGTGACCAGGCCGGCAGAGGAGGGAAGTTGGGGGGGGCCAGGCCTGCAGGGAAGGGCAGTTAGGGGCAAATAGGCTGGCAGGGGAGCAGTTAGGCATCAATCAGGCTGGCAGGGGAGTGGTTAGGGGGTGATCAGGCTGGCAGGCAGAAGTGGTTAAGGGCAATCAGGAAGGCAGGCAGGCAAGCAGTTGGGAGCCAGCAGTTCTGCATTGTGAGAGGGATGTCCGACTGCCCGTTTACGCCCGATCCTACCGAGATCAGACCTAAACGGGCAGTCAGACATCCCTCAAGGGGTCCCAGATTGGAGAGGGTGCAGGCTGGGCTGAGGGACACTCCTTCCTCCCCACCACCCCGTGCATGAATTCCGTGCACCAGGCCTCTAGTCCTATATGATAAAAGCCCAGCGACCATAACGGCAGAATGACCACTTGACTAGTCACTATGAGGTGCAATGACCACCTCTTGGTCCTTTTCAATGCCAGGCCAAGGCCCCTGCCCCGCTGGTTGCCCCACACATAGAGGGAAACTGGTGGCAGGGGTGGGGCCAGCAATTGGGTGGGAGTGGCTGACCTCTTGGTCCCTCCCCTGGCTGTTAGGCTCCCATCGCCAGATTGGGGAACAGGGAACCAAGGTGGGTTGCGGGGAGTGAGGGTATGGGGCCGGCTGCTGCCAGCCAGGAAGATGGCCTGATCGCAGGCTAGGCCCAGGTACCATACCCATGCACAATTTTGTGCGCCCAGCCTCTAGTTCTTTATAAAATTTAATCTGTTATAATTATTTCAATTTATATGAATCGAGTTCCAGCTGACTAGTTATATTGTTTTGTGGATGTTTAATTAAATGCTTATTCGTTTTGATTTCTCAGTTTTCTTTTAATATTTATAGTTAAATACATCTGTGTTTCCCAGACTTCAAGCACATTTGCAGGCTCTTGACCATGCCATTGGCCCTCAGCACCCTGTCTAGAATGCTGAGGGTGAAGGAGCTCTGACAAGGTGTAGGGCCTTTTCAGGAAATTGTGGGTGGGTGGAGAGGAGGACTTAGTTCCTGAAAGAGGAGGCTGGTAGGCATGGGCCAGGACGCTCAGGCTCTTGTACATGGAATGGAGGCCTTTAGTACAAAGGAAATGGAGAACCACGGAAGACTTATAAGCAGGGGTGGCGATCATAGTTACATCATTATTTAGGAAAAAAGAAAATACTGGCTGTTGGTTTGGAGAATGCCCTGGAGATGGGGTGCTGAGGAGGCCGCTGAAAATCTCCAATCCAAGGAGTAGTAGAGAGAATTATGAGCATGCAGAGGTGGGGATGGAGAGAAGCTGATGGAAAGCAGACCAGGCCACTGAGGTCGGGGAGGAGGCAGGTCTGGGGAGCAGGGTATAAGCCATGCCGAGTAAGGGGCTGTGGGTGAGCATCTGTGGGATGTGTGGGAACTTTGCTGACAACCAGGCTGCTGGGACACCCGTTCCTCCCAGGCTGCAACTGGAGGCTGAAGGTATCCATTAGCGCCACGGGGCATTTCCGTTTGGAGGAAGGGAAATGTGAGGGCCAGGAATCTGACCTCTGGCCCTGGCTGGTCAGGGCCTACTGACTGTGCTTGTTAAAATGTCAGCAGCCGTTCTTTCCATGGGAAAATCTCTCTTTCTCAGCCCCTAGCATGTGGTGACCCCAGGAGGGAGGCACGGGGTCAAGGGTCATGCCACAGTCCTGGCTCCCTGCTGCTGCTGAGTCTGAAATACAGAGGCAGGAAACCCCAGATTGATGGTGAGTGTGAGAGGCACTAAATGAGCCCAGCAGATGCATGAACAGAGCATCTGTACGCAGGCAGCAGGTCTGTCTCGGTGTTGAATGGCAGACATAACCATGGGGATGAAGCTGAGCCCAGGTAACATTGCCGCACAGTCTCTGTGGACCTGACATTGCACTAAGCACGTCATGTGGTTTCTCATTTAATCCTCAGGACTTTATAAGGGGAGTTCGGGGAGGGTGGGTACAGGGTTAGGAACAGGCAAAGCTGAGGTTCTTACCTAGCTACCAACTCTAGAGCCCACTCTCTTTTAATGTTTTCACTACTCTCGTCTTTTGGATTCAGCTAATTCAATGGTTTTCAACCGGGGACGATTTGGGCCCCCATCTCCCACACCTGAGACATTTCTGATTGACACGATAGGGGTTGCGGTGTTGCTAGGCATCTACTTGGTAGAAGTAGAGATGCTACTAAACATCGCACGATGCACAGACCAGCCGCTGAAGCAAATCATTATCCAGCCCTACATGTCAATAGGGCAGACACCCCTACATATCAATAGTGCAGACACCCCGATCCAGTGATGGGCACAGGTAGACATCCAATCAGCGTTTGCATGGTTTTGGAGTCAACACTTTTTCCCCCCTCTTCCCTTCCTTCCTTCTCCACTCAGTTGTTTCTTCATTTGTTCTTTTATTGAGAAACTAGAGGCCCAGTGCATGGATTCGTGCACCAGTGGGGTTCCTCGGCCTGGCCTACAGGGATCGGGCTGAAACCAACTCTCTGACATCCCCTGAGGGGTCCTGGATTGCAAGAGGGTGGTTCTCTGGTGACGCAACCCAGAATTGGGCTCCCTTCTCTCTGGTTCCGGGTGTGTCACCCGAGAACCACAGCTGCCAAGTCACTGCAGCTCGGCAGCTCCTGCATTGAGCATCTGTCCCTTGGTGGTCAGTGTGCATCATAGCTACCGGTCGGACGGTTGCTTAGGCTTTTATATATATAAAATTATATATATAAATATATATATATATATATATATATATATACACACACACACACACACACACACACACACACACATATATACATATATATATGTATATATATATAAATTTTTTTAATATATGAATGTCTTGGTACTTTCTGTGATGTCAACAGGTAGCTTATCTTGGCTCAGTGTCCCTCTTAACTGGAAATGAAATCACACCCTGTTGTTTGCACCTGGTTGATAACTAAACTTGGCTAGAGAAGGTGGTCTCTCTGAAAACAATTGGGCATATGTTAGTACTTTTAAAAAATTACAGTTTGGGCCTGGCTGGTGTGGCTCAGTGGTTGAGCATCAGCCCATGAACCAGGAGGTAGCAGTTAGATTCCCAGTCAGGCACATGCCCAGGTTATAGGCTCGATCCCCAGTGTGGGGTGTGTAGGAGGCAGCTGATCAATGTTTCTCTCTCATCAATGTTTCTATCTCTCTTCCTCTCTCTAACATCAATAAAAACATTTAAAAAATAAGTAAAAATAAAAATCACAGTTTGGGTATTGGCTGGGAAGTCCAAGGACAGTGTGCTCCCGAAGCACATGTGTGTGGTGGATGGCCTAAAGACTTCAGTCTGATCCCAGAGAAAACAATTCGCCTCGTGTGGTTTTTCATCCACCACTGTTTTCAGAAGCACTGCCAGAACCGTGGTGATGAAGACAAAGGGGTCCTTCATGCCCAGCAGCCCACATGGGGGGAGGCAGAGTCCCCTGGATGGAGTCTGCCTGCTCCCACCATTAGGGCTTCATTAGTGGGGCCAACAGAATTTACAGACTCAGCGAGGGGGCCAAACACGGCCGCTGGTCAGACAGGAATCCTCCAAGGTAGGTCCCCCTGTGCCTGGAGAGGTTGGCACACAGGGGCTCACCACCTAATTCGTGTCCTTCTGAATGCGTGAAGGCAGAAACCCACAAGGACTTTGTGTGGCTACTTAATGAAGGTTGGGTCTCCTTTGTCTTAAAACAGATGAGAGTTTGCGAGTCCAAAGCAGTACCAGGGGGAGGCTTTCAAAGTCTCCCAGTGAATGGGCTTCCCTGTGTTTCTGTCATGCCCCAAGGTTGCCCCCAAAATACAAGTGGGAGTGGCAAACTACTGAACTTGAGGAACCACTAGAAGTAATGAGATTCTCACCAGCAGAGCAATTCATACCTGGGCAGAGGAGTCTCATGGCATGGAAACAGGATTTGAGAATGAACTTCAGAAAGAGGAGGAGGGAAGAGAGATTCCACTGGATTGAAGATGCTCCCCAGAGCTGAGCTCTGTAAGCTTATAACTAAGCCCTGTGTGTAAAAATGCCTGGTACAGTGCAGGAGCTTCATGTTCACTAAATGACTGACTGGATGGACAAACGAAAGAATAATTTTGTTGTCCCAAGGCCCAGGGGATACTTAACCTTTTGCACTCGGATGTCGAGTGTGACTCGACATGGTTAGCATTAGAATAAAGGAATCAAGAAAAAAGCAAGCGAGTGCAAAGGGTTAAAAGAGTCAGTATCTTAGCATAAGTTTCCCATCCTAATGCAACATTCTTCCATGCTTTTAAGTTAGGGTTTAGATCTGCATTTGAAGTTGGGTTTAAGTTATGGAAAGAGTCCTTGCCTTCATGGGACCAGTGGCTTTTTTTTTTCTCTTTTATACACTCTTTAAAAAATTTTTATTGAATTTATTGGAGTGACATCCTATCTAATAAAGGGAGAATATGCAAATTGACCATCACACCATCACAAAGATGGTGGCGCCCACAGTGGAGGGGGGGTTTCCGTAACACAAGATGGCTGCACCCACAGCGGAGGCCGAGTTCCCATAACAAGCCTTAAGGAGCAATCATCAGGGACCTGAGGCTGCGTGGCGCTGGGCCGGGACAGGGGACCTGAGCCTGCGCACCCCGCCCAATGGGGCTTGACAGGAGACCTCAGGCTGCGCCACCCGCCCTGGCATCAGGCTGGGGGACCTCAGGCTGTGCTCCCTGCTTGGAAGGGCTTGATGGGGGACCTCAGGCTGCGCCCCCCCACCCCAGCACCGGGCCAGGGGACCTCAGGCCATGCCCCCCACCCCAGTCCTGGGACGGGGCACCTCAGCCCGTGCTCCCTGCCCAGTGGGGCTTGATGGGGGACCTCAGGCCACGCCCCCCACCTGGCAGAGCTTGACAGGGGACCTCAGGCCACTTCCCTGGCCCAGCAGGGCTTGATGGGTGACCTCAAGGCGCACCCCCCCGCCTTGGTGCTGGGCCAGAGGACCTCAGGCCATGCCAGCCACCCTGGCACCAGGCCATGGGACCTCAGGCTGCACCCCCACCCTGGCGCTGGGCCAGGGGACCTGAGGGGGCTTGATGGGGGACCTGAGGCTGCACCCCCTACCCTGCAGGGCTTGACGGGCGACCTGAGGCTGCACCCCCTGCCTGGTGGGGCTTGACGGGGGTGGGGCTGGCCGGGTCTGATTCTTGCCCAATGGGGGTGGGGCTGGCTGGATCTGGGTCTCATATGATTTTGAGGCACTGTGGGTGGGCAGGGACTTGACTCTGGGTCCCACGGCGTGCCCCAGACTCTGACAGGAGGAAGATTTTTCATATACATTTTACTAATTTTCTTTCATCTCTGACACTTCTATTATAGAGGAAGGGCGAATAGCAATATTAAAATATTTCCTCTAGCCCTAACCTGTTTGGCTCAGTGGATGGAGTGTCGGCCTTCGGACTGAAGGCTCCCGGGTTCAATTCCTGTCAAGGGCATGTACCTTGGTTGTGGGCACATCCCCAGTAGGGGGTATGCAGGAGGCAGCTGATCGATGTTTCTCTCTCATTGATTGATATTTCTAACTCTCTATACCTCTCTCCCTTCCTCTCTGTAAAAAATCAATAAAATATATATTTTTAAAAAATTTCCTCTAATTAATCCCCTTTTAATGTGCACGAGTTTCATGCACTGGGCCACTAGTTGATTAATAAAATTATATAGGTTTCAGGTTACAATTCTATAATACATCATCTGTATATTGTATAAAGTGTACACCAAGTGAAGTCTCCTTCCATTACCATTTATCCCCCCTTTACCCATTTCTACGTGACCCCACCCCCATCCCCTGGAAATGACCATACTATTGTCTGTGTCTATGACTTTGGTTTTCTTTGCTTCATCTTTTTCCACCCAGCACCATAACCTCCCTCTCCTCTGTCAGCTGCCAGTTCCGTACTCTTGTTTTATAGACTCTAAATGTCAGGTGAAATATTTGGGAAACAGTTAATTTTGATTTCTTAGAAAAAAAAAAAGTATAAACCCAAGAAAACTACTGTTATTCTTTCCCTTGGAGAAGATTACTAGGTAAGTGCTGAGTGGTAACAACTTGCACGGAAAGCTGAATATAAATTCCCAAACAAAGGGCAGTCAAACCTAGGGCAGCATTTAAGGCAAGGAAATTTCCTTGCCTCTTTACTGAAAGCAAAGTGGCTCAGCAGGGTATATGGAAAGTGGATTTTAATGATGTGAAGTTCAGAGGTTTGCATTTGGTCTCCTGTTCTGCCAATGAGTTACAAGGTCACCTTGAGGAACCACTGCCTGGAACCGCCGCCTTCCTCTTCTATGGAATGGAAATAGTAATGTCCACCCGGCATAACGTTTCAAGTATTTTTGAACACCACATAAGATATTACCCAGGGATGCTATTTACAGATTGTATAACTCTATAACAAACAATTTTATTGTCATCTTTTCACGGTCATTTTATTTCAACATCCAACCTCTACCATCAATTTTTGAGTTTGCAATGCCTCTAAATAATGCCTCACTGTAGAAATTCTATTACGTCTATATTAACTATTCTTCAAGAATTTGAATGAAATGATATAGGACTATAATTTTCATTAGCTATAAAAATATCTCTATGGGCACATTTTATTTTATTTATAAATATTGCCAAAATAGTCATGAAATGGGAGAAAGAACTTTTGATCAAAAAACATGAGAGCTGGTATTATATTATTTTCTTTCTTCCCTTCCTTCTTTTTTTGTCCTTTCCTTCCTCCTCCTTTTCCTTCCTCCCTCGGGCTCTCCCTTCCTTCCTGTACTTTCATGACTGGCATATTACGTCTCCAGACACGGAATTAATAAGACTGATTCTCTGACCTCAAAGACTTCAAATTTTACTGGTGATGAAGGTCAAGTCAAGAAGGAATTAAAACACAGTATGAAACACTCCCAAACAGGCTGGGGTGGGAGGCTTTTTGGAGAAAGAAGAAATGGCTGGTTTGAATTTTGAAAGGTAAGTAATTTTAAAGAAAAGAAAGGATGAGTATGAACACACACACACATATACAGAATATTCTATCCAACAACCACCAAATATACAGTCTTCTCAAGCACACGTGGAACATTTTCTGGGACAGACCACGTGTTAGGCCATAAAGTATCTTCTTCAAGAAGATTAAAATCATACCCAAGATATCCTCTGACCACAATGGTATAAAACTAGAAATAAAACAAAAACTAACAAATACATGGACATTACACAATACCCTCCCAAACAATCAATGGGTCAAAGAAAAATCAAGGGCTCAATCCCTGATGGGGGCCATGCAGGAGGTGGCTGGTTGATGTTTCTTTCTCCCTCTCCCCTTCTTCTCTAAAATCAATAAAAACATATTATTTTTTTAAAAAAAGAGTAGGACAAGAAAGAAGCTCTGGAAATATTAAAAAGAACAGAACTGGATACCACTTAGGCTCTCAACTACTGCTATTAAGTCTTGTATAAAATAACAAGGGGCAAAATAAGCCAGTCAGAGAAAGATAAATATCACATGATTTCACTCATTTGTGGAATATAATGAACAACATAAACTGATGAACAAAAACAGATCCAGAGACAGAGAAGCATCGATCAGACCGTCAAACCTCAGAGGGAAGGTAGGGGAGGGTGGGGGTAAGGAGGAAAGATCAACCAAAAGACTTGTATGCATGCATGTAAGCCTAACCCAGTGGTCGGCAAACTGCGGCTCGCGAGCCACATGCGAGCCACTGCCTTAGGCAAAAACACTTAAAAAACATTTTAATAATGTACTAATGTCTTTAACCTGAAGTCAAAACTTCTGGGTAAGGGTAATGCCTTACAGCAGTGGTCGGCAAACTCATTAGTCAACAGAGCGGCAAACCTCGGCTCGCAAGCCACATGTGGCTCACAAGCTGCAGTTTGCCGACCACTGGCCTAACCAATGGACACAGACACCAGGGGGGTGAGGGCATGAGTGGGGGGTGGGGGGACAATGGGGAGGATAAGGACACATATGTAATACCTTAATAAAGAAAAAATTAACAAGGGGACAGGAAGAGGATAAATGGAACAGAAAAAAAAAAGCGGTGTGTGCACATGTGCTTATATTAGTCTTCATTTCCGCAGCTGCTCGTGGTGGCTGCTGGTGATTGCTGTCCTCTAGTACTGGTTCCACATGAAATTTCCCCTCATCCATGACCTCCACTAAGTAGTGTTCTTTACCATGTGGGTAACCCAGTCTTCATTCTTAGACTGTCGAAATTCTTTTTTTAAAATATATTTTTTATTGATTTCAGAGAGGAAGGGAGAGGGAGAGATAGAAACATCAATGATGAGAGAGAATCATTGATTGGCTGCCTCCTGCACACCCCACACTGGGGATCAAGCCTGCAACCTGGGCATGTGCCCAGACCGGGAATCGAACCGTGACCTCTTGGTTCAGAGGTTGATGTTCAACCACTGAGCCACTCTGGCCAGGTAGACTGTCTAAATTCTTAGTTGCTTTGCCTTCTATTTTGGTTGCTGCAGCTTTCTATTCATTCTTGGTATCATACATAGGGATATTAAAATTTGCCCAAGAGAGTCCCCTAGGTTTCAGACCTAGTCCCTTCTGAGCCATCGTGTAGCAGCAACTCAGATTTCCTCTTGCTGTTCAGAGCAGATGTCTAGCTAGGTGGTCACTTTCCCCACTATTAGTTTCGTGGTGGAACAAGCCTGAAATGGACAGGTGGCCCTGGAGACCACCAAGTCATGGGACATTGTGTCCCCTGACAACAACATTTCTCCATTGGGAGCAAAAGGCTTCCAATCAGAAGCGCTCACTATTGTGAGGAGAGGGAGCGGATATTCTGTGAATGGATATAATAATGAGAGAAGTTCACACTTTGACCTCTTCATTTGCAGAACCATGTATTCTGATTGTGGGAGAAATAACACCATTGTTACTAGCTGCTTATTTAAAGCATATCCTGCATATTTTCAGGTATAACCCCAAACTTTCAATGTGTTTTGTTTTGTTTGTGTTTTCTGCTAATAGGCTCCATACCTGACTCATCAGTAGGCCATTCCATCATTCTAGGATTCCAGGTGCTTTTGATGGGAATGGGATAGATTATAAGACTACTGAATTCTATGAGTTTAAGCCAATGTCACACTGAGTTCCATGTTCAGAAGCAATGCTGTGTGTTCTTCCATGATGGCAAATAAAATGTTCTGTGAGTCCATGGATGGTGGCTCTGACCGTGCATTGTGGGCAGGAAAGATAAATCTGTATCCAAAATGTGTAACTGTTGCTGTTCCTTCCATAATGAAAGCATCTCAATGGAATCAACCTGATAGGACTGTTTCCCCAAAGAAATGATGTCATTACAATGTTACTGTAGGAGAATCTATTTATTGCCATAGGCATCTTAATATGATCATATATCTTAGCCTAGTCAATCCTTTGGTGGGGATTTATTATAATTAATCAACTATAAAGAAAGTCTTTTATGCCCAAACACATCAATCATGGAATTACAAATATTAGCAAAACCTGGAGAACAATCTCAGCATCTTATAATGGGGAGAAGGGGATTAAATCATGGTGTGTCAGCTCAATAAATTGTTATACAACATTTAACAACAGTATATAATGAAAACGTTAAGGAAAAAGAACCAGGGTATAACATGTCCAGGAAATAACACTATTTCGATAAGGAGAAACCTATACATGAGAAAGAAAAGCCTGGAACAAATCTCATATTCAATCAATGACCAGGCATTTGCTCTTCCTAAATATCTCCAGAATCTGTGAATTTCTCTGTTTCATCATCCCTACCATCTTCCTCCCAGCCATTGTTGACTCTCATCAGGGTGACAGCCTCTATCCACCTCTACCCATGACCTTGACCCATGCAGATGCATCTTAGGGATTCTGCAGTCAGAGAGATTCTTAAATATGAATTTCATTATAGAAAGTTCCTTGCGTAAAACCCTTCAATGGCTTTTCATTAACACGTTAAGCGCCCAGTCAGTCACTAGTGACTGACACTATACTTTCTGTCTGGGAGACAAAACAGGCTGGGCGCTTAACGTGTTAAAGAATAATTTCTAAAATCTTTAATGAACCTTAAAAGGCAATGCGTGATTTGGCCATAGCAAACCTCTCTAATCTCATCCTCTCTTGCCCATCTCCCCAGCCACTCTGAGGACCCTAGTCAATCCTGGCTTCTGTTAACAGGCTTTGCATATTTTTATGTCTTTTCTCCTACCACTGTGATCTTTTTAAAAATATATATTTATTTATTTCAGAGAGGGAGATAGAGATAGAAACATTAATAATGAGAATCATTGATCTGCTGCCTCCTGCACGCCCCCTATTGGGGATCGAGCCCACAACCTGGGCATCAAACCATGACCTCCTAGTTCATGGATTGATGCTCAACCACTGAGCCATGCTGGCCAGGCACTGTGATTTTTTAAAAATTCTTCATAGAATAAGAACCTCTGTTAACTAAAGTACAATTTATATTAAAAGAATGAATGCCTTCTAGAGATATTTTCCATGTTCCCATTAGACTAGGAGGGTTTACAAAAGGCAAATTACAACAAGGGCTGGCTAATGGGAATAGGAATTCCAGGCATCCTGTCTACCATGGCACAGAAAGCAAAGTAGGGACTGAGGATCTGAGTCTCCCGTTTATAATTTTTTCATTATTATAGAATAAGCTGAGAAAATATTACCATAAGGCTGACAGGACTCTGAATAAATCTTCATAAAGGAACATTAAGCAGCTGCAATGACAAGAGGGAAGGAGTGAGCGTGCCTCCCCCCTTCACAGTTTCTGGGGGATGTGCTCACCTGTGCCTCCCAAAACTCATGCTGCAGCCCCTGCCTTCCACCCCCAGGCAACCTTAACATGACTCCCTGTGGGTGTACCCCCAGGGTCTCAATGAGGGAGTCACACCCCGTGTGTCTCACAGGCTGCTGCGACAGGATTTTTAATCTATAAAGAAACATCTTCTTCTTTTTTTTTCTGCTTTCTTTTTAAATTCAGCAAAGAAAGCAATCCTCCAATCCTATCCCATCCGTGTCATTAAAAAAATATATATATATCCTATCTAATAAAAGAGTAATATGCAAATTAACCATCACTCCGCTATACCCACAAGCCACACCCACCAGCCAATCAGGAGCAAGTATGCAAATTAACACCAACCAAGATGGCTGTGGCCATGGAGCGAGCAGGAGGGAGGCTTGGGTTTACCTGACAATGGAGGAAGCCAAGCTTTCCACACACCCTGGTGGGCCAGGCCTCCACTCAAGGGTACAAAGTTTCAATTATAGAAGATAAATAAATTCCAACCAAAATGGCTGCAGCCACGAAGTGAGCAGGAGGCTTGGCTCCGCTCCAGGCTACAAAGTTTCAATTATAGAAGATAAATAAACCACAGATACCAGGGTCTCTGCTTGGGTCGCCGGGGGGCGTGGCTAGCCCGAAAACCACCACAGGCCCCTTGCCCAGGCCGACCCATGCCCCAAGGGAACCCCCACCCTGATCCAGGACACCCTTCAGGGCAAACCAGCTGGCCCCACCCATGCACCAGGCCTCTATCCTACCTAATAAAAGAGTAATATGCAGATTGACCATCACTCCAACACACAAGATGGCTGCCCCCATGTAGTCAAAGATCCTGCCCCCATGTGGACACAAGATGGCCACCACAAGATGGTCAGCAGGGGAGGGAAGTTGAGAGGGACCAGGCCTGGAAGGGAGGGCAGTTGGGGGTGATCAGGCCAGCAGGGGAGGGCAGTTGGGGGCGATCAAGCCTGCAGGGGAGGGCAGTTAGGGGTGACTGGGCCTGCAGGGAAGGGCAGTTGGGGGCAAACAGGCTGGCAGGGGAGCAGTTAGGCATCAATCAGGCTGGCAGGCAAGTGGTTAGGGGGTGATCAGGCTGGCAGGCAGAAGCGGTTAGAGGCAATCAGGAAGGCAGGCAGGTGAGCAGTTGGGAGCCAGCAGTCCTGGATTGTGAGAGGGATGTCCAACTGCCCAGTGGGATCGGGCCTAAACGGGCAGTTGGACATCCTCTGAGGGGATCCCAGATTGGAGAGGGTGCAGGCTGGTCTGAGGGCCCCCCCTCCCCCCTCCCCAGCCCCCCACCCCCCCCATGCACGAATTTCGTGCTCTGGGCCTCTAGTATATATATATATATTTTTATTGACTTTACAGAGAGGAAGGAAGAGGGATAGAGAGTTAGACACATGGATGAAGGAGAAACATTGATCAGCTGCCTCCTGCACACCCCCTACTTGGGATCGAGTCTGCAACCAAGGTACATGCCCTTGACCAGATCAAACCTGGGACCCTTCAGTCCACAGGCTGATGATCTATCCACTGAGCCAAACTGGTAAGGACCCATCCATGTCATTTAAATCTATTCACAATTATACAAAAGTGCTGGAAGTGGCCATTCCCATTCACACCTGTTTCTGCCCTGGAGTGCTGTGTCTGGTGGTGCCTCCCGTCTCTCTCCCATCTCCAATAGCAGCCTCCTGAGCCCTGGCTCCATCCTAGAGGATGCTGTCCCAGAGGCTATACCCAGGGTGCATCTTTGCTTTACAGTATCCAGCACATCCCTGGATTCTGCCACGCGTGACTGGGCAGTGCACACTGGTCAGCAGATTCCAAGGCGGTGCCCATAGTCTCAGCAGAGGAGACTCGGGTCCTATAACCACATGAACACTTGGCAGGTGCCAGCAGATGTACAGGATAGCCCATTATTACTTCCCCAGGGACCTATTCTTGGAGCTCCTTCATCAGCTCAAATTGCACTCTTATGGACTCTCATAACCACAGGCTCTCATTATACATTTATTTGGGTGATTTCTTTGTGTCTGTCTCTTGTTAGACTGTAAGTTCCACGAAGATGGGAATTACAGCCTTCTTCTTTATTCTTTCACTTCCTCCCTTTATCTTTATTGGTTTTTAAGTATCTGTATTGATTTTTGGAGAGATAGGAAGGGAGAGGGAGAGAAAGAAACATCCATGTGAGAGAGAAACATCAATCAGCTGCCTCCTGCATGCCCCCTACTGGGGATAGAGCATGCAACCTGGGTATGTGCCCTGGTCGGGAGTTGAACCAGCAACCTTTTGGTGCACGGGATGACACCCAACCAACTGAGCCACAGTGGCCAGGGCCCTCCCTTTATGTTTTTATTTACCATTTTATCTCCAATGTGCGACCCAACGCAAGGCACATGGTAATGTTTCAGCAAACACTCGTGGAATACATGAATATATAAAGACTAGGAGCCCATTGCACGAAGTTTCGTGCAATAGACTTTTCCTTCACCTGGCTGCTGGCACCAGTTATCCTCCAGGAGCAGTTTTCCTCTGGCCACCCGCTGATCAGAGCACCTCCCGCCAGCACGATCGGCCACCCCGAGAGGAACTCCAATCGGGAGGCGCTCTGATCGGGCGGGTGGCCAGAGGAAAACTGCTGCTGGCGGAAAACTGGTGCCGGCAGCCACACAATCGGCCACCCCGAGTTCCGCCCCCCGCGCCTCCAGCCAGCCCAATCGTGGGCGTAGCGGAGTGATGGTAATTTGCATATTACCATTTTATTAGGTATGATGATTACTCAAGGAGTTCCAGGTGAGGTAACAGTGCAGCTAGCATTGAATTAATCGTTCCCTGAAGGGGTGGAGGTGGGAATGGGGGAGGGAAGTATGGACACAACATAAGAAAAGAAAAACCTAGAAGAATCTAAGAATGCTCCATAGGTATAATCCTATAAGGATTTGATGCCTAAAAAAGGGAGCCACACTGGGTGAGAGCCACATTTATTTTCCCCTTGAAGATGCTCTAATAGTTAGGAGGTCTAACAGCCAGAGCTCAAGCCACGGTCTCTAGTCCTGAGGAATCAGAAGGCAGTGTTTTTGGATTTCCAGACACCCTGGATCATAGAAGAGGAAAATTCTAAGAATAAAATCACAGAGAAAGCTCCAAAAACCCACATATGAATTCTTCTCTAATCTTAGCTCGAATCCTTAACTTTGCATGTTTGGATGAGACTCTATAGAGCCCAGAGGTACTAGTATTAACAGCTGTAAGGATGAGACAGCTAAGCAGAGATTTAATTCACTGACCCCCAAAGAGGTCTGAGTCCGGAGTTAGAGTCCCTCCAAGGGGGAGGGACTTGGGAAATATCAATGGCTTTTCCTTGGAACTCCAGAAAGGCCACGACTTAGAGTGACCCTTTCTGAGAACTACGAGATTCTCCCTGGAATGATGCCTTCAATGCAAGCTTCACTATCACCTCAACTGGAGCTCTAATTCACAAAGAGACCACACGCTGGTCCTAGGACTGAGGACAAGACCATCACAGAACCACCCTAACAAGGCCTCAATCTAAGCTGCTTCAGGATCAAGAAGATCTGTGACTAAATACACTTGACTACTAGGGAGGAAAGCTACAAGTGTGCTAACAAAATTCAGTCTCCACAACATATTAATGATGCCCAACACACAAGTCTGGGGATCTAATGTACGGCATGGTGATTGTTGCTAATAATACTGTATCACGTACTTGAATATTGCCAACAGAATAGACTTAAGTTTTCTCATCACAAAAAAAGGAATGGTTACTGGGTGGTAGATAATATTATGGTGATAATTTATAAATTTTGCAATTGATAAATATATTAAATCAATATGCTGTATGTACATCTTAATCTTATACTATGTTACTTGCACTTTTATCTAAATAAATCTGGGAAAAAGCATCTGCATTTTATTAAAAAATTAAATAACCTATATGAAAGTTTAGAGACATATAATAAATTAAAAATGGATAACTCGAGAAGAGACATGGAAACTTAAAAAAGAGAGGAATCAAATCGAGATGTTAAATACGTTTTTATTGACTTAAGAAAGAAAGGAAGGGAGAGGAAGAGACAGAGAAACATCTATGAGAGAGAAACAGCGATCAGTTGTCTTCTGCATGCCCCCTACCGGGGATTGAGCCTGGTGACCTTTTGGAGCATGGGTTGACTCTCAACCACTGAGCAACATTGGCCAGGCCAAATAGAGATTTTTAAATGGTCAAGTACTATCGCTAAAATTTAAAAAGAATCACTGGATGAATTAACAGAATACTGTTACAAAGAAATCATCAAAAAAAGTATTTATAAACTTAAAGACATATTAATAGTATCCATCCAGACTAAGCAGAGGAAAGAGAAGGACTAGAAGAACAAAAACCAAAACAAAAAATAAAAACCTATTCTTGTGTCCAAAAGGAAAGTGCGGATTAGAAAAAAAGTGTATTTGAAGAAATATTGGCCAAACTTTCAAAGTTTAAGAAAAATCACCAACCCACAGATCCAAGAAGCCCAGTAAACCCCAGGCAGAACAAATACAAAGAAAATCACACTTGAGTACATTATAGTCGAACTGCTGTCAAAGGTTAAAAAAAACAAAAAAACAAACAAACAAAAAAACCCTTAGAGCCTGGCATGGGGTGTGGGAAGGGTGGAGGAGGGGAGACATAGAGGAGAACCAGAGAAGAATGACCGTATTTTTATTATTTAAAAAAGGAAGAAAGGTTGGAGACCAGAAGATAAAGATATCACATCCTATAGTAGTGTCAGGGGGTGATGTCTAGGGAGGAAATATCACACAAGTGTGAAAATACCTTTGTAAAAATGAAGAAAAGGACATTTTTAGATAAATGAAAGCTGAAAATATATATCTAGACTCACACTACAAAAAATACTGCAGAAAATTCTCAGGTTGAGTGTAAATAATAGCAATTAAACAGTGAAATCTAAATGAACAATCTGGAGAAGAGCACTGGGGAGTGCAAGCATGGAAAGCTACATTTTCTTAGGAACAGACTGTGGAACCTCAGAGGGAAGGTGGGGAGGGTGGGTGGGAAGAGATCAACCAAAGACCTTGTATGCATATACGCACAACCCATAGACTCAGACAATAGGGTGGTGAAGGCCTGGGGCAGGGGGCCAAGGTGGGCTAGAGGAAGTCAATGGGGGAAAGCGGGAACATGTGTAATACTTTCAACAATAAAGTTTCTTTTTAAAGCTATAGTTTATTTTCCCACATTTCATAAAATGTAACGGTAGAGCAAAAATGACAAAGTTGAGGTTGATTAGAGGTCAGATATGTGATGGTAGCGCTAAGGCAGGACAGGAACATACTATTTGAGCCTCTTACATTATATCTGAAGTGATATAATGTAAATTCACATTAGGCATAGATAAGCTAAGGATGTATATTGTTATCACTAGAGTAGCCATTAAAAAAATCTAAATAAAAATGCAAAAGCCCATAAAGGAGGTAGGTTAAAAAATCCAAAAGCTTAATTAACCCAAAAGAAGACAAGAAAAGATAAACAACAATAACCCCCCCATACACATACAAATAACACAAAAAAAACACCCCAAAACAGAGTACAATTAAAGAAATGGCAATAATTAATCTAAATAATAGCAATATTTACATCAAGTGCAAATGAACTACACTTTCCAAATTTAAAGGCAGGGATTGTCACATTGGATATAATAGAAGAACAAAGTACATGTTTTCTAAGAGACAGTTTACATGTAAAGACACAAATGAGATGAAAACTGATAGATAGAAAAATGATGAAAAGAACCTTAATGCCCTGTGTGGGTATAAATATGAAGAAGCTCATAGAGCATATCAGAAAAAATAGACTTCAAGACAGGCAGTAGAGATTTTTAAATGGTCAAGTACCGCAAGAGCGGTATTTCGTATATGCACATGTGAGCATATCGACATCTGTGGAACATATACCCAGAAACTGCAGGATGTGTATTCTTTTCAAGGGCATATGAGACACTCACAAAGATAGACCATATGTTGTCCCTTAAAAGACGTCTCAATGACTGTCAACTGGTTGGACTCATACACAATATATCCTCTGACAAGAGTAGAACAACATTTGAAATCGATATCAATAAGATATTTGGAACAGCCCAAGTATTTAAATATTAGTACAGAAATCACAATGGGGGGGTGAGTAAAAATATTTCGAAGTAAAGGGTAATAAAAGCCACAACATATCAAAATTTATGGGCAGCAACTAAAGAAATACTTAGAAGTGAATGTATAACTTCAAATGTTTCTATTAGGAAAGGGGATAGGCTGATCAGTGATGTAAAATCCGACCATATGAAGGAAAAGTACATATTACGCACAAAGTAAAGATCAGGAAATAATGAAGATGAGATTAGAAATATGAAGTAGAAAATAGACCAATAGTGACCAACGCTGACCCAGAGAAAAGTCAACAAGTTCCAAATTTGTTCTAAAAAGGGACTCCTAGACCAACGAAGGAAATCAAGTGTAAATTACTAACACCGATATGATAGAGGAGAAAATACGACTGTGTTGGACTTCCCCAGACTCCCCAGGTCCGATGACTTGCTAAGGCTCAGAAAACTCAGCATAGAGACAAACTTATGACTAAGATTCCATATAGCAAAAGATGCAGAAAGGTCCAAGACAAAACCAGCAAAGAGGAAAGGTTCATGGGCTCAAACCCCGAGGAGAGAAGACAAACTTTCAAAGGTCTGCTCTCAGTGGAATCCCAGAAGGCACGCGCCCCCACAATGAGTCAGACTGCCCCTGTGAAATCTCTATGAGCTCCTTAGGGACTCACATCCAGGGTTTCCCTGAGGGCTGTCCTGTGTGCAGCCTTTGTCTAGCTCATCCCCAAACTCCAGGTTCCGAGAAGGCAGGCAGGTATTTAGCGTTACACCCTGGTGTTTGTCCAGTCTAAGTACAATTAGCACTCTGATCAGACCGGACTGTGGGGACTCTCCTGAAATCCCAGTTTCCAGGTACCAGGCAGGGATCAACCTTGAGGGCAGTTCTCTCAAACGACAGCAGTGACACCCACGGTGTCAACTCTCTACACAACGACATGCCCTACGAATATTACAGAGCTGGCAACCTTATCCACTATCAGAATGACAACGGGGAAATAACTCCAGGTCCTATAAATATTACGAGAGGAACAAGTTGGCGCCAGTATATTTGTCAACGAAAACAAAGTGGCAGATTTCTTGGAAGTGACAATATACCAAAACTAGCACACAAGAAAAATTATGAATAGTAATATATCTTTTAAATAAATCAAATTAGGGGGGAAAATCTACTGACATGAAAACTCAAGATCCATCTGGTTGCTATTGTAAATTTTATAAAACATTTAAGGGAGAAATGACACTGATTTCATACAGACATGCTTTCAGAACATAGAGGATTAGGAAAGACATTTGACCTGTTTGATAAGGTCAATATTACTGATTCCAAAACCTGACAAGCATATTATTAGCAAATAAAATTATGGTCTAACAGCCCTCATGATTATAAATGCGGAAGTACTTAAAAGTGTGTTAAAAAAATTAATCCAGAAATATGTAAATGGGATAATGCGTCATTGGGATTCATTCCAGGAATGCAAGATTGATTGATTTGGGCATGCTCAACCAATGTAATGAACCACATTAACAAAATAAAGGAGAAATTTATGTGATTACCTTAATAGATGTGGGAAAAATAATTTGACAAAATTCAATGTTCCTGCAGGGGGGTGAGGGGTGGGGGGATTGTGGGGGGAAACAACTCTGCAATCTAGGAATAGAGGGAATCTTTTACAAGCCAATAAAGGATAGCCATGAAGAACCCACAGCCAACCTGAAGGTCAAATATTGGATGTGTTCTTCCTGGGACTAGAGACTTTTTTTTTTAAGTAGTCAACTATAGTTTATAGTTCTTATAAAAAAAAAAAGTTTTTATCCATTTTTACAGAGTGAGAGGAAGGAAGAGGGAAAGGGAAACACTGGGGATTGAGCCTGCAACCCAGGCATGTGCCCTGACTGGAAATCGAACTGGTGACCTCGTGGTGCACAGGAGGACGCTCAACCACTGACCCACACCGGCCAGGCCTGTTCTTACCCCTTTTAGTCAACATTGCACTACATATTTTAGCCAGTGCTCCAAAGAAAGAGAGATACTAGTAGAAGGCATAAAATTCGAAAGAAATAGTATCTTTACTCACAGATGGCATGATTGTTTACATAGAAAAATCCTAAGGTATTTTAAGAAACACGCATACCTACTTAAATCAATGTCAATTGAGCAAGGTCACAGGAATACAAATCAGCATACAGAAATCAGTCTGTCTCTATAGACTCGGTGGGTAGCTGGTGTCAGATGGACCCCAGTGTCGCTTGCTTGCCTCTTTCTCTTGATTCCTGTGTATTCCCCGCAGACACTGAAGGAGCACTGCCTAAGTCAGTGGTCGGCAAACTCATTAGTCAACAGAGCCAAATATCAACAGTACAATGATTGAAATTTCTTTTGAGAGCCAACTTTTTTAAACTTAAACTATATAGGTAGGTACATTGTTATTAACTTAATTAGGGTACTCCTAAGCTGGCCTTTGCTAAAAACTCAAGGGGCCAAAGAGCTGCATGTGGCTCTCGAGCCGCAGTTTACCGACCACTGGCCTAAGTGACCAATAGCATAAGCTGAAGGGAACAAAGTGGGACTCCTGAGACTCTTCAGGAAAGGCATGGCGGCTTTGCTTGGTCCTTTGGGCCACTCGCTGTGGAGGAAGCCAGTGAGGACAGCCCAGCAGCCCCATGGAGAGGCTGCCATGGCCATGTGATTGGCACCGAGTTGCTAACCAGGTGAGTGAGCTGATTTGCAGTGGAGTCGTCTAGTCCTGGGCAAGGTGACTGCAGCCCTATTTGAGTTTCTACTTCGACCTTAGGGGAGACCCTGAGCTGGGACTTCCCATTTAATTGGCTCCAAATTCCCGACCCATAGCAACTATGAGCGACAATAAATGGTTACTGTTATTACAAGGCACTCAATTGTTGGGTGGTTTATTGTACAGCGATTGATAATAAATATAGTCATTGGAAAGTAAAACTGAAGGTGATATTGACAACACTAACAAAATATTTGAGGACAGATACATATTTTTAAAAACATAAACAAGGCCTCTATACTGAAAATTACAATATGCTGTTGAGAAAAAGTTACAAGATTTACTATGTTCAGGGAATTGGAAGATTCAAGACTAAGATGTCATTCCTCCCCCAACTGTTCTATAGATTAAATATCTTTCTAATTAAATCCCAGCAGGCTTATTTGCACTAATGGATAAGAGGATTCTAAAATTTACATGCAAATACAAAGGACTTGGAATAGATAAAACCACCTTGACAGAGAGACGGAGGAGTCACAGTACCTGACTTTAAGGCACATGAAAGCTTCAGCACTGATATTGGGTGGTTGTACTGTGAGGACAGATGAATAAACCAACTGGAACAGAATGGAGATTCCATAAATAAACTCACACCTATAGATGCCAAGGCAAGTCTATGGGAAAGGGAGGTATTCAAGAAATAGTGTGCGAAGAAGTTTCTAAGAAGACTTTTCAAAACCAGTGTTGGAGCAAGGAGATGCCTGCATGGAAAAGAGGGGGACCTCAGTCCCATACCCACCACAAAAGTTAATCTGAGAAGGTTCACATCCCTAAGCGCAAAAGCTGAAACTAGACAACTTCTAGAAGAAGCATAAAAAAAGATCTTCATGTCCTGAGGTGGATGAAAATTTCTTAGCTAGGACTCAAACAGCACTCATCATAAAAGAAAAAAGAAGAAATTAAAGATGAGTAAAATTACCAAATTTTAGTAAATTGACAACAACACCATCAAAAAAGTCACCGGCTGGGAAAAGTACTTACAAAGGACTCTAACCCAGGATACACTAAGAACTTGTCCAGTTCAATAATAAAACAACAAATACCCCGATAAGGAAATGGACAGATAATTGCAAAAGCAAATATGCATTTAGCCAATAAGTGTAGATGCAACACTCGGTCTGTGATCAGAGAATGCCAATCAGTACCGCCCGCCACTTCCAAACAGACATCCTCCGGGCTAAAATGAAAAACGCCGGCCATCCCGAGCACCGGTAAGGACGCGAAGAGCATCCTGGAACTCTCCTGTATTGCCAATGGGAATGGGAAATGGTTCGGCTCTGTTGAGAAGCGATTTGGTAGATTTTCAGAGAGCTGAAAATACACCTACCCGATGCCTCAGACATCCCACTCTCAGATATTCACCCAAGTGAAATGCACGGGCATTTCCACAAACAGATTTTGCACAAGAACGTTCATTTATAGCTTTATGCATAATAACCAGAACTGTGATTAGTAACCGAAATCCAGCTACAGGTAAATGGATAAACACACTGTGCTATGTTCTTATGCTGGGACACCACTCGGCAACACAATGGAGCCAACTTCCACTATGCACAGCAGCAGACACAAATCCTAAAAGCAGGCTTCGGGGTGCAAGATGCCGCCGGATGCAAAATCATAGCAACGGTTTGATTCTCAGCCCCTCTCTGCCCACAGGGCGCCCGCAGCCCATCCACTGACATCTCACATGGAGCATCTTTCTCCACTTCTGACTCAGCGGCAGGGCCCTGGATAAAAGCCTCTCTCCCGGCTGGAACAATTTCCTTCCTGAAGCCCATGAGCGCTGGCAAATTCGAGGCTGATTTCTCTCAAGGGAACAATCTCCACTTAAAGCCGAAGCCACCAAGGGGCTCCTCTAATCTCAAAAGCATTTGTGGAGCTGAAAGCCTTGTTTTCGTCCCCGGGGTCCCCTTCCCACAACCGCCCCGGCCGCCTTGTCGTCCTTTCACAGTGAGAGCAGCCAAACAGACACCACTTCCCCGAGATGTCTCTGTACCTGTTGGGTGATCTTGAACCTCGGTCCCAGGGTGGCGGGTGGTCCCGAGCTCCTTGCTTTCCCAGGAAGGGAGAGGAGAGGCCTCGCTTCTTCAATCCCCATCAGCCACGCGGGAACACAAGGACTTGGCATGCCGGGCACAGGCCCTGTGGGCAGACAGTCACCTCCCTTCCCAGCCACCGTCTGAGCAGTTCCTCCTTCACACACAATCACTGATGATTTTTCTCTCCGGCCTGACACCTGCCTCATCAGGAGCCCGCTCCACTCAGCGGCCGCACCTGTGGGGCCCGTGGCCTCCGGCCTGCCCCGGGGCAAGCTGAGCCCAGGAGAGGGACGGCTCAGAGGCAGCTCAGCAAACCCGGACTGCAATGGCAGAGACTTCTGATGCTCCTGCCCCAGGGGACCCGTTATGGTCCGGGCAGGTTTTCAGAGCCCCCTGATCTGATCCGATTTTTGGATTTTGCTGGTCTGTGGAGCACAACCGGCTTGCGGGTTTCGGCGGGCGGGTTGCCTTGGGAGGCCCCCGCGCACAGGCAGGGAGTTTGGGACTCAGGAAAACAGTCTGCGGTGGTTTCACCTGCATCCCTCTGTCAGCTCCTTGCAGATGGATGCTGAAGGGCAGGGATTCTGGCTGCCTGCATCCGAGGCGAGGGCTTGTGAGGACAGGAAGTGCCACCCGAGTTTGCACAGGAAGAACATCTTGTGACAATTAGAGAAACAGGCGAGCAGTCGTGTCCCGGCGACATTCTGCTACCTGGAATCCTGGAGACACCCCGGGAACCTGATTTCCTTGAATTTTCTTCCCAGGCTGGCGGCTCCAGGGGCTCCGGCCTGTGTCCCCGGGAAGACGTGAGTTGTGTGGCTCCGGCCGAAAGCACACACATTTCCAGTTTTGACCCCAACGTGGCGTTCCCGATGCTGGCTGGCCAGGCGTCCTCCTGCTGTCTGCCTGCCCTCACACGGGCCTGCGGGGGAGAGGTCCTTGCCGGTGGCCACAGGCCCCGCTGCCATGGGCCGGCTGTCGGCTGTCACCCGAGAGGGCAGCAGGATGCCAGCTGAGAGGGAACATACTTCCCACTTTTAGACGATGCAGCAGGAAGCCATCGGGCCCAACACAGCAGCAGCGAAAATCAAGCGCAGGCTCAGGAGTGAGACCGCTCTGCCTCTCGCTGGCTGTGTGGCTTTGGAGAAAGTTATCGCCCTCTCTGGGCCCGTTGTTTCATCCTCGGTGGGTGGGGGGAATGTATCTCCCAGGTTGCTGTGAGAATCCAAGTCCAGGCATGCCTTGGAGACACGGCAGGTCGGCTGCAATACAGCGAGTCACCATCCTTTTGCTGATGGAGGCTCTTGTCTTCAATTTATAAAACACACAGCATCTGTGAAGCACAACAAAGCGAAGCCCAGTCCAATCCGGGGCGCCTGCAGATAACGGAGACGATGAGCACGCAGCTCTGGGATTGGCCCAGAGGAGCCGGGACTAAGTGGCGTCTCAGTTTAACCGGTTTAATGTTGAGTTGTTACACCTGGGCTTGAGACCAGCTTGGGTCTGTTAACAGCTATGCCGCCTTGAGCTCCTGATACAGAACCTGCCCAGCTTCATTTCCCTCACTTGCAAGACCAAGGAAGGAAAGCCCGCCTCCGGAAGCCTTCCCTGATCCCCGCCACGTGGAGAGGGGCTGCTCCGACTCCGATGTGCTCTTGTTAAAACTCCGGTTCTCAGGCACCATGTCCGTGATGGGGCCTGAGATTCTGCATGGCCAACAAGCGTCTGCGGATGCTGCCCCTGTCTGGCCAGGGACCACACTCTGAGTAGCATGGATGTCAAGTCAATCAATCCATTCCCGGGTGTGTGTGTGTGCACGCGTGTGTGGATATGCATGTATGTGTGCATGTGCATGTATGTGTGTGTCTCCCATGCACCTGGCACACCTGTGGGACAGGGACCATGCCTGGCTACCTTCTCTCCATTCCTCACAGAGCAGCCCACCACTATTGAGGACTCGAGCAACATTCCCAGGCAGCAGGCACCAGCTGCTTCCTCCATTCCCCTGATGAGGCTTTGAATCAAGTCACCCGCTGTGACCTGGGATGGAGAGGCCCGGCTACACCTGCTGGGGACCCCACTTCCCATCTTGGGTGCCCTGCACTTCCCTCATTCTCAGAAGCCAGGGCCCCTTGGGCTGCCTGCCCTCAGACAGCTTTCTCTTCAACACTCCCAGATTGGCTTCTAGATGTCTGTCCTCTCTTTGCGCCCAGGACCCTGTGTCCCTCCATCCCGGGGCCTGCTGCACTCTGCTCGTGGCCCCACATGGACCCCCGGATGGAGAGTGGTCACTCGCTGACGGCCAGGACCCACCCGCCTTCTCCCTTCCTGTCCAGTGACTCAGAGCAAGGAACATGCCTCCGCCTCGGCACCCTCGGAGGCTGGGCCGGACCCCAGCCTGGGGCTGCCCTCCCACCTGTAAGCCCACTCCCTCTCCTCACCTCCTCCAGAGCGAACCCGTGCCACCGCTCAGTGTGGGCACAGACCAGAGCCACGGAGTCACTGGCAATATGACGGAGGAGGGGAAAACGGAGAATAAAGGGAAAGCTCTTTTGAGGGTTACTGAGGAGCCCAAAATCTTTAGGGGCAGATGTGGGAGAGTGCCTTATAAAAGTGAGAGCACGTTTTCAAATCCCGAGCCTGTCCAAGGCCTCTCCTGGCTCTGACAGCCCCACCACAGACCTCCACACACATACACACACATACACTGTCCCAGTCACACACAAACATCTGCCATGTGCACACATACTCATACACTGTCCCAAACATACACCTGTCACATGCACACACATACACTCTTGTACACATCCATTCATCACACTCACACACACACACATACATGTGCATACACTTGCCTCACATACACAAACTCCTGCAGCCCCAGCTTGGGGCTCAGTCCAGTTGAGGGGCCCCTCTCTCCCCTGGAGCACACAGCACTCATGCTGGTTTCTATTTCATTCCCGCCTCATCCCAGGTTGCTCTCTCTCCTTCAATCCTTGCTGAACATGGGCTTGTGTCTGCTTTCTTCACTCTTTGCAAACAATTTGCAATGACCATGAATTATCTTTGTAATAAGAAAACATGTTATGAGATAAACAATGAGTCTGTTGAGATTGGTCATCAGCTTTCTGGTCCGATATTCTTTGGTAACTCCTGACTCTGCCTCCTCAAACACAAAAGAACGTGGCACCCACAGGCAAATGTAGGTTTCCTCATTACAGAACCTCATTCTATACAGAAAATGCCTCTGCTTCTATTTCAGGCTTCGAAGGAAGAATCTAAGGTTTGAAGTCAATATTTTAGAAACTAGAGGCCTGGTGCAGGAATTCGTGCACAGGTAGGGTCCCTCGCCTGGGAGTCCAGGGGGGGACCATGGGACATTGGCTGTGGGAGCGCACTGACCACCAGGGGGCAGCTCCTGCATTGAGCATCTGCCCCCTGGTGGTCAGTGCACATCATAGTGACCAGTCAATTGGTTGTTCGGTCACTTAGGCTTTTATATATATAGATATTCAACAGCAAGAGCCACTAATCAGTGAGTGATTGTCCCTGCCCAAGCAAACATTTGTCTATCTCAGCTTCTCTCCCAAGAAGGTAAGTGCCAGGGGCATCAGGACTATCAGAAATGCCTGCACATGAGGACCCTTGCCTTTGTTTCTTTTTCTTTACAAAAATATTTTTATTGACTTCAGAGAGGAAGGGAGAGGGAGAGAGAGATAGAAAACATCAATGATGAGAGATAATCCTTGATCGGCTGCCTCCTGTACACTGGGGACTGAGCCCGCAACCCAGGCATGTGCCCTGACTGTGAATCAAATCATGACCTCCTGGTTCATAGGTCGACACTCAACCACTGAGCCATGCTGGCCAGGCCAGGCTTACCTTTGTTTCTTGAGCAAAGTCAGGAAAGGGAGGCAACGACTATGGCATTGGGGGCACTTTTCCTTATATCCTTCTTCCCAGCATCACAAAAGCAAAATGCTCGTCGAATTCCATCTGTGAGCCTTCGCTGTCGATTCCATTCTCCCACAATTAGCAGGGCAGTGGGTGGTCAGGACGGGTGGACCCATATTGTTGTGAGTGACCTATTATTATGTGCAGATTACATTTTATGTGGAAATTAAATGAATGCTGTCAGAGCTCTGGGGCCAGGCAGAGAAGAAAATGCCTCATTGTTCAGTTCCCGCTAGCTGGGGAGACTGCACGTGGCGATAAAGAGACCTGTGTCTGTGCAAACAAGGCGTGGGCTTCCAGTTTGAAAGATGCATTTGTTACACCAAAGCTCGAAATAGGAGATCTGTGTGGGCAGAAACAACGGAGAGGAAAGGGGAGAAAACTAATTATTACTACCACTGCATATGCACGTTGGGTATTTATATAATGTGTTAAACTTCTGTAGGGAAAATGTTTGTCATATCAGTAAGAATGAAACTTTACCCTGAGAGGGGTATTCTAAGGATTCAACACTTTCAGCTCAGTGAGAATTTTTTTTTTTTTTTGCTTGAAATTATCTGCAGCCTTCTCTTCTCTCCACTTGTCTTTCAACAAACATCATCTTGTTCTATCTTTCTTTCTGTCCCCCCCTTTTTTTGGTCAGGCATATGGGAAGTATCAATATTAAATAAAGAATGAGAGGAAAACTCACACCACCTAGCATAGGGGTGGGGGACCTTTTTTTCTGCCAGAGGCCACTTGAGTATTTATAACATTATTCGCGAGCTAAACAAAATGATCAACTTAAAATGAGCCTGCTATACTTGCTCAGACATTTAATTAACTCACCCCTTATGCCTTGACAGGGCCAGGCCAAATGATTTCGAGGGCCTTATATGGCCCGTGGGCTGGACGCTCCCCACCCCTGGCCTGAAGTCACAGTGATTTCAGGAAACCATGTTATAACTGAGAAATCTACAAAAAGTCAGAAACTCTTGGAGACCTTTCCTGGGATGGGACAACATACCATCACCCTGGTGCCCTGAAGGATAAAGAAAGAGGTGAAGTGACCTCATCCTATTGGGGAAAGCAATTGAGTTCCAACCAATGATCCCAGGGATCCTGTCTTCCCAACTGTAAGAGGAGATGGAGAACTTTGAATCAAGCCCATCCAAGGTCTCTGTTGGTTTTGAGTCTCACACATAAACGATTCGTATCTTGACTCATTCACCAGGTAAATGATTTATAAAGCAACTCACCATTAACAAGGCATTGTGCGGGAGAAGGTTAAATTTGGAGACAGGACATACAACTAGCCAGCCCAATCCTAAACACATCCTTTGTACCAAGCACCCATTTTGAGGAGCCTTATTCTCATGCCTATGGAGCTTGCCTCTAAACAGGAGCAAGAGGGCTGTGATTGGGAACCCAACGTCGTCATTAGCAAGAGGGTCTAGCAGCTCTGGTACAAGCCCAGAGCTCAGCCATGTGAATTTTGGGGGAGCAGGGGTCCTCTACCGGTGTTTGAATCATGGCAGGTCAAATCCAGATTCTTGAGCTCATTTCTTCAGCCAAGTGGTGCCACAAACACAATGAGTAATTTTTTATTAGTAGTTCCCTACCCCTCCCTTTTGGGTTTTCCAGCAGATGATGCATCCTAAACAGTATAACAAATGGGGATGGAAAAGTATAAGAAAATCTTCCCCCATCCACGGTGGAAACGATGCTGATAATGTGCATTTTGGCCATCAGGGGATTGAATGTTTTTAGGAAATTGCTGAAAGGCGGAACTAAATGATCAAAGAAGAATAATGCAGCGGTTTTCAAATCTGTGTGTATCCGAATCACCACTGGAAATTGTGAAGTATTAAGGTTCTGGGAAATACCCTCCCATCCACCCAGTCTGATTGCATTGGGCTGGGCTGGGGCCAGAGAGTCTGCCCAGGTGACCTCGCCGGTGTTCTTGGGCCAGGCTGACGGAAACATTGGTGCAGGAGTGAAGTCCTCGAAATCTGCCCCTATCAGTTGATTAATTGCATTAAAGGTCCTAAAACATTTAAAGCATTTCCCATTGAAATCCCGTGGGAGAGACTGGCCATGAAGACGGAATGTTCACCTATCTAAAGGGCCTACATCACTCGCCTCTTACACGTTGTGCCCAATAATAATTATCCTGACCACCTCCACTCCAGTGAGAAAGATGGAGGTGCTGGGGTGTAGCGGTCACTCACTGACAGTTTCCAGACGTAACACGGGACAGCAGAAATGTATGGGGCAGGAGTCACAGATCAACATGTTAACCCCAGAGGCCAGGGCATGGAGCTGGACTAGGGCTTCTCACTTCGCACAGCCAAGGAAGAGAATCAGGACATGCTGACAGCAGATGCTGTGGAGAAACTCCAAAAGCAGCACACAGTAGGGACCTTTTATGAGGTACCACCGCGATCCCCCACTGCCTGCTGGGCAGCTTTAAAGAGGCCAGGAGAGGGTAGCCCCAAGTTCATGTGGTGGCTGCAGAGATACAGACAGCATCATGGTCTCCAGAAAGACCTTGTGGATCAACCCCTATACATGATGTTTTCTCCCTTTCCAGTATGCGTCATGCTTAATTATTATTAGCTAACTTCCCAGAACACATCTAGAAAAAGGCCTATATGCATTAGGTGTGAGTCAATAACTTGTTCCCGAATGAATATTAATGACAAAACTTACATTCAACGTTGAGCTCTGTGAAGGCAGTCACGGAGTTAACATTCATTTTTGTAACTAGCACATTTCAGAATATCAGTTTGCTACATAAAGTAATTAATACATGAGAATTATACAGATTATATGTATGGTTTTAAAATTCTTTCATTGATCCAGCCCTGTCAAAGCGCTTTATAATTAATTTTCTCATTTAGGCATCCAGGTTGTTGATGTTACAAATATATTTTTCCATGAACTTGTTATGTTTAAAACTTTTGGAACATGCTCTTTAGCTGTTTCTAGCTATTACCTTATATTCTAGAGCAGAATGGTAATGCTCATGTGATATAAATTTCCATGAAAGAATAAAAGGCTGAATTCTTTACTACTTCATGTTAAAGTGAACATCAGAACAGGTAAAGAGCCTGGAGAGACCAAGTGTGGGCCTGTCGGATTCATCTTCAGACTTTCAATCCATCCTTTCCCTTTTTTAATGCTTTATTTAGATATAATTTACATACTATATAGTTTCCCCTTTTAAAGTGCACAATACAAAATTTTCAGTACAGAATTGTGCCACCATCACCATAGTCTAATTTTAGAACCTAATATCACCTCCAAAAAGAAATCCCATACCCATTCATGGTCTCTTCCCATGCTCTCTCCACTTTCTTGGACAATCCTTAATCGACTTCCTGTCTTGGTCTAATTGTTTATTCTGAACATTTCATAGAAATGGAATCATGCAATATGTGGCCTTTTCTGACTTTACACTTAGCATCATATTTTCAGGCCTCATCAAAATTGTAGCATGTATTAGAACTTCATGCCTTTATGTTGCTCTTTATTGCATGCGTGTATCACGTTTTATTCATCCACCCATTTGTTGTTGAACATTTGAGATGTTTCTCTTTTTTGGCTTTGTGAATAATTCTGCTGTGAACATTCATGTACATGCTTTTATTTTCTTTTGTATGTATAATAGTCATGTCTCTTAAGTCTATACCTAGGAGTGGAATTACTGGGTCATATGCTAACTCTGGGTTTAACAGTCTCAGAAATTGCCAAACCGTTTTCTAAAGTGGCTGCGTTATTTCCCATCCCCACCAACATTGTATAAGAGTTCTAATTTCTCTACATATTTGCCAGTACTTGTTGTTATTATCTTTTCTGTTATAATCATACTACATGAAGTGGCATCACATTATGGCTTTGGTTTTCCTTTCCCCAATGACTAGGATATTGAACATCTTTTCATGAGCTTATTGACCTTTTGTTTAACTTCATTAGAGAAATACATAGTCAGACCCTTTGCCCATTTTAAAATTGGGCTATCTGTCCTTTCACTATTGAATTAGAAGAGTTCTTTATATATTCTGGATACAAGTCCTTTATCAAATACATGATTTGCAAATATTTTCTCTCATATGATCTGAACTAGCTCATATAACATTTAAATTGTCTATTTTGTAAATGATGTATGAAAGTCAGCTTTAAACTAGTCTATCTTGCCTTTTTCAGTGATAAATTTTAAATTGCCTTTTCAATATTATCTAAAGTAATATAGTATTCTCGTTTTTCTCTTCCTGAGTCAATTTTGATAATTTATGTTTTTCTAGGAAATCATATATTTCCTCTAAGTTATTGTATTGATTCCATAAAGTTATAGGAATGATTCCCTTAATTCTTTTAAACTTTTTTCTGTTTGCAGTCATGTCTCCTTTTTCAAAATCTTGCATACTTCTCTCTGTCTCTCCCCATCCCCCTTAACAAAACTCCTTATTTGTCTATTTTATTGGTCTTTTTAAGGAAACATTTTTCAGATGTTATTGTCGTTACCACTGCTATAATTATATTAATTATATACTTTATTAATTTCTATTTCCTTTTCTTATATTTTCTTTTTCTAATGTATTAAGATGAGTATTACATTTCTTAATGTTTCCTTGTTCTTTAATTCTGAAATAAATGCATTTTTTAATTTATGAATTTAACTTGTAGAGATACATTTTCCCCTGAGTACAGTTTTTATTAACTTCCTTAGATTTTGGTATGTATTTATCTCTTCACTGCTTCCTACATTTATAACTCAATTATTTAGGAGTAGGCATCTTAATTTTCAAGTAATTTTGTTTTTGCTGGCTTTTGGTAACTACTTTTAGTTTTATTGGCTTATGTTTAGGAAATGTGACCTATATAATCTCTTCTCTTTAATATTATTAATCTTTGAGATCAAGTATATGATTTCATATATTGATAGTGGTAATAAATTGGCATTGTGATTTAGGAGGACAATTTGTCAATGTCCGATAATGCTGTAGCCATTCCACTTACAGGTTTATATAAAAACTAGAGGCCTGGTGCATGAAATTCATGCACGGGTAGGTTCCCTAGGCCTGGCCAGCAATCAGGGCCAATCAGATTCCCCACCTCCCTGCCTCGCCCCCGCCCCCCACCTCCTTCTCTCACCTCTTGGGCACCACCACTCCTGCTGGTCACCCGCCATGTTCTGTGCCACCCCCTGGTGGTCAGCACATGTCATAGCAAGCAATTGAACTCCTGGTCTCCCGGTCAAACTCCCAAGGGGATACTCTGCATATTAGCCTTTTATATATATAGAGATGTGTGTGTGTGTGTGTGTGTGTGTGTGTGTGTGTGTGTGTGTGTGTATAATATGTCAATGCAATTAAAGATTTTGGAATCAACCTAATTAACCTACAAGTAAATGTTCTTTATAATGAGATTGAGTAAATAAACTATAGTTAAGAGTCAAAATGTCTCTGTCATCTACCAGTGTCTTTGTGTCCCTGAGCTGGTACCTTTGTATCACTGGGTCGGTATCTCTCTCTGAAGTCTCCTTTCTCTCCAAATTCTAGGCTGTTTTTAGTTCCCATGTGGGATCAAGTTCTCAGGAAGTAGATGAGCCAAACTTGTATGAGGAAGATGCAGTTCATTCCTTAATTGAACTGTGTTCAAAGGGTAACTCTCAGGGCTATTTGCAGACTGCACCCCGGGTGGTTGCCTCTTTCCAGTGACAGACATGGCTCTGAGCTTGCAAATCCTGGGAATGATCTAGGTGGATGGTGTCTGCTGATTATGAATTTCTGGTGTGTGGCCCACAGCTATTGGTGATGAATCAGTCTGCTCCACAAGGGGACTTTTGATCAAGAGCACTTTTCTGCATAATGAGAAGTAAAGTAGCGCAGATGAATGGTGTCAGCATTTTAATGGGTCCTGGGGAAAGGGCTGGGTGATGAATTCTTTGTGCAGAGAGCAGCCCCATCTTCTTCCTCCTGGACCCGAATCCAGGGGAGCCAAGGGGAGCCACTGAAAGGTCACTGCACCTCTCTGTGACAGAGGTTGGCTCAAGAATTTCCTAATTGTGTCCACATCCTCTTTGTTGCTGACCTTTCCCCACTGAACACCACACTCCGAGTAAGAGACATGGATGGGTCAGTATGTCGGAAGCACCGTCATTAAACAACTCATGTGTATAGGCATAGGGAGTGTCACTCACATGACCCTTGCTAAGCAAGGAAGGCTTAGGAAGGGTGGCCCATATTTTTTTTTTTTTTTAATATATCCTTATTGATTTCAGAGAGGGAGAGCAAGTAAGAGATAGAAACATCAATGATGAGAGAATAATAATCAGCTGCCTCCTCTATGCCCCCTTTCGGGGATCAAGCCTACAACCCAGGCATGTGCCCTGATAGGGAATCGAACCATGACCTCCTGGTTCATAGGTTGACACTCAAACACTGAGCCATGCAGGCCAGGCAAGGGTGGCCCATCTTTATGTCTGGGTGAGGGTGGTCCACCTGACCCATCCTCTACATGAGCTTTGTTGCCTTAGGCACACCTGGAGGAGGAATACCTGTCAGTATGTACACATGAACATAGCTGCAAACAGCAGCCAGGGCCAAGGTCAAGGCCAAGGCACTCCATGAGGTTTGGGCTCTTCCTGTGAATATCAGATAGTGTCTATTGTACATCTACAGGATACCTAGAGGAGGCATGTGCTTTTTATCAATTTAGTTAAGAATCCCACTGCAGTGAAGTTATTAGTATCCCACTTTGTGGATAAGGAACTTGAGGCTCTTTGAAATGACATAGGTAGTGCCCAGCCGGTGTGGCTCAGGGGTTGAATGTCAACCTATGAACCATGAGGTCACGGTTCAATTCCTGGTCAGGGCACATGCCCGAGTTGCAGGCTTGATCCCCAGTGGGGGTTGTGCAGGAGGCAGCCAATCAATGATTCTCTCTCATCATAGATGTTTCTATCTCTCTCTACCTATCCCCTTCCTCTCTGAAATCAATAAAAATATATTTTTTAAAAAAGAAATGAGATAGCTAGCAATAGCAATAGTAACCATCATGATTATGATCATGATCATAACTGCTAACGTCTCTGTAAGCTCTCATTATGAGCCATGTGCTCTTCTAAGAGCTTGTCATGTATGACTTTATCAAAATCAATGCTACAAGGCTGGGCACAGGAAGCTTAAGGAACTTGTCCAGAGTCACGTAGCAAGTTGCAGAGGTATTTGAGCCTTAGCACCTGGTAGGAAACGCTAGGCTTTAGGTGCCAGACGTAACATGCCGTCTCGTTTAGACACCTGGAGCACTACTCCTGGTCCTCAGTGCTTTCTCTGTGAACCCCATCTCTGCCTGGAACCCCTGAAGATTACGCATTCCTAATATTCATTAAATGTCACGGACCACTGAACTGGGTTAGGTCTCTGCTCCATGCTGGCACATTCCTCTATCCTTCCCCTAGTTTAGCACTCACTATGCAGACTGTGATTTCTTATGGAACATCTGTCTTCCCTTGTAGACTTCAGGCTATAGGAGGGCAGGTGCTGGACCTTTCTTGCATAGGATTATATGCTCATGATCTAGGAGAGTGTCCATATAAACAACATTTCATGTCTGATTGTTTGTTACCTCGTTTTACATGTACTCCTGCTAGAATACTGGCAATTTGGAATTGTCTAAGATAACACAGAAACTGTTGGCCAAAGCCACTACTGGGTGACTCCAGGGGCATCATAAAGAAACGGACAGCAGCATCCCTGAGTGGTTGACCCTGAGATGCAACAAGATGCCCCAGGACAGCTGGACGGAAGAGAAAAATCCCTTCATTCTTTGAGGTATGAAACCACAAACACACTGTGATTTCCAACACAAGCTCTAATCCAAAGACTCTATGCCTTGACTTGCAATTAAAGCTTCTCACCTTGGCAACTCCAGAAAGCAGGCTTAGTGGCAGGTAGCAAATACGGTGCATTATTGATAATGGGTTTTCTCAGCTAAGTCGTGGAATAAACATTTCCCGATGAAGAAATGAACAAACAGTCAGATAAATGCATGAATATAATTAAGTCAGGTGGCTCCAAGTTCATCAGGAGAAACCGACGCTTTTCTACCACAACGTGATGCCTCTGTCTACTCCCAGTGATCCATTCATTACGTGTCCACACTACAGTTTAAGCCCCTTCCTGATGACAGCCTGTGATCAAAGATGAACGGTAAGATCTGCGGAGGGAGGAAGGCAGTTTGCAGAGGTGAAGAGATTTTTAAAAATAATGTGTCAGTACTGCTGTTGTTGCTGTTGTTTTTATTATTGCTGCTATCATCATTATTATCCTGTGTGTGCCTTTGCCTTTGAGCATTTCCTGTATGCCAGGGACTGTAAGCCCAAAGGAAGATTCAAGTGTAGGAGAGACTGAGGGGCTGGCTGCCTACCGAGAAAAGGAGGCAGGAGCCCAGAGCCCAGGACAGCTGGAGAGGGGCCACTGGGTCTGAGGAATAAGCAGGGAGCTCTCAGTTACTGAGCCTGCAGCTCCCCTCCCCATTTATTTTTAAATTTTTTTTATTGATTTCAGAGAGGAAGGGAGAGGGAGAGAGATAGAAACATCAATGATGAGAAAGTATCTTTGATCGGCTGCCTCCTGCACGCCCCACACTGGGGATCAAGCCTGTAACCAGGGCAAGTGCCCTGACCGGGATTGAACCATGACCTTCTGGTTCAGAGGTTGATGATCAACCACTGAGCCACGCCGACTGGGTGCCCAGGCTCCCCCTCCCCCATTTAGAGAAACCCTTAGATTGTTCTCAGATCTTCAGTGCTGACCTACTTTTTGTGACCTCATCATATTGTGACAAGCTTTCCCGCTCACAATATCCATGACACTATGATGTTTATAAACTCAATGTCAGTCCCACTGCTCATAATTTGCCTTTGATATAAAAAAATGTTTCATTAGACATGGCTTTGTTTATTCAAACCTAATTCCTCCCTCACATCTTCTTAATAATTTTTTAAGTCCAGACTATTAATCTTTTTGCCGGAGTCCACCCTTTCCCCCAGTCTGTCCTGCCATAGATATTTCCGAACATAGGCACTGACATTCATTGCCCTCTGGGGGCTGTTTGGAGGACAATAGTTAGCTGGGAAGTCTTGTTGCTAGTTAGAAATACTGAAGAAAGTATCTCAGTATTAGGTGGGATTGCAGCTAGATACTTTCTGGGGTTATTCTCCCTGCTGAAAAGTTGTTAAATCAATTGAATTCAGTTTATTTTGGGAAAAGCATTGAGTTCTTCTCAGCAATGGCCATCAGGTAAGTCCAGGGAATAAGGTGTTCTGAGACCATCACTGTGCAAACGTGGGCACAGTGATAGAGCAGAATTGCACATAGATGAGCACCATGGTAGACATTTGTACAAAGAGTTGTGGGGGAAGAAGTAATTCCATCAGGGGAGAGGTGAGCAAACTTCAGGACAGATAACTATTGAGCCAAGTATGCACTAGATTTTGAAGGGGAATAGCATTCCAGGCCAAGGGGACCACAGGAGTGAAGAAGATGAAGGGGCACAACATTTTCTGTCTCTTGTGTTGGGAGAACTCATTCCCTCATTCTTTCATTTTCAGGAATACAACATGTTCTTCCTCATGGTTGAGTCTCCTTCACCTCTCTTCCTCCTGCCTATAAAGCATCTCCAACGCAACTCTGCTCACTTGGCTAGTTCCACCCCATTCCTTTAATTCTCATCTTAAGCATTCTGTTCTTAAGTTGGCCTATCCTGACACAAATTGATTTAATTCTATGATTTATGCTCCCATCACACTTTTTAATTCCTTGCTGTTAACTTTCATTACATTCAACATCCTTGCATAAGGCCTGCCTCCCCCAGTCTAGTGTGTTACATTAATTGAATGAAGAGGCATTAGACCAATGCGGCTCTAATCCATGGCAGGCTAGGTAAGCACACCAAACTCTAAGCCTGCAAATGCCTCAATGTTACAAGATCAAAGCACCAAGGAAAACCAATTACCAACAGCCAACTAGACTATAAGCTATGATTTCCTGTCTTTGTTTCTGCAAAGACTTTCTGTAAGTCTTTCCCCTGGCTTCTGTGGGAGGAGCACTCCTAAGCACTTCTGATTTGGTGCTGCCCAATTCTAATAGATTTTTGCTCAAATAAACTTACAAATTTGAATATGTCTCAGTTTATCTTCTAACAAGTGTAAACTCATCAGGGCTGAGACCATGGCTGTCCGGTTCTCCACGAATTCTTACCACCGTTCTCCTGACCCCATGTCTAGATACCATGTCTCTATTTGTATTGTTGTGCAACGGTGGGAAGGGGCATAAGATGAGGATAATAAATCAACAGAGGGAGATGAAATTATAGGGGGTTTTGGCCAATGTCTTCCACTTCAATTTGCTTCCAGCAACTGAGAGCTCCCTGCTTGTTCCTCAGACGCAGGGGCACCTCTCTAGCTGCCCTGGACTCTGGGCTCCTGACTCCTTTTCTCAGTAGGCAACCAGCCCTCAGTCTCTTCTGCACTTGAATCTTCCTTTGGGCTTACAGTCCCTGGCATACAGGAGATGCTCAAAGGCAAAGGGCACACAGAGGATATTAATGATGATAACAGCGACAATAAAAACAACAACAATAATGATGCATTATTTTAAAAATGGCATTAGTTAAACTCTGGTCTGGGAGGGAAGGATGGAAACGCCTGAACAGGGACTGCACCCTAATAGAGACACTGTTGGAACCATTTCTTGGATGGTTAATTGTGTGCATTAACGTGGGTGGGCTATGGTGTCCAGGTGTTTGGTCAAACAATAGTTTAGATGTTGCTGTTTAGATGCTTTTTCAGGTGTAATTAACACTTAAATCCATGGACTTTAGGTTAAGTAGATTACCCTCCACAGTGTGATGGGCCCCGTCCAATCAGGTGAGAGGAAAGACAGGTTTCCCAAAGGTGAATAAATTCTTCTCAAGACAGCATCATTAGAAACTATGTTTGAGTGTGTCTCTATTTTGTTTGTTTGTTTGTATTGTTCTTTAGATTCCACATGTAAGTGAAACCACACGGTATTTGTCTTTCTCTGACTTATTTCATTTAGCATAATACTCTCTAGGTCCATCCATGCTGTCCCCAAAGTTAAGATATCCTTCTGTTTTTATGACTGAACTAGAGGCCTGGTGCATGAAAATTCATGCACTGGAAGCGGGGGTCCCTCAGCCTGGCCTGCCCCCTCTCACAGTCCGGGAGCCCTCAGGGGCAGGAGGCGACCCAATGATCAGGGGAAGGTGACACCCCATCACACCTCTGCTGCTGCCACTGCTGGCAGCACAAGCCTTGGCCAGCCCTGGTTACCTGAGCCTCGGGCAGCCCTGGGCAGCTGGGCAGACACCATCCAAGGCTTGCCTGCACCTTGGGCCAGCCCTGGGCGGCTGAGGGGGCTGAGGAGACTGGGGGACTCCGGAGGTAGGCGCGTGGAGTGGCCAGACCCACCTGGGGGCGGGTCTGGCCGTGCCATGCTCCTCCTGCTCTGGCAGGGCTGAGGGGACTGGGCGCCGTCATCTTGTGGCTGTGGGCACCGCCACCTTTGAGGGCGTGGCATTCAATTAGCATATTCCCTCCTTATTGGCTGTGGGCGCCGCCATCTTTGTGAGGGCATGACGGTCCATTAGCATATTCCCTCTTTATTAGATAGGATAGTATTCCATTGTGTAAATGTACCACAGGTGTTTTTTTTTATCCATTCGTCTACTGATGGACACTTGGGCTGCTTCCAAATCTTGGCTATTGCAAATAATGCAGCAATGAACACAGGGATGCATTTATTCTTTTGAATTAGGGGAAGGGATTAAGAACTACAAATTGGTAGTAAAAAAATAGTTCCAGGATATAAAGTACAGCATAAGGAATATGGTCCATAAGATTATGACTATGTATGGTATCAGGTGGGTCCTTGAAATATCGGGGCAAGGGCACTTTGTAAAGTATATGATTGCCTAACCACTATACTATATACCCGAAACTAATACCAAATAACATTGAACATAAACTGCAATTGAAAAATAAGATTTAAAAATGATTATGGAATAAAATCTATCTATTGCCACGTAGAAAAGAAATATTTGACTGACAAAAAGAAAGGAAAAGAAACCATGCCTGAGTTTTGGGCATGCTACCCTTCATGGATTCGTACTCAAGACCTCACCATCCACTCTGACCTGAATCTCCAGCCGGCTAACATGGTCTAAAACTTTCAGACTTGCCAGCCCCTATAATCTCATGAGCCATGAGCCAACTCTTCAAAATAAACCTCTCTCTCTCTCTCTCTCTCTCTCTCTCTCTCTCTCACACTCTCTCTCTCTCTTACATACACACACACACACACACACACACACACACACACACACTCACACTTTTTGGAAGAACACTGGCTCACTAACATGCCCTCCTTTCAGGAAAGGTTTGCATTGCTCTGATATGAAACAATGAAACAATGGGGCCTTGCATGGCCGCTGGAAGTGGCCTTAGCCTGTTTGGCAGTGGAAGCAAAAAGGCAGTAGCAGCCCAGTCTCCGTAACCAGGGCGGGTCTTCTTGCTGAGTGACAGTCAGGTCTCCTGGGCGACCCTCAGCAGGAGGTGCACACCTGGCTCCTGGACCACTGCTGACCCACAGGCCTCCCCAGGTGGCCTTGCCTTCTCCCTGCCATGTCTGACCTGCCACTCCTGCGGCGAAAAGATTAGGAATTCAGAGCAGCAGGAGGAAGGGCGCTTTTAGCTTTGCATTGATGAGGCTTTCACTGTGTTGAACATGGGAATTAAAAGGGCAAAACCTCCGCCCCAGACCTCTGCAGCCCTCCCTCCCCCAAGGGCTGGCTGTGGCAGGAGCCTGGGGAGAGGTAATTAAGCTCAGATCGCTAACAGCTCCACAGAAAGGCCCGGCTCCAGGAATTCCTTCTGCCAGAGGTCGGGAGCCTTTGTTGCAGAGAACCGTGATTGCAAATAAGCACTTTTCTTTGTAAAGGCCCCTTTCCCGGGCTCCATCAGCTCCAGCTCGGTTTTCGGGGGCGGGGGCTGTCTTTTCTTATGGAACTTTACACATTCTTCTAGTTGAGCCCAGTCCCACGGAGCCCTTTGGCAAGCCACTCTCTCCCCCACTGTGGATGGTCGGGTACCAAGGCCGAGAATCAAGTTCCCAGGCAGCCAACTTTCCCCCCACAAGCTCCGGACTCCGCCTCTCTTTATGCTTAACAGTGGATTTCAAAAACTTTGGTTTTCTTTGTCCTCAGGAAAGATGTTGGAGTCAAACAAAGGGAGAACAAAAGTTCCAGACGTGCTGAGAAAATGAGTGTGCTTGCGTGTGTGTGTGTGTGTGTGTGTGTGTGTGTGTGTGTGTGTGTGGTTTCATCGCCACCCCCATCTCCAGTGATTAGCTCTGTAACCCTCAGGAATGTATGTCATTTGGGGCTGAGTTAGTGGTTTGAGCAATGTTCCTTCCAACTTCCTGCTGGAAAAGTTAACCTCTTTCTAGTCTGGAGCGAGGCTAGGAAGCTGAACACCATTTGTATTTTGTCTTGGCTCTTCCCTGAGACATGTCTGGCTGCAGCCGCAGCTGCTCATCCCTGGGGCCTCGGCCAGTTCCTCCTCCTGGATCATCGCAGCCTGGATTAGCACATCCTCTCTCTTGTTCCCTCCAAAACACCCCCAAACCCCCACCCCTCACCCCCCGCCCCCGGCAGCCAGCGTGATCTTTCATCTGGCTAAACCAAATCTGTGCTCCCCGGGTTCTCATTGGACGCCCCTCCCCCCGGACTTCTCAACTCTGATTCAGTTAGCCCCTCTTCCCCCTTTTCTTAGTATTTCTTCCCAGCTGTGTTCCCTGGGTTTTGTTTTTAGATATATTTTTATTGACTTCAGAGAGGAAGAGAGAGGGAGCGAGAGATAGAAACAACAATAATGAGAGAGAATCGCTGATTAGCGGCCTCCTGCTCGCCCCGACTGGAGACTGAGCCTGCAACCAGGTGAGGTGCTCTGACCTGGAATTGAACCATGACCTCCTGGTTCATAGGTTGAACCTCAACCACTGGTCCACACCGGCCAGGCCCTAGTTTTTTTTTTTGTGTGTGTGTGTGTGTTTTTTTTTTTAAGGTAAACTCGCCTCTTCCTTAAATTCCTCTGGATCTAGATCTCCTTTCTCTACCTTAGTAGGGTTAGAGGTTTCTGTGGTTTCCCTGCTTTTCTTTATTCTAGGTGGGTGTATCATCTGTACTTGCTCATCTCTCTGGCCAACCTGAGAGCCCCCTGGGGCGGAGACCCTCTCTCCATAATAGATAACCCAGCACTGTGAGGGGCACACAGACTGTCCTCTGGGGATGCTTCTGGATCAACAGGAGGTCCAATACAGCATAAAACAGGAGATAAGCGCTCCATACGGGTTCATGTGGATTTGAATCCCAGCATTCATGGCTTGAGCCTCCATCTCCTCCCCTGTGAAATGGGTGGAACCGTATCCTCAGAACCCTGATGGTCCACAAACACTGAGATAATGTCTACAAAGCGCCCAACACATCCCTGACGCGCAGTCACACCTCGATAGGTATGTACTGCCTTTGGGGAGAGCTGTTGGCTCTACTTGCAACCCTCCATCTAACCCTCCTTGTTAGCAACTCCCTCCATCCCAGATGCCCGCTGAAGTCACCATCCACAGGGAGAGGACAGGGTTAAGCCTCGCTCTGCTCACCGCAAACCCACAGGCACTAAAAAAGGCTCTGCGTTCAGGCCGTAAGTATGGGCTGCAGTTAACTATAAACAGCTGCTGCAAGATAATAGGCTCCACTGGTGAAATAAGGCCAGCCGCCCGCCCTCACATGAAACCTTCCTCTAAAGAGCACTCAGATCCGATGGAGAGATCTGTCTGGCAGTCATCAGATTGAAGACAAGGGGCCAGGGGGAGGGTTGTCAGCCTTCCCAGATCAAGCCGGCATGTATATTGCAATTCTATTTCCGTCTGCAAAAGCCAAAACACTCTGGTGCACCCGGCGCCTCTTATCTGCAGTACGTCCCCCCCTGTTGTTCTAAGGGGGAAACAGCCCCGGCCCCTAATGCTCCCTTCCTGGGCCGGCATTAACTCTAATAACCGGAAAAAAAGAGCAGACATTAGCCAAGAAGACATATGTGTGGCTCTTTAGACTGAAGCCCTTCACTCAGCAAATCCTCTCTTTCCCATTTTAGGAAATTAAGTGTGAATCAGAGCTCAGCATTGTGAGTCCACGTGGAACTCGGGTGCCTTTAGATCCATTTCGGAATTTAACCAAGGTGAGTTTCATGTTACTTACTTCCGCTGCTGGAGACAGATGCCCCTGCTTGGTGTGGGAAATCGATTATGGAAAACATCAGAAAATAGCCAGACTTTACTAAATATACATCTGGTGTCAGGCACGTAGTAGGCACTTGATATCTGTGCCTTCTTTTGTATGTGTGAAGAGTGATGAAGGAAGTCTGGAAGCAAATGGATTTGCTTTCAAAGAATCATTGATGGAGTCAGTGGAATGGAACTTGGGTGGATTGTCTACTGTAAACCCTATCTATCTATCTATCTATCTATCTATCCATCTATCTATCTATCCATCTATCTATCTATCTACCTACCTACCTACCTATCTATCATCTATCTATCTACCTACCTACCTATCATCTATCTATCTATCTATCTATCTATCTATCTATCTATCTATCTATCTATCTAATCTATCTATCTACCTACCTACCCTGTCATCTATCTATCTATCTATCTATCTATCTATCTATCTATCTATCTATCTAGCTACCTACCTACCTACCTATCATCTATCTATCTATCTATCTATCTATCTATCTATCTATCTATCTATCTACCTATCTATCTAATCTAGCTACCTACCTACCTACCTATCATCTATCTATCTATCTATCTATCTATCTACCTATCATCTATCTATCTATCTATCTATCTATCTAATCTATCTACCTACCTACCTATCATCTATCTATCTATCTATCTATCTATCTATCTATCTATCTATCTATCTATCTATCTACCTACCTACCTACCTATCTATCTATCTATCTATCTATCTATCTATCTATCTATCTATCTATCTATCATCTATCTAGTCTAATGAGACCCAGAGAAATTGAGATTTATATACAGTTAGTCAGCAAGTTATTAGGAGAAAAAGAAGATATACCAACCTCTCTGACTCCAGGCCAGTAAGTTCAATCAGTTCACATCAAAATCATAAGATTCAAGTCAAGTTCCCTGAAGTTTGGGTAAACAAAATGAGAAATGTCCCGAAGGAGCAGCACTCGGGAGTTTAATTCTTTTTAGGGCTGTGGGCTCAGGAGAAATAAAGGTGCCTGTAGATGCCTGCCTCTAGCCAGATCACACATCTGAAAGACTGACAGGGCACAGGATGTGTTGTTGAATTAATGAATGGCATCCTGCCATCCTCTGCAAATGTGGCAATGCAATAATAACTACCACCCATGGTCATCCTTATTGAGTACTTGTCATGAACCAGTCAATAACAGCCTGTGAAGTGGATGCTCTAGTTAGTCCCATTTGACAGATAAGGAAACTGAGGTTTGGAAAGACTGACATTTGCTCCTCGTCACTCAGGTAGGAAGTTCCAAAACCAAGGTTCAAAGCCTTATTTTCTGACCTAGCACTCGATTTCTTGAATTCTATGATGCTTTACTAAAATATACGTAGTAAGTGGATTAAAAAGTCATTACCCTCTCGTGTATGATGCAACACATTTTTATGCATTTGCTTTGTACTCTTACTTAGCCTTTCAAAATTGTACCATCCTGAGAGGTAACTTCATCACTCCTATTTCACATGGGGGAGATCTGAGGCTCTGCTATGTCAACTGACTTGTCCAAGGTCACCCAGTTTGTCCGATATAGAGATTTATAAAAACAAATCCAGTACTTCTTTCATGACAACATTTGTATTTTAAATCCAAAAAGTGTTCATCGATGCTGTGGTTCTAGCAAGCCACAAGAAGTTATAAGGCTTTACTGGCATCACAATGGTCCAACCCAACCAAAGAAGACTAAGGAAGAAGATCCAAGCTTGGTTTAGGGCAAGGATGGCACATGTACCCCTCCTTCTGGGCTAGTTCCAATCTGTATTCTTAGCTCCCTGGAGGGTGTGCAAGAAGGATCATGAGAAGGACCACGAGATTGCTTCTGGTCCTCATGGGAAAGCATCCTTTGATATTGAGCGAAGTTGGTTCCATGCTGGAATGTATAAGGGAGCTGGGATGGATATGTTTTATCTTCCTCTCCAAATGTATGTACCTCTTTTCACTTGGCCCCATGCTTGACCTCTATGGTCTACACCACAGGGGTCCCTTACCCTTTAATTTCTGGGTGGGTTTGGTCAAGTGGAGAAGCCATTGAGAGATTGCAAGGAGGGAGAGAAGAGATGTTGTGGTATTATTCCCGATTCCTGCCCTGGGGTCACCATGGCTGGTGTAACCCCTTGGGGGAAGGTCAAAGCTCCTGTCACATTCCTTCCTTCTGTCCCTTTTCCCTCCCTCCCCCCCGCTTACTTTCTTAACATTTGGATTTTGTCACTTCTCAGCTCTCTTTCCTAATCTCAATCATTGTACCCCTCCCCTTTCTCCTTTACTAGCCCTGGGATACTGTACACTGCACAGGTCTTGGGGGTTCTTACATGGTGCTGTATCTCTAGTAAATGGTCTCTTTATTAAACTCTCAAGTTACCCAACTGGAGTGTGCATACCCTGACTGACAGAGCGGTCATATCCCATGGGATGTATCAGAAACCCCGTCATGGATAAATAGGGAGTCAGAATCTGCCTCTCTTGCAAAGGGAATCCTAAAGGTATTGAGTACCTGGGATTTCACACCAGATGGCGCAGGCCTGGATTCATATCGAGCCCTAACCAAGCCTGGCTGTGCAAGCTCTAGTCTTGGGTAGGATGGTTAGACTCCTGAGGCCTCAGTTTCCTACTCCCACAAAGTTGGGATGATGGCACCTACATTGCTAAGTTATTGATTGTGGAAGAGATGGCATCTGTAAACTAACCCTTTCATTTATAGCAGTGGGCAAACTGCGGCTCGCAAGCCACATGAGGCTCTTTGGCCCCTTGAGTGTGGCTCTTCCACAAAATACCACGTGCGGGCGCGCACGTACAGTGCGATTGAAACTTCGTGGCCCATGCGCAGAAGTCAGTTTTCGGCTCTCAAAAGAAATTTCAATCATTGTACTGCTGATATTTGGCTCTGTTGACTAATGAGTTTGCCTACCACTGATTTATAACATTTGGCTAAGTTTACATAATCCACAGAGTGGAAGTTTTGGGATGAGTGTGTTTTTCCATCTTCCCAAATTCAGCAGAGTAGCAGCCTCCCTCCCTTCCTCTTCCTCCCTCCCTCTCCTCCCTCCCTCCCTTTTTTTTCCTTCCTTTCTTCCTTCCTTCCTCTGTCCTTCCTTCCCTCTTTGCGTCCTCCCTCCCTTCCTTAACACAAATCTTGTCACTTCCTCTCAAGCCTTCAATCTACGATTCAGTGGCTCTCACCTCAAGTCCTGGAAGACTCATGGAGCAGAAAGGATTTAGCCATCAGCCTCTTATGCTGTGAAAACCTCAGTAAGCCAGACCTCCAGGGACAGATTCTCAAATGAGATGTGGAGATTCCTGAAGACAGGGGTCGATATTATTTATTTCTCTTCCCCCAGCTCCTGATGGACAATTTATACACAGTAAATGTTTACTGAGTTAATGAATTATACTGGTAATCTTGCTTTCCTCAGATTTAAAGCTTTCCTGCTGACATAGTTACCTATTTTCCCACAATCATTTTGAATGAAAAAAATTATATATGATTAAAAGTCGCCACCATTTCAAGTAGGTATACAAGACATTATTTGTATTTTAAACAATAATTTGGAACACATCTTTGGAGCACAGAGGATGTCACTGCATTTAAATGAACCAGCGCCATCAAAGGAAGCGGAGGCACCCTGAGGTTCTTGGCCCTGAGCTACATGCTCCGGGATGGTTTCCTGTTTTAAATCCCTAACTGCTAATTCTTCTAGCATTCACTCGCTCTTCTCTCTCCACATTGCTGTTTCCAACGGTGGGCCTGGACATCAAGCAATTATAGGCATTTGAATTCTGTGTAAAATAAGCTTGAAAAGGCTCTGAAAGAAATGTGTGCAAATAAAGAGGAAACAGAACGAGCAGCACCTGGAAGCTACTATTCTTTATCCTTAGTTTCTGGGCATTTAAAAAAAAATGATGTTAGGGCCTTAGCCAGTTTGGCTCAGTAGAGAGTGTTGACCCTTGAAGGGTCAAGGGTTTGATTCCGGTTAAGGGCATGTACCTCCGTTGCAGGCTTGATCCTGGCCCAGGTCAGGGGCGTGTCTAGGAGGCAACCAATTGATGTGTCTCTTTCACATTGATGTTTTTCTCTCAGTGTCTCCCCCTTCCCTCCCCACTCTCTGTAAAAATCAATGGAAAAATATCCTCCAGTGAGGATTAAGAAAAATAAAAAATAAATAAAAAATGGTGTTAGGTATGAGAAAACACTGATACCCATGAATGACTTTAGAAGACAGAAGGGAACATCTGCTTTCTTTGCCAACGAAGGAAGGCCAGAGACCACTGTGCAACTCTCTGAAATAACATCCGGGCCTACCACACCCAAGTCCCTGTTGAAATCTCAGTTCCTCTAATGTGAATTCTCCTGGGAATCAGAAATGAAGAGGCCCATTTGTATGTCCCAGGTTCAGATGAGCTTTGTCTGAGGGTTCTGTCCCAAAGTCATCAAGGGTGATGGAAATGTCCAGAGTCGCTCTGGCCGAATGAGGAGAAAGCTGGATTCTGGGATTGAGTCCTTTGTCCTCACTGTGTGTCACCTGGAAATCAAGTCCTCTCTGAGCCTCAGCTTGCTAATCTGTAAAATGGGAATGACCATATGCCTGGTACAATTTCTCAGGTGGACATGAACATGATGAGAACAGGTAGAACAAATGGAATTGTTTGTAAACACAAATGTAACCTAAAGGCTAAATGTGCCTCATGATGAAGGTGATACCATCAAGGCTCATTTCCAGTGCTGACAGTGAAGCTCCTATGCTCGAGGGAACTTCTAGCGGGGAGAGTCGTAGGACGACCACGGGGAATTTGAAATGCAGCTCTCTCTGGACGTAAGGCTTAAATCTGAACACCTTCCATCTGGGAGTCTGCATGTAGATCCAAAGTTAATCTCAGTCCATCTCACCCTCTTCTAGAGCCCTCACTGCTGGCTCTCAGTGTTCAGGGCCAGAAAAGGACCTGTCTGTCCTGAGATGCTGCTATGCTTCTTTTCTTTTCTTTAAAAACAATTTATTGATTTTAGAGAGAGAAGGATAGAGAAGTAGAAATATCAACGATGAGAGAGAATCATTGATTGTTTGCTTCCTGCAGGTCCTCCACTGGGGATCGAGCCCACAATCCGGGCATGTGCCCTAGCCGGGAATCGAACCATGACCTCCTAGTTCATAGGTCGAACCTCAACCACTGAGCTACACTGGTCTGGCCAGAGCTGGAACAATTTAAGCAGCAAAATGAAGTAGTGTTGGATTACAACCCAATGCGGAAAATAAGTATCCACGAGTCCATACTTATATAAATAAATAATTGCGTGAGTGAATAAATCGGGAAGGAGAGACAAATTCCCTGTGGGGAAGAAGCCCAAAGGATTATGTAGGAACTCTGCCTTTGAGGAAGGGGGATGAGTAACTCCAGATCCTTCAGTTTGGTCTTTGCAGGGGTTTTCCTCCAAAGAGTAGGTGAGAAGGGAAAACACTAGTAATTCACAATAGAAATACCTGACAAACACAACCTCAAGTGAGGGGTCAAGTCAACATCAGTCAACAACTGCATTGATAGTAGGCACCCTTGCTACGATGTGATGGAAATGGCCTTTACCACTGTCGTCTTCCTTTTAAGAACCAAAGGAAAAAAGAACCCCATAGACACAGACAACCCTCTGGTGATTATAGGAGGGAAAGGAGGCTAGGGGAATTAGGATAAAGGAGGATAAATGGTGATAGAAGGATACTTGATTTGGGGTGGTGAACACACAATACAGTGTACAGATAATGTATTATAGAATTGTATACCTGAAATCTATATGACTTCATTAACCAGTATCACCCCAATAAATTCAATATAATTTAAAAAAAATAAAAGAAGAACCAATAGCCCTATTCTAGTACTAGTCAGGGTTAACTGACTAGATGGGCATTGTACACAATATGTGACTGGTACTCCTCAGGAGGGTCAAGGTCATCAAAAACAAAGAAGTCTGATAAATTGTCACAGTCATGAGGAGCCTAAGGAGACATGACGACTAAATGTCATGTGGTGTCCTGGATAGGTTCCTGGAGCAGAAAAAGGACAATAGGTAAAAAAACGAAGGAAATCCACCCTAGCTGGTTTGGCTCAGTGGATAGAGCATCAGCCTGGGGACCAAAGGGTCCCAGGTTTGATTCCAGTCAAGGGCATATGCCTCAGTTGCAGGCTCCTCCCTGGCCCGGGCCCTGGTCAGGGCTCATGCAGGAGGTAACCAATCAATGTGTTTCTCTCACATCAATATTTCTCTCTGTCTTTCTTCTCTCTTCCACTCCCCCTAAAAATCAATGGAAAAATATCCTCGGGTGAGGATTAACAACAACAACAACAAAAACAAAACAAAAAACTAAGGATATCCGAATAAACTCTGAACTTCAGTTAATAATACTGTATAAATATTGGTCCACTAATTGTAATAAATGTATAATACTAGTGCACAATGTTAATAATAGGGACAACTAGATGTGGTATGTATGGGACCTCTGTGTTATATTTTCCCATATTTTTATGAATCTAAAACTGCTCTAAAAATAAAGCTCATTTTTAAGGCAAATGAATAAGCAAGTATCAATTTAGCTTTATAAATTATTGAGTAGTTGCTATGCTTACTATGTTCCAGGCACTGTTACATTTGGGGAGATTTTTTTGTTTCTCAATTTATTTAATTTCAAATCCCAATGGAGCTGTTATGGATATTAAAAATGAGAAGACATGTCAAGTGATTAGAACAATGCCTGGAAACTAGTAGACCCTCAGCGATTTTTTGGTGGTGGTGGTGGTGATGGGGATGATGAAGATGGTGGTGGTGATGATAACTGGGTTTGCTTTAAAAAGCTCACAGATATGGCACACTCTGATAGAAGTATGCAGAAGGTGGCCTGTCTCCTCTAGGATAAGGCTGGTCTAGGAAGTGTTTTTGGGTAAGGTGAGTCCTTAAGGATGAGAAACAATTTGCAGCCAAACCAGCATAATCAAATGCCCAGCATCATCACACCTAGAGGCCAGGAGAAGGAGTGCAATTAGACAATTAGACATAGCTTGCTTTTGCAGAAGCACTTCATGGAAGGCTGAGAGGAGGGAAGGGAAAGAGGTGGAGTGGTCAGCAATGGCATGTCAAGGGCTTTCTTCTGCAGACGATGGGAGCCACTGAGAATCTCCAGCCCTGCAGAGAGGCAGCCACATTTGCATGGGAAGGACTCACTCCAGCTGCAGTGTGGCGCAGGATTGGAGGGTGACCACACGGGATGCTGCAGGGCCAACGAGCCTGAAGCCATCAGAAAGGCTCAGGGTCTTCTTGGGGGCAGTTGTAACCCTCTGACTCCCTAAAAGCTAACCCCACTTTTGTGAAGTGCCAGTCTAAATGTTCTCTTTTAATGTGCATTAGCTATAAAGTTAGAAGCTAATTTCAGCCCAGCAATGCATCTGGGAGGCAGAGAGGAATGTTTCCTGTACAACCATGTCTTGTTCTAGCCTCGAAATGAAAAATCTGAGACTTCTGGAGTTGCCATGCTGAAGCTTCCCCTCTCTTGCACAGGAAGCCATGGTCTTTTGTAGACCCTGAATGTTCAGTTCATCTTTCCACAAGTATTGAGGATGGCCATGCCCAAAATAAACTTTAGCAACTGATTAATATTCTTGTTACTCAGTGTGGTTGAATGAATAGCAAAGCAAGATTGGAATTTGGTCATCTGAGTTCTTGTCCCAGGCTGGCTGCTTACCCGTTGTGGGACTTTCTATGATCCTGTGACACTTTGGAGCCCAGTTTTTAAAATATTCTACAATAGAAAAATATACACCAATACCACCACACAGTCAACATCATCACCACCATCAGCATCAAAATCAACCGCACCAACCCTGACTCCTCCATCTCTGGCCTTGGGGAGGATGAAATGTAACCACGTATAGAAAAGCAGCTTGCACTTGTCATCAAAAGATAACAGCTAAAGAATAATCTCCAAAATTACAACGCTGAAACTTTGATCAAATTCAGTGTCTGGCACATAGTAGGCATTCAGAAAATATTTGCTGGATGAAAATCAGATCAGTTATTGTCCCCTCCCTATTATTTAGATGCTCACTCTGTGCTATGGAAACAAGGCATCATTAATTTGTGTGTCTTCCTGGCTTCCCGGCATAGAACGGCTTAATGAAATGCGAGCAGACTTACACCATAAGCACTTGACCAACTTTGGTTCCGTCATTACTGGGGACTCCAAATACATCCTAAAACATGTTCACAGTCTCTTAAAGTGGGCTTATTAACCATTCAATGCGCTGAACACCAAGGAGTTTCCTTTCGTGGACATCTACCTACCTAGCTCCCTAGAAATCAATCATCACATAGATCATTTCCTTATTCCCAGGTATAGTGTCTATATTGTCCTTTGTGCTCAAGGCCAAACTGCTTTCTCCATCATAGGCTTCATGGTTTGCATGGATTACCCTACATGGCTACAAAGTCACTTCTTCCTATGTCAAATGGCCTTAGCCCAAGATGTGAGCTAACATTCCTCTTGTCAGGTAAGCAAGCCTTTCAATAAGGATGTTTTCTTACAAACAAAACAACCCAAATCCCTGATAAATGCATCTCCAAACACAACTAGGAAGAAGTATACACAGGGTGTTTTCTGTAGCCTCTCTCAAGCTCTACATGAGAACCCCTCTATGGCAGACACTTCATGGATATCTGTGCCTCAGCTTTTAGCACAGGGTCTGGTTCAGAGCGGAAAATAAACATTTTTGGAGTAAATATTCTCCTTCTTAAGAATTTTGGGACTAGAGTAGGACTCAGAGATAACTTAGCGCTTTGCTACTCAAAGTATAATCCATGGACCAGCAGCACTGACAATACCTAGGAGCTTTGTTTGCACCACTGACTCCCATGCCTCCCCTTGAATCTCAATGAACAACCTTCATTCTTAAGAGATCCTCATTTGGGAATCACCGATCTTGCCCAATGGTTCTGCACCTTAGCTGAAGACTGGGATTAGCTGAAGAACATTTAAAAAATTCGATAGTACTGGAATCCTATAGACAGAGATTCTGATTTCTTTGGTCTTGGAATGGTGCCTGGATATTAAGATTTTTAAAACCTCCCCAAGTCATTCAAATGATAAACCAAGTCTGAGAACCATTGATCTAATTGTCTTCTCATGTGAAAACAGATACTTCTCTGAAGCGGGATGTACACATCTGGGTATTCAACAGTGCTTAATAGAGACTGGGGACCGAGCAACATTCAATCTACTACTTCTTCCTAAACCTCTTCCCTTTTCCTCTCTCCCTAAAATTACCCATCTGTCCCTCTATCATGGACTCCATCCGTGACACAAAAGAGCCCCCAGTAATCATCAGTTGTTCTAACACTCTACTCACCACCCAGCGATGACTAGAGCAAGTATAGACTCAAGCCGACGAGTCATATTCTATCTTCTAGGACTTTGAAACTGGGACCAGGAGCAGGACTGCTGGTCTCAGCTTCCGGCTGGTCCTCTAACAGGTGAAGACAGGATCTGGGAGGCTGTATATTCTACCCTGGGAACTGGGAGCAGAGAAAGGTTGAAGACCCAGTGACTCAGGCACAGGAAGGGAAGTAGGGACAGTACGTGGAGAGAGTCAATCATCAGATCTCTGGTTGCCAGGCCCTTCCCTCGCTAGGTTCAGTCCCATTTTCCATCCCATCATTTCACGAGACATCACTATTCCTAATACACCACCTGCATTTTTCCTTAAGCCTGCTCAAGCTGGGTTTAGCTTTGGCAAGCACCAAAAATGTCCTAATGAATCCAGTCACTTTATTTCCCCTGGCTCTTATTAGCACATTAGTACCCATGTGAGATCATCATGAAACTCATACTTAAGGGATGAGCTTATAGGCCACCCAACCTACAAGGGGGATGAGGAATCTCAGATGTGACAGCAGTTCTTTTTCTGAGTGGCACTGAGGGCCATCTGCCAGGGAATGGCATCTCTGTAGAAGGAAGTGACACGTGCAAGGACTCTCCTTGCTGCACAACGTACATTAGATGGAGCCTGGAGACCACCAGGGTGGTCACCTACGGAGGACGGGCACATCCTCCAGAATGTACAGATAGACTATGAGTTCACATCAAGCAGAATCAGAAGGACTAGTTCCATCTGTGTGTAAGTATATGAAAATCATTACTATGGAATGTACATAGAATAATCTCTTCTGTTAACATTAAAAATCATAGATGCCGTTGGATACATACAGGCTGGTGTATGCATGATAGTAGCTAAATGGCATCCTTCTTAATATAGAGACCCTTTTAAATATTTTAACTCATCGAATCCACACAACAACTCTGTTATTAGCCCCATTTTACAGAAGAGGAAGATAAGGCAAAGAAAGGCTAAGTAATTTGTTCGAAGTCACACAGCTAAATAGGAAACTGTGAAGTATGCAAATGTGGGGCCCGGCCCAGACCTGCTGAGCCAGAATCTCTGAGGATGGGGGCCCAGGGAGTCGGGATGTCGCCAGCTTTCCCCACGATTCCAACATCCACTCAGGTCTGTCCACTCAATGTCCATGTGTCACTTCCTTCTACAGAGATGCCATTCTCTGAACTATGATGCGCCTCCCCGCCACCCCCCACCCCTCTCCGCTGCACTGTTTCTAAACTCTATTAGCTGCTGAAAGACTGAGAGCTTGGAAAAGAGAGGGAGGGCGCGGAAAATACTCACTTTAACTTTGTTACTTATTGAACTCCGGATTGTCTAGACCTACCTATATTGTATTACTTTCATTTTGATTGGTTTTAAAGGTCAACAGAAATAACTTGGTCGGGGAATTATGGGCTGTTTTTTGTGTGTGTTTGTGTTTTCTCTATACTTCTGTATATTAAGATAATAAGAAAACAAGATTAAGCAATACAGGCTATTTTTTTTTTTCTAAAAAAAATCCCCCGGAGAAATGTGCGGCTTCCAGACAGAGGCCAGGAGAGCCCCTTCTCCAGAGAGCTGCACTCTGCCCGCCACAGGACAGCTTCTCCTGGCAAAACAAATGATCCCTCCGCCACCCGAGGAGCCGCCCCTCCTCTCCTTAAATTGGTAGCATCCATCACCGTCGGCCCAGAAGAGGTGGCCTTTCAATCCTGAGCCCTGGTGCGATAATTGGCATAATTTCCCAGAGATAATGTGGGGGTTAATGAGGTACAGGGAGCCCTGGGCCATCCACTTTCATTTTCAGTGCAGGGGATGTGCGCTCTGATGAGAGGGGGGGAAATCAACCAAAAACAAGGATGCAGAGGGTCACAGAAGACTGGGTGAGGACCAGAGCGGGAGAGAACAACCCCGGCCCCCCCCCCACCACCACCACCACTGGCGAGGGCACCTCCAGCTCCAGAGGGAAGCCCCTATTCTGGAGCTTTGAGGGAGAGTAACCAGGGGTGGCCATGGTGCACCCCAGCACACCCCAGCTTTGTTTATAGTATGGGTAGTATCCCTTGGACTTTTTAAAATATATACACTGAGTGGCCAGATTATTATGCGTTCAGAGATCATAATAATGCGTTCAGAGATCATAATAATCTGGCCTCTCTCTCCTTCTCTCTCTCTCTCTCTCTCTCTCTCTCTCTCTCTCTCTCTCTCTCTCTTTATTTATATATATATTAGAGACCTGGTGCATAAATTCGTGCATGGGTGGGGTCTGGCCAGCCTAGCCAGGGGGAGGGGACATGGGCGGTTGGCTGACCTGCCTGCTGGTCGAACTCCTGGTCGAGGGGACAATTTGCATATTAGCCTTTTATTATATAGGATACACACTGAGTGGCCAGATTATTATGTGCTCAGAGATCATAATAATCTGGCCACTCAGTGTATATTTTTATTGATTTCAGAAAGGAAGGGAGAGGGAGTGAGAGATAGAAACATCAATGATGAGAGAGAATCATTAATCAGCTGCCTCTTGCACGCTCCCTACTGGGGATCCAGCCTGCTATCTGGGCATATGCCCTGACTGGGGATCCAACTGTGACCTCCCGGTTCATAGGTGGATGCTCAACCACTGAGTCACACCAGCAGGGCACATTTCTGTTGTTTTAAGCCAGCCAGTTTGTTACATTGCCCTAGGCATGACTTCACAGGGTTTCTCACCCTCAGCGCTGCTGGCATTTGGGGAAGATGATTCTTGGCTGGGAGTGGGGAGGCTGTTCTGTGCATCGTAGGATGTCTAGCTGGTAGTATCAACACCCTCGGTGATGACAAATGAAAATGTCTCTAAACACTGCCAGATATCCGCTGGGGGGCCAAACCTGCCCTGGCGGAGAACCACTGAGAGGGGCGATTGTCTGCTTGTTCTGCCGTTTATTTTTTCATCTATTCATGGATACGTTGACTGGTACATTTGTTTCTATTTGGCAACAGCGTACGTGGAGCTGAGGGTGCACCAGGTATCTTTGCAGGCTCTGCAAATGCCAAGGAAGCACAGTCGTCATGCTCACGAAACTTACAGTAGAGTGGGGAACACAGACGCTGATCAAATAATCACACAACCGCTACCCACTGAGCCACATGCCCCGAGGACAAGGACTGTGGCTCTAGGAACACAAATAACTCAGGAGCCTGACGTAGGTGGGGGCTCAGGGAGGTCGGACTGGAGGTAAGAGCACCTGCAAAGGCCCTGTGGCAGACAGGAGCCCAGAGGACACAGGGTTGCTGAGAAGGCAGGTGGTGGCTGAGGGAGGCTGAGTCAGAGCTTGCTCTGCATCCCAGGATTTGACAGGGTTATAGGGCACAAGGAAAGAGACGTGGCAGCAGGAGATACAAACAAGGGCCCCCTGGTGACTGCCGCGTTATCTCCAAGGTCTCACCAAGACAACTGGCCATTGCTTGTTTGTTTCCCCAGCAAAGAGGAGCCCTTTCTGCTACGTGGCTGCAGACGCCCAGCATAACCTGGGACCCAGGTGGATGTGTAATTTCTGGAAAGGGCTGTCTGGCTTTCTATGGTTTTGTGAAGAAGTGTCCAGAGGCCATGATGTCGGTTCATAAAAAATGTTCAGAAATTTGTATTTATGCCTTGTAGCTCTCTGGCAAAAATAGCGCACTGTCCTACAAGATGGATGCAGCAGCTCCACGCACAGGCATGACTTCCCCCGGAAGGCCTTTGCAGATGGATGTGCTGCCTCACTGCCTGCAAATTTGGGCTCCGGGAAAGAGTCCCGCCCAGGGGCATCGGGTCTGGAGCAAATTGCACCCCATTTCCTGCTGCCCTGCCCTCGCATGATGTATTGACACCACCTGGATTTCAGTGGGGAACACTGGTGCTCTGCGCCTCGGGCTGCGGCTCCTTATACGCAGCCTCCCTGACATGGGGCCTCAGCTTCCACATCTGGAAAATGGGTCAGTAATCCCTGCCCAGGCTCTCTCCAATTCTGCTTTCAGGTCAAAGGAGAGTGCTGCGTGTGAACTACTCTGGAAATGGTGGCGCTCTTTGCTGTCAGGGAGGCTTGTGGGCTACGGTGGAGGCACGTGGGTCCTGGTGGAGGCACAGGCATGGCACCAGGAATCAGGAAACTTGGGGTTACATCTTGATCCCCCTAATTGCCGGCTCTGAGCCTCCTCCATGTTCTCATCTATGGACTGGGGATGACCATGCCTACCACATGCATGTGTGGAAAGGACTGAAAACTCACAGACAGAAGGTTCTCAGCCCAGTCCTGACTTAATGCGCAGCTGCAGTGACTAATACAACCGTGAACTTGGGAAGATGTGAAGGAGGGAGAGGACTGCAGACCAACCTGCAGGCTGAGGAGCTGGTGTCCAGGGACGTGCCCCTCGGTCCTCTGACCCGCACTGCAGGCCCTGGCTCGCAGCCCGGCGGCCCCTGCATCCCAGCACCTGGAGCATCATCAGCGGCCTGCTCCCCCTGGGCCTTCTCTGCGGTGCTGCCCCCTCCTCTCCACATCCCTCCCTGCCTCTCACTGAGGCCTGGCAGGGAGCAGGCTTTCAATCTCCATTCAGGGGACCCGTCACACCTGTGAGACTCCTCAGATGCTCCTGGGGCCAAGCCTCCCCATCCCTATTGGCAGAGGTCACCCCTACATCTCTCTGCTCCCTTAAGGCCATCTGCTGCTTTCCTACACCTTCTCACCTCGTCCTCCTCTCCCTCCTGTTACAGCTTCCCCAGCACTCCCTGCGTCCACCTGCAGAGACTGCGCGCTCAGCGGAGCTGGGCTGAGTGGGGACCCTCCACACCCTGTCAGAGCCTCCCTTCTCCTCTGTTCCTTCCACTGAGACCTATTGTCTTGCCCTAGCTGCTTTGGCTCAGTGGATAGAGCATCAGCCTGTGGACAGGGTTCCCGGTTCAATTCTGGTCAAGGGCACATACCTCAGTTGCAGGCTCAGACTCTGGTCTGGACGTGTGCAGGAGGCAACCAATCCATGTGTCTCTTTCACACAGATGCTTCTCTCTCTCTCCCTCTCCCTGCCACTCCCTCTAAAAAGCAATGGAAAAATATCCTCGGGTGAGGATTAGCAAAGACCCTACTCTCTCGCACCCTTCCATGCCAAGCGCTGTGCCAGGCTGGACTCCAAGTGGAGCCAGACTGAGCCCTGCTCTCAGGGAGCTCCGGTTCCCTGGGGAAGACAGCAGCTATACAGAATCAACCCAACCAACAGATAAGATACACGCAGGGCCTGACAGGCTCCATGCAGGAAAATAAACAGAATGAGCCCACAGGGAGCGTCTGGGGAAGCTGTTTTGGAGAAGGGAGCAGCAGGGTCCACAGAGTCTGTCTGGAGAGTCGGCCTGGTGCCCTGGGCGGATGTGGAGGCCTGCTCCCCTAAGACTATCCAGGCCACTCTTCCCAGATCCCAGCCTCTGCTTCTCCTGCTGGGACGTCCATCCAAGGCTTCCAACCCTGTCTCTTCGGCAAGCGTGCTAGTTACCTAGGGCTGCTGCAATCAATCGCCACATTCCCGGAGGCTTAAAACCACAGAAACTCATCCTCTCACAGCTCTAGGGGCCAGAAGTCTGAAACTAAGGTGCTGGCAGGGTCAGGCTCCCCCAAAGGCTTTAGAAAATCATTCTTCCCAGCTTCTTTCAGTTTCTGGTGGCCCCAGGCATTCCTAGCACGTGGCTGGATCATTCCAATCTGCCTCCGTCTTCACCAGCCCCCCTCCTCTGTTCCTCTCCTTCCCTCCCAAGCGTCTTATAAGAACACTTGTCCTTGGATGTAGGGCCCATCAGATCATCCAAGACAATCTCCTCGTGAAATCCTTAATTATACCTGCAGAGACCTTTTCCCCAATAAGGCTGTGTTCACAGGTTCTGGAGGTGAGGGTCTGGACATGGCTTTTTTTTTTTTTTGGGGGGGGGGGGGCGCGTGTCATCAGTCAACACATTACAGCAGGTGAGGGGCGGGACCAACCTGAAGTCAGTATCTGCTCACCCCAAGGATCCCAGCTTCGCTGCCTGGATTTTCATCAGCTATTTACTTTGTGTTCTATTTATTTCCGGTTTCAGTTTAAGGCATTTCAACTTTGGTGCCATACCACTGGGTTTCCTTATTGGCACTGTCAGTTCCTCCCCCCCTCCTCCGAAGGCTTGTTCCTTCGGCCTCTCCTGACCCCTCCCCAAACCTGCCCACCCAAATCTGTCCACCCAAACCTGCCCACCCCTGAGCAGAAACCACAGACCCTGTTCCCAGGATGGGGACTGGGGGGTAGGGTGTCCTCCCTGGGACCAGGCTCCTGTCTGCCTCCCTAGACGTGGGCTCACCCAGGACACAGGGCAAGAGAACCAAATGGGTCCCAGCTGGAAAAACAGCCCATCCTCGGGCTTGGCCCAGAACAAAGAGGAAGGAGCTCAAGGCTCCAGACTCAGGCCGTCCAGCTTTTGTTTTCTTTCGTGTTTTAACTAAAATTCCTTTTGTTTCTGTTAGTGAAACACACACACGGACAGACACACACATATTGTAAACATGCAAATGGTTCAGAGGAGTAGGAAATAAGGTGGAAAGTATAAAATAAAATGAAAAATCCCTTTTCCCTTTTCTTCTTGTTAAATCACACTCTTAAAGGTACTTTCTCCAGAACTGAATTTTCTCCTGAAAATATACACATCCACCAAAGGATATGCACAGCCAGAGAGTGATTGTTGGTGTATATTTTTACAGTTTATACATGCACCTATTCATAGTAAATGCTTTTCACTGTGGACAAGGGCTGTCCTTTCTCATGCCTGTACAGGGCTTTGCTTCCTAAGGATCTATCCTGAACAGCTCACTTCCATGTATGGGCAGAACTCATTTTGAAAGGCTATGAGAACTCCAGTCACTGTGTAGACTGTCATTTATAAGCTACTCCCACTGGCTTCTGGGAAGTGAGTTATATACAAGGCTCAGCCCCATGCTCCTTCCATTGCAGCGGTGCATATAGCAAATATAAATTATATAACATACTAAGTATATATGGTATTGTTTATACATCTATAATAATAAAAGGGTAATATGATAATTAGACCAGATAGACTGGACGTCTTCCGGCATCCTTCCAGACAAAGCCATGGGGGGGAGGGGGGGCGAGGCAGAGGTGGTTAGGGGCAATCAGGCCAGCAGGGGAGAGCGGTTAGGGGAGATCGGGCCTAAACTGGCAGTTGGACATCCCCCGAGGGATCCCGGATTGGAGAGGGTACAGACTGGGCTGAGGGACTCCCCCATCCCATGCATGAATTTCATACACCAGGCCTCTAGTATGTTACATAACAGCATACATGATATCTTATTATACATGCATATACAGTCACATTTAATTATACTACTCTGGGGGGCTGTTATTTTTACTTTATAGATAGGAACAGAATTTTTCATCTCTGATATGAAGACAGGGAAATGGAGGTTCACAGGGGTGGGAGATTTATGCAAAGTCAAAGGGAGTGAGCTCCCCAGTCCTTTATTCTCCATGTTGTACCCCCTGCCCCCCAGTTTTACTTTCCTTTGACAATTTGATACAAACCACGCCCTTTGGTTCCAGCCCAGGCATCCTGTCTGGTTTCTTCCCCATTCGATTCTTATTTCTGAGACCAGGGATTCAAACATCCTCATGTCTGAGTAAGTGCCGGGGGGTGGAGGGTGGGGAATGGAGGGGGCAGTGGGGGTATATGTCAAGCCTGACTGGCTTCTCCATGGCCTGTGACCCCCACACCCTCAGGGGCCCACATGTGTCTGTATTACTTCCTGAGGCGTCCTCTCTCCTGGCTCTCACACTCCCAGGGAAAAGAAAAATAAACTTGGCCGGGCCTTAGCCATCCTGATTCCTGAGCGGGTCTAATAGCTGTGGCTCAGGTCCCTGGTTACTCATGGCCCTGGCTACGGCGGGGGGGGCGGGGGGGGGAGTTTGTGGCTACAGCAGATGCCAACTCATTTGAGCCTCTTACTGGCCTCATGGCTGGACCCAGTAGGGTTTTGCTGTATGTATTGAGTCAGGATGATGTAACACTGGCCGTGGACCCTGTGTTCCAGACTCTGAGACTGTAATCCTGGGAAAGCCCCTCACTCTCCGAGCCTCTGCTTCTTCAGCCAGAGCTTTCACTAACCTGTTGTTGTTGGGTTGTTGACAAAATGGGGCTTAGGGGGTCCTCACAAACCCTGATGCCCAGGCCACGTCCCAGGTCAGTTACAGCAGAACCTGGGGGGGTGGGGGCGTGGACAGAAATCAGTGTTTATAAAACAAACAACCCACCCCCTAGGGATCCCAGTGTGTAGCCGAGTCTGAGGACCTGAGACCCAATGCAGTGCCTGCCCCTGACAGTCCTCACTCAACAGGTGCTAAGAACTACCCACTCTTCCCTAAAACCCAGAGAAAAGGTGAATGCCCAGACCCTTTGAGAAACCTCTGGCACATTAAGGAAGTTGACTTGCCTGGGAGGGACCAGGCTGCAGCTCAGGGAAGTCCCCTGACTGGCCATCCAGGCTTTCTGAGAGCAAGGGTGGTGTGGGGCCAGGGTTTGATTTTTTGAGAAGTTCCTGAAAAGTGAGGCAATGGTGTTCCTGAAATTCCTGCCCTCCCCTCTTATCTCCATCCCTGAATCAGCTCAGCTCTGAGCCAATCTCCTTCTCAGAGAGGGTGCTGAGTGAGAGTCCCCCTGATATGCAGCTGCTGGGCAGAGGCAGGGCCTTTGGATGCAGACCCTGTGCAGGGCTCAGAGCCCCGCTGACCCCACGCCCCCTTAATCTGTCTCACCTCCAAAAGTCAACTTTAGTCGGTTGCTTAAAGTTAAAAATTATTACATGTGGAATCTAATGAACAAAATAAACTAATGAATAAAATAGATCCAGAGGCATAGAAGCATGGAACAGACTGTTGAATCTCAGAGGGAAGGTAGAGGAGGGTGGGCAGGAAGACCTTGTATGCATATATGCATAACCCATGGACACAGACAATAAGGTGGTGAAGGCCTGGGGTGGGGGGCAGGGGTGGGCTAGATGGGGTATATGGGGAAAAAGGGGACATATGTACTACTTTCAACAGTAAATATTTTTTAAAAAATTAGCCTGTGAGTAATATACCAGAAATAATCATGAATATAGGGAAGCTTAAAAGGATTCGCAGCCAACTGCCCCATTTGGGGAGATCATCTGAACCACCAAATCCGTGCGGATCCTGGTCACACCTGCACCAGCAGCCATCACCCACCAGCATACACCATCCCTGACAACAGCTACGTGCCCTCACAGCTTCCATACAGCCACACAGGGCCTCCCACTGTGTCCCTTCGGGGTACAATCACTGCAGGTTGGCTTAGGAGCCTGGGCTTGAACATGCCCTTCCCTCCACCCCCCACACCCCCAGCAACACCTCTACTCACACACCTGAAAGTCCCTTTTGTAAGCCTTTCCCAGAGTGTGATGCCTGTAGTTCATCAAGAAGCAAAGACCAGGGAAGGAAGCCGGGCTGTGGCCTGTGTGACTACAATCCCCTCTCCATCCTGGTCAGGACCCCCGATGTCTCTCTGCGAAGCCTGGATGCCCACCCTGCAGACGTAGCAGAGACCCACCTGCACGGAGCCCAGGAGACCTGGCTGGGCAGGATCTGCAAGGGGAGCTGCTGTTGAAAGAAAGACCGGCCCCCAATGGAGGCCTTTATACTGACGTGTCCTGACTCACTGTAATGACTCCAATCTGCAGAAAACACTGCGTAAGACCCAGGGTCTGGTTCCTCTTCTACAGGAGCTCTTTTTCCCAAAGTGCAGGACCGACTGTGGATTCCCGGGATGTCTGCAGGAGGGAAAACACTCTGCTGTCAGAAGGGCATGTCGATGGTAAGGTACCATATTTATCTTCTGCGCAGTCATCATGCACATTAGCCTCTTAAAGGAGCTGAGCAATTCTGCAATAAAAGATGCCTCGCGTGGCTTATTCCAAGATCTCCCCAAATTATTTGACTAAGGAATGCTCTCTTCTCCCCCTCCCCCACCGCCCCTCTTTCTTTAATTCATTAGCAGACCACAGAGACAATGTTCCTCCAGGGAACACATTGGGAAACACTTTCCTAGGAGAAAGAGTCCTTCATTCAACTGATTAGTGAACCCATCAGCTCACAGCAATGCCCCATTCAACACACACACATACACACACACACACACACACACACACACACACGAGCGCCAGTGTTCAGCGTTCTCTGCCTTTGGACAGTCCCTACTCCCCAGACAGCCTAACCTGACCAGGAAGGGTTCCCCAGGGTCGGTGTCCAATGCCTTCCCATGACCTCCATTAGTCAGGGCGATAGGCATGAAGTAGGTGCTGAGAGTCAGGCGCACATGCTTCTCGGACATGGTGCAGTGAAGGCTAATGGATTAACGTGGCGCGTGTGAGGGCGGTGAGGAGAGCTGCTGCTTCACACATGCTATGCTGCAGACCTGGGTCACTGAGAATGTTTGATGCAGGGCACCTGAGGCTGACTGGATGCCAGCTATTCGTGTATGTCAGTAGCAATGTATTGGTTCATGGTCAAAGGTGGAGGGAGACCAGTTCCAGGAGGCTCAGTGGCCTCTGGGACATGAGGAACACCAGGCAGGACGGCACTGTCTCTGTGGCACCAGGTCCCTCAGGAAGCTGCCCTCCACCTTGTGCAGAGATCCCCTCAACTTACCGATGAGGAGCCCAAAGGCATCCCACATCGCTTATCAGTGAGGGACTTGATGCACCCCAGCTTCTGGGCTGGAGCCTGCTGTGATTAGCAGCTGCCAAAACCACACGTGCCCGCCACTGCTCCGATGCATGTCTGCCGAAGCCAGGGTGTGTGTTATTGTGTATCTGTTTGTTTTTGCAGGCATTCAACAAATATTTGCAAATATTGTTCCAGTGACAGGGGACACACGAGGGAATGAGGCAGGCATTCCTCTTGTCTAACGGAGAAGTGTCTTGGTATAAGGATAAAAAACACTGCAGTTGAGCCCAGAGAGGCATGCCTTCTATTTTCAGTCCTGTTTCATTACTTTGGTTGAGGGACTGACCCTTCACTCCCTGTACCTTACTTTTCTCAACTAAAAAAATGTAGTATATAAATTTCAGGGTTGTTGTAAAGATTAGAGATAATGTAAGCAACGCTCCCATACATAGCAGGTGTTCATTCAATGGTGCTTATTAATCATTATTATATCAATTGTCATTTAGTGCTAGCAAGTGTTGTAGAGAATGTAGAAAAGGGTAAAGGGGGCCAAATATATGGTGATGGAAGAGGATTTGACTTTGGGTGATGGACACACAATGCAACACACAGATCATGTATCACAGAAATGTACTCTTGAAACCTATATGATCTTATTAACCAATGCCCCCCCCCCAATAAATTTAATCTAAAACAATAAAGAAGATAATGAGCTAGACATTTTGAAGGGTCTCCCATAGAGCAAGCAGATGAATTTCTTTTCTAAATGAGAAAGAAGAGCTATGAGTAACTGCTCCCCAGGATGGAGTGTGCATGTGTGTGAGGGCACACGCCTGCATTACCTTTTATTTAAGGAAAAAGAGTTGCAAGTACTACCCACAAATGACTCTGGATCAAAATGGGCCCAATGATGTGTGGAATTCAATAGGAAAATCCTTCCAATGGCTGTTTATCACCTTCTTACATTAACCTGAACTGTCTTAAGTGAAAGATTCCATTGGGAGAGAAGGAGAAAAAGAGAAGACTCTTCTAACACAAAGACTGAAAATAATCTACAGCTTTTGCCAAATGCCATAAGCAGGGTTTTAACAAAACTGGGTGACCATCAGCTGAAAACGATGCATGGTTTTCATAGGTGCACACGACACACACTCAGACAGTCAGCACTACAGGAGTCCCAGGCAGTTCCTCAAGTTCTCCATGAGGACCAGCTCCTTTCATCCTCACATCAGCTCAGCAGTGCACCGTTAATGTCCCCATTTCGTCGGTCAGGAAAACTGAGGTTTATGGAGGCTGAATTTCTGGCTCAGTCAGGGTTCTAACCCACTCGGCAGTTTGGTTGTCATGCTTGGGCTTACAACCTCTTCTTCCAATGCCACAGGGGACACTGGCAAACTCTGTAACCCACAAGGAGGCAGAGGTGACTCTGGAGAGAAGGTTGCCCAGGGTCAGTTCCGGCCATGCCCAACCAGCTGTGTGACTCCTAGGGTGGCAAGTGTCCCCTAACTGGAGACCGAGGGTGGGGCTATGTGTGAAAAACGGGGGTACACAGCCTGGTTCAGACTATGGGTGTTTCCTTTGGGTCCTTGCTTTCTCTCCGGCCAAAGTGCCCCATCTGGGAGTGGGATTTTACTTTCTTTGGCCGGAGAACCTCGTTTGTGAGGAGTCAACAATCCAGAGTTAGACAGGGAGATGGTCAGGCAGGGGAAGACAAACAAAATTGATACCAGGCAAAAATGCAAAGGTATTCAGAAGGAGAGCTCCGGTTTTCACTTAGTGCCTGAAGCCTGCCAGACACAGGGCTTTGCAAATGAAAAACACACACAAAAAAAAACTGATTTGTACTGAAAGGGGCCAAAAATAACCTTGCTTTCTCCTGCAGAAGAAAACAGAAAATTCTGTGGTTTCCTCCCATTTGGCAGTGCTTTCTCCCTGGCTGCTGTCGGCAGGAGAGCAGCAGGGAGCTCAGGCCTGGAAGGAGTCGTAAATAGGGCAAAATCCTCAGGCAGGACGAGGGACAGCGGGGGCAGGAGGGGTGCGTGTGGCTCAGAGGGTTCAGTCTGACTTAGAGCCCTGGGCTGCACCAGGAGCAGGCATGGCTTGAGAAGGGCTCAGGCACTGGGAAGGCGGCCTCATTTGCATACACCAGTTTCAAGCTCTTTCTAATCTGGAATAGGCCCAGTTTTTTAGCCTTACAAAGAAAACCTTCCTGTCTCTACTTTGCACCCTCACTCCCTCTGCACTGTTTCGGATTTTTTTTTTTTTTTTTTTTTTTTTTTTTTTACCAAAGCCTCCTGACCTGTACTCTCTTCATCCCGGCTATTCCTATCGCCCCAGCGTTTCCTAAAATGCAACGCTGACATCTAAAAGCTTCTGGTAACCCACCCTCAACCACAGAAAACTGTCTGTATCAGATCCCAAGTGGCATTTTATCTCTGTCTCCCTCTAACCTCCGCCAGCTCCGGGAGTGTGTTCCTTTTCCCCAGCCCCTTGCTTCCTTTTGTCAGGAAGCCTCCCTCACCCCTCCTTTCTTGTCCGTCTTTTCTAGCTCTGCCCCCAGCTCTCCCCCTCTGGGCTGTCCTCCTCAGCCCCAGGGTTCCTGGTCTCCCAAGCCAGGACCCTTTCCACAAATACTTTTTCAGTGACTTGTCCATTGGCTCTGAAATCTAAGCTCCCCAGTCGCCCCCCAGCTTACTGACAAGGAACAGGGAGACCCGGGAGGAGACAGAACATGCCCAAGGTCACGTAGCTCAGAGTGATGGGCTCTGTGTAGCTGCAGCATCTGGGCCGCATCCTGCTGTGATTGGCAGCTGCAGAAACCACAAGAGAAGTTCCCTCCCGAAACCTCTAAGTGGCGGCCATGGCTCCTGAAACATTAAGCAGCAATTCCAGGTGTTTGCTCTGGATGCTTTTGGCCTCTTAGTTTCTCCACAATGCAGTGAATCTATTTTTAGCTCGGAAATCCAGCCGAGCGTAATTATTCCTGTCATTTTTTTTTTTCAAGTGCATATACCCCATTGCCACGCACAGAGGAAAACCCGGATCAGCCCAAAGAGGACGCACATGCAGACGTGGACAACCGGGGCAGAGCGAGGCCCCAAGCTGAGCAGGTCCGGGGACCTCAGGGGGAGCTCAACCTCTGCTGAGATGCTTTGTCTGATCAAGACTCTGTTCTGTGACTTGGGGTCAAAGACCTAGGGTGGACATCCTACAGCCAGAAGTGAACGTCTCCAGGGCTGAGTCCCGTGGGTCCCCATCTGGGTAAACCGCAGACCTGAACTCACAGAGGAGAGGCCACTGCTCTAGCCTGTTCCCCAGCCTCAGGGTCATGGCTCTCGCCAGCTGCATGAATGAGGCAGCATGGCCCAGGAGCTGTCTACCCTAGACTTGATGTCCACCCAGTGATGTCCACATGGTGTCAGCCTCTTCTCAGGCCAGTGTGGCTCAGTGGTTGAGCATCAACCTATGAACCAGGAGGTCAGGGTTTGATTCCTGGTCAGGGCTGATCCCCAGTGTGGGGGCATGCAGGAGGCAGCTGACCAGTGATTCTCTCTCATCATTGATGTTTCTATATCTCTCCCCCTCTCTCTGAAATAAATAAAAACAAATTACAAAGAAAAGGTGTCAGCCTCCTTTTAGAGATGTAGGCCGACTTGGTCCTTCCCAAGAACCAGAAGGAGTGCTTGTGAATTCCCGCGATAACATCTCCTCTGAGAGGTCATGGAGCAGCGGTTCTCATAGTGTCTGATCAGCAGGTCAGCAACACCTAGGAACTTGCTAGAAATGCGAGTTCCCACAGGCTGAATCACAAGTGAGTAGGGGATCACAGTTTCTGTCTTAACAAACCTTCCAGGTGCTCTGATGCGTGTTTGAGAACCACTGTCCTCCCCAGAGAGGCAGTGCCCAGTGCCCCCCAAACCTTATGCAAGCCTGTTTGCCCCAAGTTCATCTAATCACAGAAGCCTGCAAGTCTCAGCTTCCTCAGCCCAGGTGGGTTGCCTCTTCCACCAAGGCTGTGATATAGCCCGACTGGCATGGCTCAGGGGTTGAGCATCGACCTATGAACCAGGAGGTCACAGTTTGATTCCAGGTCAGGGCACATGCCTGGGTTGTGGGCTCGATCCCCTATGTGGGGCATGTAGGTGGCAGCCAATCGATGCTTGTCTCTCATCATTGGTGTGTTTCTATCTCTCCCTTACTCTCTGAAATCAAAATATATGTTGTTTTTTTTTTTTTAAAGGATGTGATATGGAAGGCCCAACAGTCCATTGTTAACCGGATACTAAGTGCCTTGTGTGGGCCAAGCATCATGGTAGAGAAGTTGAGGAAAATGAGAAAGGCTGCCTTGGTGGAACTAAGAGCTTGGCCAGAATAGTAGATATTATTAAAAATAATAGATATTAAGCACATGATCTGTGAGCTGTCGCCCTAACGGAGAAGAGGGGCAATGTAGTACCTAGCAGGAGGACCCACCCCAACTCAGTTCAGCATGATTAAGTTCACTGTTACTCAGAGAAGAGGAAGGATGAAGGACAGAGGGTGAGAGAGGAGGGAGGAATCGAAGAAGGGAGGGGAGAGGGAAGGAAACCCAAGAAAACACTGGCGAGACATTGGTCCCTAGGAGTCTGCACATGGAGCGGTTACACGTGCCCGGATGAATGTCTCAGGAAGGTTTGGAAGCAGAACCTGCTGGAGCTCCAGCCTCCTCCCTGCTCCATGGATTCCTCTCTGATGGAAAAGCCCTCCTTCTCCTGCCGCCAGCACATTTTCCTCCAATGCAACAGGATTCCCTAGGATGTGTGATCACCTGCTTGCTAGCGCAGAACCCAGAACCCTGGAAACTTGGGCTAGCAATGGGACCATCCCAAAGAGCAGGGTAGCCATCTGGGATCCCATGTCCACCCGACTGGGATGAGATCACAGCCCCTCCTCATGCTGACTGTGGGGACGGGGGTTGGCTGACCAGTACCCACCCCTTCTGCCTCTCCAATGTGACCCCAGCTGGTCCATGGCAGGGGAGTGTGTGCCTCTCTGAAACCCAGCAAGTAAACCTAACTTCGTCTCTTCCATGGGTGTCTTCCAGTCGGCATATGAGAATCATCCAGGAGCTTTTAAAATATATCTCCACTGGGATAACCTGCTTGCGATCCATGCCTGGTCAATGAACTATGATGGCAGATGATCGAAAGCTTTCTTATTCTTAATAGAGGGTGAGTGAAGCCCCTTTTCTGCCTCGAGACATTGTTGTCTGCATGAAATTTACAGCCTTTTGGGACAAGCTGACTGGGAACGGGGGAGCAGAAAGGTGGGAAAAGTGCAGATTGCCGAATGTCAGTAAGCCTCTAACTCTCAACTTCTGTCTTCTACAGTCCTGTGGCTTCAGACATGCCCACTAGCCTCATTGTCTTTATTTATAAAAGGAGGATAAAAACACCCATCTCAAAGGCTGCTGGAAAGATTTATAAATTCTAAACGAAACCATTGGACTTGCTTAGCAGAGTGCCTGACACTCAATAAAATGGCAGATGATTATCATAATGATGCTATTGTTAATATTACAGCACTGCTAATATTAACACCGTTGCTGATGAGAGTGGTTTATCCTGGGATAATGGAATACAGCTGCCACCTTCCATATCCATAATCTTCTCCATGCACTTTGAGATGGTTAGGGTTTTGCTTGTTTGTGGATTTGTCCTTTAAAGTATTAATAATCTATCTAGATATAAAAGCCTAAGTGACCGTTCCACCAGTAACTCTGATGTGCAATGATCACCAGGGGCCAGACACTCAACACAAGAGCTGACGAGCGACAAGAACTTTGCGGAGTGCCCTCTCTCACTCCAGGACCGCTTGGGGGATGTCGGACTGCAGTTTTGGCCCGATCCCCACAGGTCCGACCTCTGCTGGAGGGACCCCGTTCACTCCACAGAAGCCCTTCGAACCCCGGCGCTGCCCCAGGTGAGGCCAGCCAGGGAGGAATGCGGGAGGTTGGCTCCAGGGTGTGTCCAGCCCGTCTTACCCAGTCCCACCCCGCCCGGCCACCTTCTAATTAATTTCCTTTCAATGTGCATGAATCCATGCACCGGGCCTCTAGTTATCACTATAATTATACATATTATTTTCTAATGGGTCATGCCATTGATTTGTTTCTGGGGTAGTTAGGGATATATATATATATATATATACTGATTTCAGGGAAAGGGAGAGAGAGAAATATCAATGATGAGAGAGAATCTTTGATCAGCTGCCTCCTGCACAACCCACACTGAGGATTGAGCCTGCAACCCACGCATGTACCCTTAACTAGAATAGAACCTGGGACCGACCCTTCAGTCCACAGGCTGATGCTCTATCCACTGAGCCAAACCGGCTAGGGGAGGGTAGTTAGGTCTTTATGATTTAACCTGTTGCTGGGCCAGCTTTTCTCTGCCTCCTTCTTTCTCAGTGAGCCTGTGAACAGCACCAGGACTGGGGACCACGGGCCAGTGGTCCAGGCTGATGGAGAGCACTGGGCACTGTGACTGATGCTGCCCCCGGGAGGCTGGCAGCTCATCCTCTTCTCAGGACATTTTAATCAGACACACCAACCATCGCTTGTAGGGTACATGACAACTAGGTGTGAACTCCCAGAAGGTGGTCTCAGGACCACTTCTCATCAGGGATGTTTTTTTAGTTCCCTCTGGCCCTTTCTGGGTAGGCTCAGCCAGGGAGGGTTCCGGTGGCCCCCCCTTTCTAAGGGCTCTGAGCATCTCAGGAGAAATGGCAGATTTCCCACCGAGGCCTGGAGGCTGAGAGCTCACAAAAAGTGGTGGTTGTGAAAGAAGACTGTGGAGCCAGATCTCTGGGCCTGAATTTGCCCATTTATGTTTGGTGATCTTAAGCGAGGCATGTGCCCTCCTGGATCATTTGTTTCTGCACTGGGGTTTGTTTTTTATTTAAACCCTCAGCAGAGGGGAGGATATGTTTATTGATTGGTGGGGAGAGAGAAAGAGAGAGAGAGAGAGAGCGAGAGAGGGAGGGAGAGAGAAAGAGAGAGAGAAACATGGCTGTGAGAGAGAAACATCAATCGGTTCCCTCCCGTGTGTGCCCCCACCTGGGATCAAACCTGCAGCCTAGGCATGTGCCCTGACTGGGACTCGAACCTGCAACCTTTTGGTGTACAGGACCACACTCCAGCCCACTGAGCCACCCGGCCAGGGCTGTTCCCACACTTCTAAAATGAGGCAGTTGGACTTTTTAGCTTTAAGATATGAAACTGCCAGAGACATCTATTTCTCATGAAGGCACGCATTAATTTATTTATTTTCACATAAAGGGGTTTCTCTCAGGGTGAAGGTTCTTCATGTTTGAAAAAAAAAAATAAGTTTCCCTCCAGTGTGTTGTGTGCTTTTATACCACTCAATTGCCTTCACGTCAGGATGAAAAGACCCCAAATTTTACACGGGAAAGTTTGCATCAATCTTTTATTTCTACCCGAGATCTCAAGGTTATGATGTTCTCTTGTCTCGGAAGGAAAACGAGGCCAGATGAAGTGGAATATATGAATCAGGCGCAGCTCTGCCTTCGAGGAGCGGGAGGGGGTGCTGAGCCCTTTCTTCCTTGTTCATAATTCATTATTATAGAGATGCATAAAGGGCCTTTTCATAAGCGCTTCACAAAGCACATTGGTGTGGAGATGTCTTATAATTTAGTTAAACCTACACAATCGCTGATAGCGGGGAGAAGCTGGGTTGGATTGGAGGATCAATATCGAGGATCACACAAGTGTGATCAGTAATAGGATCCACAGAGAAGCCGTGACTTCTCCTTGGTGAGGTCTCATTGGCTCCCATCTGAGCACCAGAGGCAGGGGCTGCTAAGTCTCTCTGAACCCATAATCCTTTGCAATTGCTGCCCCTTTTAGGATTTTTTTAAAAGTTGAAGGTCTCTTGCCTTCATCCCCCTTGCTTTCTCGGCAGGCTCCCCATTTCTCATGTTAGTCTCTTTCATGTTCCCTCCAAGTTGCGCTTCCTCCAGAAATCCTCCCCATTCAAGTTAGGCCTCCCAAACCCTCAACTTATGTGGCACTTGGCTCAAAAAACTTTCTAGATTTAAACATCCATCACTCCCCATGCCACTCTGAAATAATTTCCTCCTAAATTCCAACAGTGTGGTGCGATGACTATATCCCCCAACGGAAAAAAAATAAAATTAATATGGTCCAACTGGTTATAAATTTTGTAATCATTTCCTTCCTATTTACAGACATTCATAAAAAATTAAGAAATCTCATGAGCTATATGGATGGGTCTCTGTATAATTGCCTACAAAGGGAGAGAAAAAGGAATTAAGGATATAGAAGTGGAAGAATAATATATAATTCATAATATGGAGATGAAAGGTGGGGGGCATACAATGTGGCTCTGCCCTTGAAAAATGGTTAACATTTTTTTTTAATATCAGCATACCTTATTATAATACAACATGGCTTATTCAAACACAATCAGTAAAGTACTATGGCCTTTAATCAAAAGATTATGGAATTCTCACAGAGTCCCTAGGATAGAGCATTTTATGAATATGGCTTGAATATCCGTTAAATACAGATTTCTTAATAGTTGAGCCATTAGGTAATTAAATAATATTTATATAATGACAATTGCATTCTCTAGAAGTGAAAGTTAGATTTAATGAGACATTTATTGGCACACATGATTAATAATAAAAGTCCGCCTGCTGAAGGTAATTTATCCACATGCTATATGGCCAAGAAGAAAAGCTTCTTTGAATGCTTACCTCGTGGGCCACATTGCCTACTCTTACTCGATTTAAAGCAATTCCTTGTTAAAAAACGTCAGCCCGAGATGTAAGGGCAGTCATTGTTAGCTAGGGGACAAAGGACAAAGGCGCCTTTTTAAACATGTTGTGGTTATAGCAGATTTGTGCCAAGGTTTAAATTCTATTTTGCTAGTAAATTGGTACTTTTTCCTCAATAACTTATGTAAATGTCTCAGGGACCAAAATAAACATAGTCCTGATTTTTTTTTTGGGGGGGGGGCACATTTGAAAAGTAGGTAATTTGGCAGTCACGTGATCATCGTATCAGATGTGACAAGAGCGAGAGTTTATGATGCACGCTGAGCCCTTGTCAAGCACAAGCACTATGGTAGGCACTTTAAAGCACAACCCTTAGCCAATTTGACTCAATGGATAGAGCATCAGCCTGCGGACTGAAAGGTCCCAAGTTCGATTCTGGTCAAGGGCACATGCCTGAGTTGCAGGCTCAATCCCCAGTAGGGGGTGTGCAGGAGGCAGCCAATCAATGATTCTCTCTCATCATTGATGTTTTTCTCTCTCCCTCTCCTTTTCTCTCTGAAATCAATAAAAAAAATATATTTTAAAAAAGCACAGTCTCCGAGGCAGAGAAAACATGGGCTTTTTGGGGACTTATAAGTAGAAGAACACGCTGCCTGACACATGACTGCCATCATGATCCTCCCAGCAGGTGGTCAGGAAAGCCATATTGGGCAGGACGGGTCTTGCGGTATTTTAGGCAACGTGTGTCTTCATGACCATGTGTAACTCCTTACAATGCCCTTGTTTATATTCTCCATCACAAACATAGGTACCGGTTTGGGGTTGGTTAATTTTCTACCTGTGCTTCACCCTCAGGACGTCACTAAATGCTTTATAGCCTCAGTTTCCTCCTCAGCACAATGGTGATACCGAGGTATCTCTTTGGACTCTCACACTTAAGAGGAACAAACGTAATGTTGGTGAGTAAGGACTCAGCTCCCATCTCTCTTTTCCTAGACTCCAAATAGCAAAATATACACCCTTTTCCCTCAGACCTGCCATGGTGCTTTGTGCAGAGAACATGCCAATTCATACTGGGGGAATGAATGGTATGCTTATTGAACTCCGGTTAAATTCTCTTCAATGCTTCCTATTATTTCATAGTCAGATGGGAAGGCGAGGTGTCAGAATACTTGGAGACAATGCACACATTCGAAATGGTGCACTGAGAGCATCCAGTTGCCCGGAGTTTGGTCCCTTCCGGAGAACTGCAACATCACTAGGACACGTCCCTGGCCACACCCCCTTTTCTGAGATGGAACTATTAGGAGCAGCAGCATCCCTGAGTCAAATTGCTATTTTGTGTTGGAAAACAGACTCCTCAGTGAAAGCACCGTCTGGATTGACCCGTCTGGATTCTCCAAGTCCAAGGTTAGAAGAGAAGATGTTAAGGATGATTCAAAAGCATACAGGAGAAGGACTGGACAGAGTCAGTCATTTAGTAAGCAAGATCTCTGAAGGTGGGGCATGAGGTAGGGTGGTTAATAAATATTATTGGTTTCCATTTTTCTAAAATTTTGACCATGGTTGTAGTGGAATAGCAGTGCTATGGATTTTTGATTATTCCACGGCATTTTGAATTTTGAGGCTGTGGTATATGATGATTATGTGTGAGTTACATGCATTTTAGAAAGCAATCTTTTCCCTGCACTTGGCAAATACCTCCAAGAGGCTTGGGAAAGCATATTGTTGAATGTGGGCTCTCACATTGGATTTTGGGGGTTTCAGTCCTACCTCCACCACTTAGGGGTATAAACTGGGGGTGGGGGGATTATTAATGCCTCTCAGACTTGGTTTACTCATCTTTAAAATGGAGATGATTATAATAACTACCTAATATGTTTGTTTGCTGAGCTTAGAGTCTCAACTCTATTGTTAATGAGGAGAAAATAATTTTAGCTCCTATGATTCTAATCTAGAGCTTTTCTAGGACACTGATATTGGGGGGACATTCTCGTTCTCACTTGGTAGATCTTGACTTCATCTCTGCCAGGGTTTTTAGGGACAAACACGGACACCCCTTCCCCCCACCCCCCCCACCCCGCCCCTACACACAGTTTTTCTGAACTTCTCCTGAGAACTAAAGTCACTGCTTTCTTTGCCCAGGAACAAGTCAATTCCTTAAATATTTCTCATTTTGGGGCCTTATATCTCCTAAAACAAAAAAAAGGTGATTCCTTACTATTCTCCAGCAAGTCCTACCGGCAACACACTTGTCCATCAATTTCCAGGACACTAGGTCCAACAGACCCAGCTCCTCACTGTCAGTTGAACCGAAGAGATGATCTCATCAAGAAAGATAAGGGCGGACTGCACTCCATTAGTCAGAAAGGGAACATCATCTTTGGTTATCTTTTCAGGGCCCCATCCTTTCAAAACATGCCCTGAAAATGGATGGGGGAGAACTCGAGGTCTTCACAACATCCTGCCTGGGAACACAGCAGGGCCCTGTTTCTCAGGCTCCCTAGCATTTCAGTGGAACTCAGAGCTGAGTTACGGCCAATGGTATGTGAGCAGACGGGCAAACCTCCCCCGTCTGACCTCCATGCAACCTGAGGGGCTCTGGCCCAGCGGCTGGCAGGGTACACGGCATGCGGGGAGGACTCTGAGACCCCGAAGAGGTCTGTGTCTCAGGATCTTAGGCCACAAGACCACCCATCAAATGCCCAATTCTACTTTTTTTTGTGAACAAAAAGTACACATGTAGTATAATCAACCACTGAGGCCCTGGGGTTGTTGGTTACAGTATTCAGCCTCCCCGTAATATGAAAGACAGAAGTGGATCCCACTCAGTGATGACACTGGGTAGACCATTTGACAAATCCCTCCCCGCATTAAGCACACTTATCAATGACAATGGAGTTTGTTGACAATTGCAGGTATGGATCATGAAGGGTAGAAGCGGAGTTCAGAACTCAGCAGCTCTGCGGGGGCGGCACCTGCTCCCTGAACAAGACTCCCGGCCCCTGGGGCGGAGGAAGACTTGACAGACAGGAACTTTCCCAGGCCAAGCCCCCTGCTGCCCTAATCGCTGCTTCTGGAAATGGAGCACTGCCAAGAGAGTATTTTTAGATCAGCCTCACTTTTAGAACAGCCACATCTGAGAACTCACGCTCGATGCGCCTGCTGTTACTGATGCCTTTGCTATTCAATTTCTATTATTAATATTTACTGTCACATAATTAGTCTGATTCTGAGACGCAGAGTCCCAGGGTATAAGAACTTTCCCAACTATTGCATTGTATTGACTCTCAATTACCCCATAGAGTCGGTGTACGGAACCTTCTTCCTTTGGACTACGTACCCTGTGTGACCAGTCTTCAGGATCACGTCCCTGGGAAGCCTCGCTGACCACCCCTAGCTGGGTTCAGTACCCTTTCCTAAGACCTCTTAACGTCTGATGCCAAGGAAGGGCACATTCCAAGGAGAGTGTATTATCAATATTTCCAGATTGTGAGCCCCTTCAGGGCAGGGATTAAGTTATAATAATTTTATTTCCAGCGCTGAGGACACAGCCTAGTGTATCCTTTTATTCGTTTAGGAAAGATTCATAGCGCACTCACTTTGTGCCAGGATGGAAAACTAAACGCTGCCAGGGTCCCGGTGCTCACGGAGCTAATGGCCTAAAGAGGGAGAGGGACGGTTAGGAAAGATTGACTCTAATAAGTGCATGATTATCGGTGGCTGAGCTGATCCAGACAAAAACGAACTGGTTTCTGTGATGATGTCTTACTCTGTCTTTCCCCAAACAGACCCTTAGACAAGGGTTGGGGTGCAAGTTGTTTAATGGGGAAGTGATTTCATGGAGTGCAGTAGGGAGTGGGGCAGTAAGGAGTTGAGGAAATCCAATGAAGGTCATAGTAAGAAGCGGATTAATGCTGTGGGCATCTGAAGCTCAGCCCTCATGGGAGCAAGACAGCAGTCTTAGGCAAAGATCAGATGCTTAGAAATACAAATGCATGGATGGATGGATGGATGGATGGATGGATGGATGGATGGATGGATGGATCCTGCATGCTAGGATCTAACTGAAAAATTAAAGGAGGCAATGGAGAAGAAAACTAGAACTGAATGAAGAGTGAATGGTTGATGGATGTGTGATCAAATCCACTGGCCTCGGCTAGGGAATGCCTGGTATTGCCCACACAGTACTACTGGACCGGGAGCTGCATGAGAATAGGAATGTGCTGGTCACACATGGAGGGAGATGCAAGCTCAGCCCAAGTTTTCTCATGCGCGCAGGTGGACCTTTGAAGAAATCTCAAATTTATTGAGAACCAATTCCCATCATTTTAATGATGCTGCATCCAGTATGCCCCTCATGGTCTGTAAACAGAACTTGTGGTTCTAACTCAGCCTTCCCAGGAAGTCCCTTAGCCATCCCAGAAATGCTGCCACGACACAGCTAGGCCTGCACATGGGCCCATGTTGGCAGGTGGAGAAAGGAATGCAGGGAACCGCCCAGGGTTGTCTGGATAGGGCAGAAGAGTAAGATGCTCACTCAGATGTGAACATTTAAATATTTGTTTTACACCTTGGAACTGTCCATATATACATATTAAACAGCCATGCATTCATTTTGATTTATTCATTAGTAAATTATCATCAAGTATCTACTAATAAAAGGTGCTGGAAATCCCAATGGTGAGTAGGAGATACCACCTCTGCTTCTGAGAGGTTCCCGAGGGGAGGCTGAGGATTTCAGGACACCTATACAATTGTGATACTGTACAGCAGGAAAGAGCAGAGTCCCATGAGGTGACACATGGGGCACTTACTCAAACTGCAAAGAAAAAAAAAAAAAGCTTCCTTCCTTGAAAAAGGGGTGGGTGGATAGGAAGTAGCAAGTAAAAGAGGAACAGAACATAGAAGTGCCTCGCCAGTGGGAGGAGCTCATGCCAAGCCCACCAGGAGGTGAGGATTATGGTCCATTCAAGGATGAGGCAAAATGTGGGGAGGCAGGAGTACAGAAAGGCAGCAAGAGCTTGGCAGGTGGTGAAGCCAGAGAATTGGACAGGGACAGATATGCAGTGTTTCCTGACTAGGGTGTTTCACATATTTCAAAACTTATCCAGGGGCAGTAGATTAAGTAGATTTTATAGATTAACAAACTGAGGTCCAGTAAACACACAAAAGTAACAGAAGGCGTTTCAAGGAATCTCCTGCCTTCTGCATTCATTCATTCTGGCAGCACACATCTACCGAGTGCCCTTTGTGTGCTGGGTCCAGGACAGGCACTGGGGTAAGAAGAGGGTAGATGGCTAGGTGTATGCTGGCGTCCAGAGACCACAGGCACAGGGCTCCCAGCCGGAGATTTCAGGGGACGCTGAGAATCAGAGAAGCCATCTGCCTTCTTCCCATGCCCTTCAGACTATATACGAGCCAGTATGGGACACTGAGTCAGACAACCCGTTTGAATCTCATTTCTGTTCACACCATCAGGTGACTTAGTTGTCCTAACCCACTGAGCCTGGCTAATCTCTACAAAGTGGAGAGATCTGATAATCCTTACTGATAATCTTTACCTGATATAATCTCTGTGTGCGTGAGGAGAGGGAGAGTGGAAGAGCTTGGCAGGCCCAATAGCTGGTGCCTAGTAAATGCTATTTCTGTGAATGTTGAGAATGGATTTTTCCATGAGACCATGGAGAATATAAACAGGGCGATAGGCTCTAAGCGACAAGCATGGTCTCGTGGTACAATACAAGCAAGATTGTTCTCAAGGTCATACCTGTTTGAGAATGGAAAAGGCTGCTCTTGGAAGTCAGGAGATTTCTAGCCTAGCCCTACATGTATTCAAACAGAAAGTGTAGAAGCATCCACGGGGTTGGTATGGATGGGAGTTGGGCCATATCAGCATCTTCCAAGTGTTACTTTATTCTTAAGTCAGGAAACCTTTTGTCTTAAGAACTGTTCTAGCAGCCGTCTGATATATAAAAAGGAAAACACAGCTTTATGGCCATGGGGGGGATGGGAGGGGAAGGGGAAGGAGCTGGATCCCTGCTTGTCAGCCCCACCTTCCTCCCACCACAGCCTCCCTGTCTTCCCTTAGTAGCCCTTATGGAGATGCTAGAAATCCTTGTGCCTCCAGCCCCCACTTCCTGGGATCTTAGATGCTCCAGTTCTATTCAAGCCTGTATCAGGGCCAGAGTGGCCTGGGCGGGCAGTACCAGCTGTGAGGGTTGGGGTGTTGGTTTTCCTGCCCGAGTCAGGCCAACTGTTGCTTCTTGGGCCCTCTTCCTCCTGCTCCCTTTGGCCTTGCTCCTGAACCTGGGGACCCAGGATCTTATTGCCTCTGGCCGGCCAAGTAGCTCATCCCAGCAGCACACCTGAGTGTAGGTCTGGGAACATTTCAGGTCAGACTGGTTCCTTGAGTGTTTTCTTGCCTTAAAATCCACCAGATTCATCCCTGAATGATCAAGAGGAGGAAAATGGTAACCTTGTCTCTCTTTCCTCCCTCATACGAGGGGTATAATATCCCCTGGCAGTGCAGGGACCCCAAGGGCCCTCAGTAGCCTGCTTCTGCCCTGATGTCACCTTGTTAAAATCCAGTTCCCATTCCCCAGAGGGAGGTGCATGAACAGCACTTACCAGAGTAACCAATTAACAGATGACATCCCTGGAACGACGGAGCTATGGTAACAAAAGCCAGTGATTTGGGGACATGTACTTTGGAAGGAGGTTGCAGTGGGGGAGCAGGAGAAGGTGAAGGCTGCTCCCATTATATATATTTTTTCAGGTCAGTCAAGAAAGGACCTTGAAATTTTTTAAATGTTTGGGGTTCTCTTATCTTCCAACTGAGCTAAAATTTCAGCTCAGATTATTGACTACCTATGATCATTAACCACTTTGTTCTCCTGTTTCTTCACCTGTCAAATAGAAATAATATTTTAGCCCCAAGCATGTAGGGGAAATATATTTTTTAAAAATTCATTTGAAACATCTGGCATGTGGTAGGTGCTCCACAAATGTAAGTTTCTTTTATATAATTTTATCTTTTGCTTGAGTTTAGAATGTTTTGACTTTCATTCATTCATTAGTTCACTTGTCTGTCTGTCCATTTATTTGTGCATTCATCACTCATGACCTCTGCTTCCAAGGTCATAAGCCCCAAGCTGAGAACAAGGGGTAGAAAGACACGGTCCCTGCCCGGGGCCTCAAGTTTACCATTTACTTGAGCCTCTGGTTATGTTGAAAAGTCCCAGGTGTCAGGAGAAGTTCAGAGATTTTATTTCCTCTTTGTGGCTTTATGACTTTCAGACTGTTCCCCCAAAATGGTGCTTAATTTTAACTTCATTAACTTCCTGTTCTGTCACAACAGTGGAGCAAGGATTTCTCCATGAGCAATATTCAAAACAGCTTTTAATGAGCTATTTAATTAAAGGCTAATTGAGGTGACTTCATTAAAGATTTCTAAATTATGCTTATCAGGGTAGCTATCTTTTAAGATAAGTCTTAAATATTTGTTTTAGATTGCATTGTTTGATCATAAAAGTATGTATAAAATTACTTTTTAAAATTACCAATTGGAATGCGGGTGCACTTTTCTTCCTTTATACTTGAGTGGGACAGTTAGCAAATCAGTTTAATACCATGTTCAGTGTTGAGCTGAGGCAGTAAGAAGTTGCTAGTGATGAGAGTTGAGGCTGTGCTTATCCATAACAAATTCTCAAGTCTCTTGAGATGAGGTATTTCTGGGGTGTCTTTGACCTGGTTTTCCAACTGCAGTGTAAATCATAACTACTTAGATGGAGGGCTTTTACCCAGTCCTGGTGACTCTTGGGCTTCAGATTGAGTTTGTGAGGAACGGGACTGCATCTTCCCGATGTCCAATGCCACTCAGGAAATAAATATGTGAAATGTGATATGGCCTCTCCATGTGTACCAGGGCAGCCCAATGTTCAGGGCCACGTTTGCTGGGGAAAAAAGTCTAGCCCAACAAACATGCACCAAGTGTCTCTTCCATTCCTGGTATGGTCCCAGACAAGGATGCAGATGACCTGGGCTCTGTGGTTTAATGGGAGGCCTACCCGAGTCACCAGACATGCCCAGTCCACTGTGATATGTTTGTCCTTCAAGGCCAGGAAAAAGCCTCATGAGAAAGGGTGGCTGGTGTGTTAGCCTGACTTGGGCAGTCGGGACCAGCCCCATGAAGAATGGGACTCTAAACCTGGACAGACAAGTAGGTGTTGGCCCGCCACAGAAGTGGGAAAGGTCAGTCTTGGCAGAGCAAGTCAGATAAAGTGGAAGAATATGATGAGGTTGAGGATTAATACAGAATTTAAAAAGTGCAGTGTGGAGATGGGGATGGGAGGTAGGGCTAGCTAGGGAAGCAGGGGATGGATATATCATGAAGGTCAGAATAAGAATTGGAAGTTTGAACTTGAACTTTAAGGTGTTATAGAGCCATTGAACACCTGTCCCCTCACTCCCCCCACCCCCTCTCTCCCCCACAATCATTTTAAGAGAGTCAATGACCAACTTGGGCCTTCAAGAAGAAAAATGTCCAGGCTGGTAAAGACATTGCAATAATCAACAAAAGGAAATGGAGTTATTGAGCAAGGCGCCACAGGAATGGTTGCCACAGCAATGGAGGGGTAGAGCCATGTGAATATGGGGAGCCCAACCTAATTTTCCTTCTTTACATCAAAACTAACAGTTAGAATAGATAGGCAGTGGGATGAAAGAGAGTGTGGTAAAGTGGTGAGCTCCTTGTTCCAAGGAAGGTACAAGAAGAGGCTGGGGTACCTATCATGACTTTTCTAAAGGACATACCTGTGAGGATGGGGTGGAGAGTGGGTGGTGGACCTCAAGGCCACAAAGGCCCCATCCAGAGCTGCAATTGAACGGTTCCGTGAATCCCTGATTGCACTAATTAATCAATCACTTGGACCTCTCTCGCAAGGAATGACTCCCTTGTCCTGTGTGTGCACATGTGAGGTGAATGAAGAAAACCCACATTATAAATACTGTGGAAAATGGTGCTTGGCTAATGTCACAAACCTAACCAAGTAAAACCACTTCCTTTAAAAAAGCCACTTTGCAATTACAAAGTCATGCTCAAAGACAGGGGTTTGTCTAAAAAGCAGAAATGCTGCTGAATTAGAAATACCAACAGTGTCCCCAGTAAGATTCAGCCAGGTGAATGGAGGCCCTTTCCTCATATTCTTCTCACCAAAACAGCACACGTGGGATGCCTACAGTAACAGGTAAGAGGGGAAAATAGAGTGTTTATTCCCTTACATGCAGAGTAAGAGGGTCCCCCACACAAACACACCCACACTTTATAGAGGAAAGCTTCTCACCTACTGGGGACAGACATAGAAAGAAGAGAGGCCTCCTTCTGTTGACTTTAGGGCAAAGCCAGGGTTTTTACAATGCGTTCGGAGCTGGACTCATTCATTCAGTGGATTTCATTGGCTTATGCATTCATCCGTTCATTCTCTCACTCATTCAAAAAATGGCTTTCTATTTCCAGTTCTGTCTTGAAGCTCTATCCTCCTCTCTAACCTCATTTCCATCAGCCTCTCTTGCCATCTACTTTGGCCATATCACAATCTTTTGTAGTGGATTTGAAAGAAATTTATTACCCTTCAATGGCTCTTTCACAATTAGATGGAAATATCCATTCCAATTAGATTGTTCACCAAGCTTTATGGTTGGAATTGTGTTCCCCAAATTCATATGCTGAAGTCTTTACCCCATAACCCAGAATGGGACTGTATTTGGAGACGGGCCTTTAAGGAGATGATTAAGCTAAAATGAGGTCATTTATTTCAGTGGGCCCTATCCAATATGACTGGCATCCTTATAAGAAGAGGAAATTTGGACTCAGATGAACACAAGATCATTGAGGACACGGGGAGAAGATGGCCAACCACAAGCCAAGGCGAGAGACATCAGAAGAAACCAACTCTGCTGATACCTTGATCTTAGACTTCCGGCCTCCGAAGCTGTGAGACAATACAATTCTGTTGTTTAAGCCACCTGGTCTGTGGCACTTGGTTACAGCAGCCCTAGCCAACTAATGCACTAAGTTTGCCAGGCGTGCCACATTCTGGCCCAGCAGCACCTCCTGGGTGCCTGAAGTGCTCCCCTCTCACTGTGTGCATGCATGGGTCCCTCTCACTCCTCCAGGATCAACTGGAAGGTTCGCTTTCAGAAATGCTTTTCCTGACCCCAAACTGAATGCAGTGCCCCCTCTCAATAGTCGCTCTCACGGCGCCTGCGGGTTCCCTTTCTGGAGCTTCCACAACTATCTGCTCATTCAGGTCTCCACTGCGTACTATAAACCCTGTGAGTCCAAAAGCCATGCCTATTTGCTTGTTGTCAGAGCCCAAGGACCTGCATGGTGCCTGGCTCAGAATAGGCCCTCTGTTGACTTGCTGAATGGATGAATGGATGAATGAATGAATGAACGAATTACCGATTGAGTAGCTTTCATATGCCAGTCCCTTACTCTGGCAAGGGGAAGAGGGAGATGAATAAGCCAGATTGACATCAAACAGGTAAATATAATATAATGCAATGATATTAATTTGGGAGAGGTGCCCTGGAATTCACAAACCCTAACATCATTCTCTATCATCACAGTTCATTTGTGAAGAGAACACCCTTCATTGAATAATTTCTGACGAGCTGCAATTGAATGAAATATTATGACTCTTAATAAACTGCCTTTTTAGGGAGAAACAATTCAACTTAAGATTGGCGGGCTTGTACTGGGCGCTCCACACTCTCCTTGTGGCCAATTTGCAGATTCTAATTCCCAGAAGTGTCACAAATGGAGGTGGCCGAAGGCGGAGGATCTATCATGCTCTCTCGGAGCGGGGCTCAGTTCAGAGAAGGCCAAGGAGAATTTGCTACCTCCAGAGGCAGATGGATTAGAAAGAGCTGCCAGGCAATTTGCATTTGCATTTTTGTTGGGGCAGGATTGGGGGGAGGGGGTGGTTCTAAACGAGAACAGCCCAATCATTTTCTCTGCAAACTTGTTCCAATTTGTCTCCCTGATCCCGGAGGTTACTACCTTGCATAACACAGCAGCAAGGCAGTCAGCACTTTGAGTGACATGGGTTTTGCCGGTTCCATTGATAAAATGGCAAAATTCACCTAGGAGATCCTGGACTTCACGATGGTGTCATTTTCTCTCCTCTTAAATCAAAGCCAGTTTGTCTCCTTCAGTCGAACCCGGCTCCAGAAATGGCACCCTGGCTCTCAGCTGCTTTCAATTATTCCTATTTCCTCACTGACAATCACCTAGGTAGGGCAATCCTTGGGTGTTTTAGCTCCAAATCTGCCAACGGCTCACCAGAACTGGACTTGAATTACCATCATTTACCACAAAATGGAAACCAGCCACCCAAGGGAGAGCCAGGGCACCGCGGAGATGCAATGGTGCTGGGAAGACATATGGACACAGACTCTCGCACATGCGGGCCTTAATTGAAAAATAAAACAATTAGCTTTTAATACTTTGGAAATAACAGAGGGAAGCACATTTATAGGATGACTGGGAAGAAACGGTCGTAGCTGTTTCTTTTTTAATAACATTGAGTTGTGTTCACTGTTGAGCTTATAAAAACACGAAAGCGCAGCATAGCAGGACATTGGGATGCCATTCAACTGATCCTGTGTGCACGGTCCTTGCTCCTTGTTCTCTTCTTAAAAACAAAACAATAACTGCCCTGGCTGGTTTGGCTCAGTGGATAAAGTGTCGGCCTGTGGACTGAAGGGTCCTGGGTTCAATTCCAGTCAAGGGCACATGTCCGGGTTGCAGGCTTGATCCCTGGTGGGGGCTGTGCCGAAGGCAGCCGATCAATGTTTCTCTCTCATCATTGATGTTTCTATATCTCTCCCTCTCCCTTCCTCTCTGAAATCAATAAAAATATGTATATATAAAACAAACAAACGAAAACACACACAAAAACAATAACCATTCCTGGAAAAAAGACTTCCTGAAAGTGGGGCTGTGTGGGTTTTACTCTGTCCCCAGGGCTCTAGACATCGTGTGCTAATTGATCTGTATGTGAAGTTGATACTGACACGGACACAGAGCATCTCAGGAGGAGGTGCCCCCAAGGTGCTCCAAACTGTGCCTCCAGCCGGCCTCCTTCCACAGTGGCTCTTTAGTCTCAGTTCTCCGTCACACCCATGAACAGTAGCATGAGGAAAGGGAACCATTATAACTCTGTGAACAGAAAGGTTTATGCTCTGTCCTGGCATTTGTCTACTCAAAATGCACCCAGGTCCTCAGCGTGGCTCATAAAGCCCTCTGAGAGATGACCCATCTATCTTCATTCCTAGCCACCCCCACCGGCAATCCCCAGCCACACCTTATCTGTTTGTATTGGTTTTGCAACTCCATGCCTTTGCACAAACAGTTCCCCCTACACGCCATCATCTGCTTCCCTGTCTAGGATGCTCTTGATCATCCTTAAAGGTTCTACTTAGAAAAGCCCTCCTTTGGAAAGCCCCTAACTTAGATAATGCATCCCTCCTCCAGTCCCTGCAGTCCTCTATTAGTGTATCTCTACATCTGTGTGTGTGTGTGTGTGTGTGTGTGTGTGGGTGTGGAGGGGGGGGGGCGTTATACTTCACTAAACTATCCCAAGAGCCGAGCAAGTCTCCGCTCAGACATGTAGTAGGTGCCCAACAATATGTGCTGAATGAATGAGTGAAACACAACCCAACAAGACAGACAGGTACTCTCTGTTGGCAGGAGGAGGTGCTGGGGCAAGAACAAGGAATATTGTGGGTAGTTTTATCATAAGTCTCAGCCAATATGTGAAGTTCCATAGAGGATAGGACCAAGGGCCCACATGAAAAAGTCCACTTTATTATCATTGACTTTGAAAAAAATTATACTGATAAAATAGTAATCAATTGAAGCATAGTTGTCAAAATAAGTAAATGCCAAGTCTTACTTCCCAGAAACCAATAATTTTATCTTTCCAATGGTTGTCCATATGGATATGTTTTTACATAACTGTGGCCACAAGCCACACACAATCAGATGTTTTAATGTTCTCAAATTTGAAAGCATTTACTGATTTTTCCCTTCACCTAGTCCTTCCAAGTGTTTAAGGCAGATTCTTGTATTCCCTTTTCCACAGTCTGAGTGATGTCCCATTGCTGCATATCATATTCTTCACACCTGCCTTCCAAGAATGAGCCCATAAGCACAAATGCAGGTTTTGACATCCAACTATCTGTGTTAAAATCCTAGCTCAGCACTCTCCAGATCTGTGACATTAGTGAAGTTACTTAATCTCTTGAAATCTCAGTTTCCTCTTCTGTAAAATGGGTCTAATACTGGTATTTACTAAATTTTATTGTTATTAAAATTTTTAAATATAATTGAGAAACAGTCTAAGCACAATGCCCAGAACATACTAATAGATCAGTGCTAATGATCTTATTGTTACTGTTGTTATAGGCAAAATAAAATGGTAATTTATGTATTTCAGAGGGAAGGTGGGGCAGGAGTAAATTAATCAAAGAACTTATATGCATATATGCATAGCCCATGGACAAACAATATCAGGGAAGGCCTGAGGAGGTGGTAGGAGTGAGGTGGAGGGGGGAAGTGGAGAGGGAAGGGGACATTTGTAATACTTTCAACAATAAAGATTAAAAAATAAAACCTCATAACTATCATCTATAAAATAGGGCTCACCCCTGCATAATGTGTTTTTTATCGATCATTTTTGTTTACAGAAGGATAAAGAGAGTTGGCATAGTGAAGGTGCCTGTGTTTCTGAAAATAATTGAACAAATGTCTGATCTTTCAATTAGAGGTCAGTATATGTGTGTAATCAGAGAGGAATTTACACTCATTTTTAACCACCGCCTCATGTTGTCTAAATATGTGTCTGATGATGAGGGCAATGGAGTAGTCGTGACCTTAAGTCAGACTATTGTTGGTTCAGTAGAACAGAAATGGCTCGAAACAGTTTGATCTACAACGGTGTGCCTACCATGGCCTTTGGTGCTCTCATGTGCATGTCTGGATGGTAGACCAGATATCTGCAGAGCCAATTACAGCTCTATGAGTTCCTTCTTTTCCCCTACATCTGCCACTGGCACGGGTATGGATTTCCAATGAAGAGTCCTTTTCTTTAGATAGTTTTCCTATTTTCTGTACCCCAGTGAATATACATATGACAGGGGACCTCTATTACACAAATAGTTGATGTTCTGCAAAGTTGCTATATTGAAGAAATGTGTGGTTATCTATGGAAGAGTGAGCTACTTTGGAAAACAATGAGTTTGCCTCCCCTGACACAACCCACCAGGCATTATGGTGCCTTTGAGTTCTTGTAAAGATGCCTAAAGTACCCCATTGGGGATTGCACTTGATAACCCCAGAGGACCCTCTCGTAACCTCAGAGTTCATGAAAATGCTCCTTGCTTACTCTGGAAAGATGTTCCACATGAGAAATAGCCACAATTAACTTTTAATTGCTCTTAGTCATCTCTAGTTTTTAAGCAAAAGGGGAGGCAGGTCCTCACTGCTTCCTCAAAAAGCGGGGCGGAGACCTGGACACACAGACACTGCTGGTTTGTTTCTCTTACAAAAATGCAGGGTATGCAATGTCCCTAGATGGATCCATACATTGGCCCCTCAGCCTGCCACTCTCTGGGATTTATGCACCAGCCATCTGCCATGCAGACAACAGTGGGCCATTATGGGTGCTAAAGTTCAGCCCCTCTCCAAGCCAAAGTAAAGAAAGGCAACTGTGTTTATTTTAAATACGTAATCAATCATAACCCCGTGAATAGCCACTTTTCTATTAATGCCTTCATATATCATCTAAAGCCCTCTTGATTCTACATAATCCTCTGTTGTCTGCTTGCTTGTCTTACACGTTACAGTTTCATTCAGGGGGTAATATAGCTGCTCCATACAAGTCCTTCCTCTATATTCGCTCTTTAGGTCCAGTGTTTGCAAGAGAAAGCTTTTCTGTAAATAATGCAGAGGCAAATGACTTTTAAACACTCCACTACTGGGATTTGTGGAGCAGGGGGAAAAAAATCAAACAAATTTTGGGGAGTGAGCCTCCAGGGTTTGAGTGTTGACTTGGCCATTTAAGATCTGTGTGACAATCACTACCTTTCTGAATCACAGTTTCCTCAGTTGTAAAACAGGAAACTCGTAGTTGTGAGGACCAAGTAATTGAATGCATAGTGGTCCGTGCGCCCTATGTCCCTGGGAAATTCTGTTTATACTATTTCTCAATCTCTTTGAGTCAAATCGATATCAATCTTTTACTTTAAGAGGCTCAGTGGCTGACATTCAGAGGTAAGTGAACAACAGGGAGAAGAAGCTAAAACTTACATCTACAACTTCAAGCAGTTAAAGAAAAGTGAGTGATCAACTTTGAGAGAAGGTTTAGGAGTAAAAAGAACGGTCTTAGAATATAGGAAATGGCGGTGGCTTGCCTTTTCTGCTTCTGAGGGAAACCTGAGAATGGGAGAATCATTATTCCAGGCATATTTTAAGATCTAATGGCTCAAACTGTCTACTGACAGAAAGGTCTGCCTTGTAGGTAGGGTAGGTTGGTTCTGTTTTTTTTGTTTTTTGTTTTTTTCTGAAGGTATGGAAACACAAGCTGCGCAGTGGAGAAACCCCAGCATGGATTAGGGAGACAGCTTGAGGGTATCAAGAGACATGTCTCACTCTCAAAATCTAAGTCTTTCCCATGAAAGATGATAATTCCTTGGCCAACATGTTGACTATAATGAAAACCTCTCACTATTATCCATTTTATCTAGACTCTTGCAGAAAGAGGAAAAGGCTTTGCCACTTTCTGAATTTATACTATGCACCAGACATTGGCTGTTCATGTTATTGCAACCTCCTAACACCTAGTATACAGATCAGGTAAATAGTTGTCAATCAGCAACTGTCTGTCAGAATGAAGAAATGAATGAATGGCACTCTAAAATGCATTATTGTGCACATTTTACAAATGAAGACAAGACAGTTTATAAACAAGAAGTAGCCATTTTGAGTGCTCTTAAAGGACATGCCTATAATTTTAGAACATCTTTGAGGAGGAGTTATTATCAGTGAGATTCAGAAATCAAATTTCTATTTAGTGGAGAGTTCTGAATTGCAAAATCAGCAGTTTATCCAAAGTTAGAATGTCAGCCATCAGCAGATAGGACCACTGCACTAATGAAAATGGATGGCTTTGCATTATTAGGCCAATTTGCACAATGCAATTGGAACTGAGTAAGGTGTAACAGCTTTGAGATTTATATAATACACTATGATAATGTTAATGTTACTAGTACCATAAATCTTCAAAATTTTCTGTTTACAAATAGGCCTTGGTAAAAGGAAGTTTCCAGCAGGTGTAATGTTAATATTATTTTTAAAACTGTATGTGTGTGAGTGTGTGTATATATATATATATATATATATATATATATATATATATATATATCAGAGAGGGAGGGAGAGAGGGAGGGAAGGAGAGAAGGGAGAGAAAGAGAGAGAGAGAGAGAGAGAGAGAGAGAGAGAGAGAGAGAGAGAGAGAGAGAGAATATCAATGATGAGAGAATCATTGATCAGCTGCCTCCTGCACGCCCCACACAGGGGATCGAGCCTGCCACCTGGGCATGTGCCCTGACCTGGAATCAAACCATGACCTTCTGGTTCGTAGATTGACGCTCAACCACTGAGCCACCCTGGCTGGGCACTATTCTTGGATAAGTAATTTTTTAAAGGCACCTAGAACAGATGCTGAACCAAATAAAATCCATGAGTTCATTTTCTATTCTCATAACTAGAAGAAAGTTCATTGAACTCCTGCAGGTCTTCTCCATCTTGCAGAAAACAGGGTTGACCAGATGGACCCTTTAGGCCATTGCCTTCAGAAAGGAGTCTACTCCACTGACGATTTCAGGAATTATAATTGGACAAACTTCATGTTCGCACTCCCTGGACCTTGACCAGACTAGAAACAGATGCAGAGTCTGTGGAATACACCATTCTTCTCCCTGCCACAAGTTTGGCAAACACAGCAGTGCACGTGGGCCCAGACGTCATGGGGTTGCAGGAGCCTGCTGGCTCACCCAGAAGCCTTCCTTTTTTCGGGGGCAGTTAATTTTGCATATGCCATGGGGTTAAAAAACATAAAGAAAGTAGAAGGCAGCTGATGATGAAAAATGGACTTTCATTGTTTTTCTATTGAAAGAGTGTACAGCAATTTGGTCACTCGATTAGAAAGTTGACAGCGAATTGGAGAAAGGGGTATTTTTTGGTCATCTATCAATTTACTGAGTCGTGCAAATGTGCAGTTTCTAATTGGTATGTTGAGTGCCTTTCAAAGGTCAGTGGTAAAGTCAAGAATAAAACCCCAGTGACTCTCTGTGTCTTACTGAATTCCACCAGGCTGAATAATTCACCACAAAAAGAAAAAGTTTCAGTTTTTCTTGGACATTCCAAAAAGGCATTTTGTACACTCAACTGCTGTCTTCAGTCTTGACCAAGGAATTCTTAGCAGGAAATTAAAAAGGATTAAGGTGTTGTTGTTGTTTTCTGTGTGTTTTAGGGAGTCCAGTGCTTGCTTATATTGGTTTTCTCATTTCTTTTTTCAACAAATATTCATGAGTGCAGTTAATATGTCCCATGCTCTTGAATTAAACACTGGAAATATAGAAATAAACAAGAAAATTGCATTTCCGTTTTTGAAAGAGCTTAGTCTATTTGGAAATGGAGACCATACAAACAAGTCAGCCTGACTATATAGAAAGTAATCATAAATTATAATTATGACTTGTTCTATGCAGTTTACCAAGTGACTACTCAACTAATTGTCATTTGCTGATATTAAAAATAGTGCAGTACGTTGGACTTATCTCAGTACTTTGTGAAGACACTAACAGCTTTTGATATAGTCTTACAAACAAAGGTCTAGAGAAGAGAGATGACAGTGTGTGGAAGTGTTGATGAAGGGGTGGCTCATTCTGGCTGAGGAAATAAAGGTGGAATTGGCATTGAGTTGGATCCTAAAATATTGGTCTGGCACGCACTAGTAGAAAGTGAGTACAAGAAGGCCATTCCAGGAAGACGAAGTGCTATGGGCAGAGGCATGGTGTTAGGAAAAGAGTATGAAGTGTTAGGAAATGAGGAGATTTGGAATGACAGTATCAAGAGGAAGGGGGTCAATGAGAGGAAAAGGGGGACATCTGCAATAGTTCCAACAATAAATATAAAAATAAAAATAAAAAGAGGTGTGGAAGAATGACGATGGATGAGAGTTGAAATTAGTGAGTTAGAGATATATAAAGAAATGGGAACTTTATAGTGTGGACTTTATAGAGAGGCCCCAAAGTTCCAAAGGTCCAGGAAGAGAAGAGATGGAGGGACTCCAGCTTCCAGATTCAGAGCTGGAGTAGACTATGAGGGAGATTAAAAGCTGTTATCAACAATCTTCAAGACAGGGGCCTGGGCAGCTCTATAGCTTCATTCCTCATCATGGCCTCTCTGAATTCCAAGGAAAGATCATAGGAGAGTTCTTTCATTGCACTGGCTTTGGCCTCCGGACTTGCACACACTCTGGGGTGTGGGCTGTACTCCTCCCTTCCCTCTGTATCCGGTTCTTCCCACATCCTTCCCATTTAAGCTGTGCTACTATTTCCTCCCAAAGGTATTATTTGATTCAATGAATTTGAGTTAGGACCCCTGCACTGGGCTCCCCCAGCTCCTTGGCTCTTCTTCAATGTCACGCTGCATGTCACTGCTCTATGCTTTTATCTGCAGTCTATCTCCCCCTTCCCCTCATCATTGACACTATAAATGGGCTGTGAGCTCTTGAGGACCGGGATCCTGTGAATAAATAAATGTAGCTCAATGGTAAGATATGTACATATATAATACCTTAATAAAATAAATAAATAAATAAATATAAATAAATAAATAAATAAATAAATAAATGTAGCATTCAAGTTGGCTTATGTTCCAAGAGTCATGGAGCTTGCTTTAAAAAGACTTAATTTTTAAAAATGTACCTATGTATTTATGAAGGGAAAATACACGGATGGTCTTGTTAAGACGGACAATGTAAACATATGTAAGACAAATGCGTTGAGATATATGGCACTGTGGCTGCCTTTAAAACAAATGTCACCCACTTTCTGATCCCAAAATAGTAACAGCTGTAGGACCATGTGCCACCCAGACCTTTTCCATCCTTGCAGGTTCGTGCATTCCTGCCATTTTGTTGGGATTTATAAGGTTCCCTTTCAAAGGAAGGGGTTCAGGAAGAGATTTGACAGAGGAGTAAAAATAGGGTTGAATAAAAGCCTCATAATGGAGCTGCTGCTGAAATGTAAGATGGGAAGAGGATGGAGCCACCAGGGGCACGGGTGTTGCAGGGAGGTGGCTGGCCCCCTGGACCTGGCTGCCTAAAATGTCATCGTGAAGAATGGCCTCAGTTTGACTGTAGCTCTTGTCAACAGAGAGTCTCTGGAGCCTTTGGATACTTTGGGGGCAGAAGTGGATTTTTTTAGTTGAAAAATCTGTCCAAATTTCAGACAATCCAGAGGGGAGGACACAGAAGGTCCAAACCTGAAGGGGCCAAGGCAGGAACTGAAGCAGGGGTATGGAGCTAGGACTATGGAGCAGGTGCCACCTGGACTTATTTCATGGAAAACCCACAGAAAACCCATTATTTCTGCCTCCATCTTCCCTTGGTAGTGTGTGCTAGCCAAAATTAAACAGATCCAATTATTTTGTTTACCTGTCTTGCCTTACATCACTACCATCACACACACACACACACACACACACACACACACACACACACACACACCTTCTCACCCCTTCTCTTCTGGGTCACAGTGAGGTCAAGGTTGATCACCATTAAGGCTGGTCCTGGTGGAACAGGAAGCTCTCCCAAGTCACATTTCACTGCAGTCATTAGCCAGGTCCCCAGAAAAAGCAATCAGTAGCCACTGAGCAATCAGAGAAAGGCTGCAGGGGGCCCGCAGCAGCCAGGAGGACACAAGTCCCGCCCGGCCTGGTTTGACTCAGGGATTGACTGCTCTTGTTGCATGCACTTTCCACACTAAATGTAAGTAGACAGATTTGCTGGACATTCCACGACTTCCAAACCGGTAGAACAAGGCCCTGGGAGCACCCTGAAAAGCACCCTCCTGTTCTCCAAGAAACCCTCAGCACCTAAAGAGCCTGGATACGATCGGAAACTGTCACCTGCTCTACTTCTCTTTACTTAGAATTCAATCCTATCATATTTTGCAGAAAACATGTGATTCCATATGAAGAACTGCTAAGCCATAGCTCAGTATTAAACGAGGCAGTAGTATGTGTCCATTCCTCAAGGATGCTGCTGTGTGGTCCTGGGATCGATCTGTTACCTGCTTTCTCTGAGGCCACCAAAGAAGGGACCTAGAAAGGAGAAGGTGAATCCTCCTGCTGGATTTTGGAGCTTCATACCTTTAGGAAAATAAAGTAGGTTTTGTTCTGAAAATAGCTTATTAACTCCAATGCACACATCCTACGATTTTGCCAAGCAGAGTTGTCCTGATGGCTCTATTCTCTTGCCCTAAGGTAGGGGGGGGGGGAATGTCCGGCCCATGGTCCATTTAAGGCCTACAAAATCATTTGGTTTGGCCTTGTCAAGGCATTAGGGGTGAGTTAAATAACTGTTTGACCAAATATAGCAGGCTGATTTTTAAGTTGGTAATTTTGTATGGCTCAAGAATGATGTAATAAATATCCAAATGGCCCTTGGCAGGAAAAAGGTTCCCCACCCCTGACTTAAGGACATCAAATCCTTCCTCTAGCCCAGTGGTCGGCAAACTGCGGCTCCCGAGCCGCGGTTTGCCACTCTGTTGACTAATGAGTTTGCCGACCACTGTCATATACTACCCTTTACCTCTATGCACACAATTGCCTAATCCTCACAGCTTCCAAGTACACGGTCACATTTAGTCTAGTCCAGTGGTCGGCAAACTCATTAGTCAACAGAGCAGCAAACCGTGGCTCACGAGCTGCAGTTTGCCGACCACTGCTCTAGTCTAAACAATCTCTCCTTTCTTTCCTCTCATGATTTTGCCAAAGGAGCTGCATGCATATAAGCATAACCAATGGACACAGATACCAGGGGGGTGAGGGCATGAATGGGAGTGGGGTGGAGGAGCAATGAGGGGAATAAGGACACATATGTAATACCTTCATCAATAAAGAAAAAAAAAGAGAATTAATTAAAAATAAAAAAAGGAGCTGCTGACCAAGGACCAGTCCGGAGTCAGAGTTGATGACACAGAGGTGGGAGGTGGGGTTGTAAAATTCAACAATAAAAAATATATTAAAAAAAGAAAAGAAATAGAAGACTGGGGGCAGAGAGCAAGCAAAGCCAAAATCACATGGTAAAGCCAAGACAAGTTCCAGAAGAGAACCATATATGAAGAGTGTCCAATTTGGCACCAAGCATAAAGAGAGGCAGTAGATGAGGGGTGAAGAGTGCCAGCTTTGGACATCAGCCACGCGTTGAGCACAGGCTTGAAGTGGGTCCTGGGCTGGATGAGAGATGGTAGCAGTGGACAGAAAAGACCGCTCACCCGCTCAGTGGCACTACGTTCCAACAGTGGTGTGTGGAGAGGCAGAATAACGGTGGGGTTTAGCGAGGTTCAAACCTTGGTTTTGCCACTCACTGGCCACACATCATTAGGTAAATCACCTAATCACTCTGAATCCGTCTCCTCAGCTGTGAATTGGGAGGGGAATGCATCGAGGTATGGACTCATGAGCCGTGTGCCCAGGGCAGGCAGGTGCTATGCTCCCGGTCCTGGGTTGCTCACAGACGTGTCTTTTGGCCGTCAAGGTGTGACGTTCAGGATTGCACACACTTAGGTCTGGAGCAAACACTTATGATTGAGCTGATGGTCTGACCTCGACCATTCTTTGGCGGTACATTGGCATATGGTGCCATCAGTTAAGATCTTCCTATTCCCCGCTTGCCATAATAAGAGGAAAATCAATTCCAGGTCACCAAGGTAGATTTGGGATCCCAAGGCATCCAGAAACCCCTTCTCTGCTTCCATCTCAAAACTGGTAAAATTACCCTGCCAGTGTGGCTCAGTGGGTGAGCGTCCAACCATGAACCAAAAGGTTCAGTTCCCAGTCAGGGCACATGCCCAGGTTTTGGGCTCGATCCCCCGTCAGGGGCATGCAGGAAGGCAGCCGATCAATGATTCTCTCTCATTGATGTTTTTATCTCTTTCTTCCTCTGCTTTCCTCTCTGAAATCAATAAAAACCTATTAAAATTTTTTTTAAAACTGGTAAAATTGATTGGACAAGCATATAGCTCTCACTCCAACAAGAATTGTTTGAGTTGTCTTGTACCCATGGTGTGGAGAAGTGGGTTTACGATATCTAAATCCAGCCTACCACCAGGAATGCTCAGGACCTACTCAAGAAGGCAAATAATCCCTTCCACTAATATTTACAGGGTAAAATAAATTGTTGTTAGAGTAATAAATTTGACAGTAAAATAGTAGTCAAGTTTTCAGGCAAATTTAAATTGGCTAGTTGAAACAAGCAAATATTCTAGAAAAATTAATTGTACTGGACAAAAAAAGGTGTTCCTAAAGTGTTAACTAAAATTTTTATTGGTACTTCATCTCATGATAAAATTGTGCACCATGTAATGAACCTAAAACAGTAATATTATAGTGCAAAAAATTAAAATTTAAAAGCCATCAAGACTACATTATAAAATTTTCAAAAGCCTCCTAACATTTAAATCAAAAAAGGAGGGGATAGTAGAAGAATATCATGTAAGGAAAAATACCCTGTAAGTAAATTACATTTAGAAAATTAATACTTTAGAAAATTAATTGTAAGGCTAAAAGCAAGACACCCATGAAAAACACACAAGGTGTCAAAACAAGCCAGAGGAAAATCATTTGGGCAAAAATTGAAATAGAATCCCAAGTCAAATTTATAGAAAATATTCCTTTATTAACTTTTGGTCGAGAATATGTTTGAATATTTTCAGAAAACAACTCCAAGACTATGTGGATTCCAGCAACAGAGAGGAATCGACAGGACTACTCCAGCCATTAAGACAGAAGAGAAGCAGTCCAGAGATGGAAGACGCTGATGTGGCCTTCCCATACTAGCAGTTAGCAGCTGTGCATCACTGTAGGTTGCCCAGGACCAAACCAGAGAGAGTCGGACCTGCATTATCACCATTTGTCCACCATCCAGAACTGTAATGTCAGTGCTGACATGTACACATAAGGAACTGTTGGACATTGAAATTGGGTCTCAAAAGACCTGTTGGCCCAGAAAGAAACTCACTACAGACTGATTCATTTGCCTGTCAGCATAACTATTATTGCTTGTCTCGTTTTCGGTTCTTATAAGTGTATTTCTAATAGCACATGATCTCACTCATCTAGGGGAAATAATGAACAACATAGACGGATGAACAAGAACAGACCCAGAAACAAGGAGGCATGGATCAGACTGTCGGGCCTCAGAGGGAGGGTAGGGGAGGGTGGGGGTAAAGGGGAGAGATCAACCAAAGGACTTGTGTGCAAGCATATGAGCCTAACCAGCGGTTAAGAACAACAGGGGGGTGGGGGCATGTGTGGGGAGGGGTGTGGGATGGGAATGGGGGGACGAGGACAAATATGTGATACCTTAATCAATAAAGAAATTAAAAAATAAATGAATAAATAAATAAAACTGGTAAAATTGATTGGACAAGCATATAGCTGAGTCATCTTTAGTAGCTGCTGTTAGTTTACTAGTAGCAGCCAGGTATCTCTTCTTCCTTATGGTAAAGGGGTTCCCACCCTTTGGAACCCAAGGAGAGATGGCATCTACAGGGGATGTGGGCTAGGACCATATAAAGCAAAGCTTCTGGTCTAGAAATAGCAGGTCAGGAGAATGAACTCTCCTTGAGGAATTTCTTAAGAAAACATGAAAATACCCATCTTTACTGGGCTGCTTGTTTTTCCAGTGTTAACTATTCCATTCTCCTTGATGAAATGTTAAGGGATTTATAAGCACTGAAATGCTTCTGGGTTATAGTTGTTTATTGACCTAAGGTTATTTATTTTTATTTTAGTCTCTCTCTCTCTCTCTCTCTCTCTCTCTCTCTCTCTCTCTCTCTCTCTCGGAGACGAATGTGTGACAAACTAATAGTAGCCAGCATATTAGCATTAGGGTAGGATGCTGCGAGGCCCAGTGGCTGGCTGCTGGCACTGTTCTTTCTCCACAGCTTCCTGCCCCTTGTCACCTTAATGACCTGACAACAGGAAGTAGGAAAGTGACACCTGCTCCGGATCCAGGCAGACCTGTTCTGACCTTGCGGGTGCCAGTCAGAGTGTGGGAGTCAGCATTATAATGTGTCCAGCCTGCCTTGAAGTTGAACTTTCAACTGCGTTATTTTATGCACATCATGGGCTTTCATCTGCAGGTGGTCTTTATCATAAATGGTTGTCTTGAAATCGCAAGTTGAAAGAATTAATGGTTCAATTCAAAACCATACACTAGACATTTTTTAAAAATTCTATCAATTAAACTAGCTGCTATTGATGTGTGTGTGTGTGTGTGTGTGTGTGTGTATGTGTGTGTGTGTATTGATTTCAGAGAGGAAGGGAAAGGGAGAGAGAAACATAAATGATAAGAGAGAATCATTGATCAGCTGCCTCCTGCACGCACACACTGCGGATCGAGCCTGCAACCCAGGCATGTACCCTGACCAGGAATCGAACCATGACCACCTGGTCATAGGTCGACGCTCAACCACTGAGCCATGCCGGCGGGGTCTAAGTGCTATTGTTTTGACAACAGACTAAGTATTCAGTAGACAATAAAACATGTGCTACTGAAACCCTACAAAGGCAGATGGTATTATGGCTACTTTCTTATGAAAACAAGGAGGCTCAGACATTGCTCGGCACCAAATCTATAGTGAACGGATCTAAACCAGAGCAACCTGTAAAAGCTGGTAATCCAACACAGGCACATCTCGTCTTTATGCTTTAAGTTTCCACGTGCAAATTATACTCAGAGCCAGCCTCGGGGTTTCATCATCCCGGACCTTGGCTTCCAGTCTGCTCTAAGTCAACACTGTGATCATGTTGATCGCATTAGAAGCTGAGAGCCCAGCAAGCTGGGTCCCCATCTCAGTAAATGATGGGACCAACCTTCAAACTTGCCATTAATAAACTGAGCAGTTCACATTTCTCTGTGGCATAACTTGACATTTAGGCTGAGGGTCTGTAATTCCAATAAACAATAAACAGCTTAGGATGTGATGTGTGTGTGTGTGTGTGTGTGTGTGTGTGTGTGTGTGTGTGTTTGGCTGCCACACAATTAAAAGCTAAAGTGTGGAGGTTAAGGCTTTCATTAAAAGCCATCCACTTTTATTTATTTAGTGTTTTGGGGACCTGGAGAGAGTACTGATCAGAAAGAGGCCTCTAGGGCACAACTTTTTACACACTAGCTGGTGACACCAGTCTAACTGTTTGACTGCAGACAGCTGCCTGTTAGGCTGGAAAAAAAAAAAGAATCAAAGAGCGTGGTCATTTGAAGAAATCAGACATGTGATTATTTTGCCCTCACTGCAAACGTCCCCGAGAGATCTACCAGGCCTTCTTTGATTAATATTGCTGGAGGTGGTTGCACACTGCTCAACTTGGCATTGCATTTATCAAAATCGGCCAGAGCAGACAGGCATCGCCAGCAAAAGAATACCTGTGATGGGCCCCTGTGCCTTGCAGGGACTACCTGAATCCCATGAATGCAAGAATGGGGCAAGCCAGAATAGACTCATGGCCTTGACTCTTGTTCTTTCTTTCTCAAACCATAAAGGTTCCATAAACAGCTCTTCAGAGGAAGGCTTCACCCTTAGTCTTCCTCACGAGGTGCCCTGCAGGGTAGATGCTCTGCGGGGATCCCAGTCTCCTCGCCTTTGCCACCCGGGCTTTTGCCAAAGGCCAGAAAGGCTTCCAAAGAGCCATTGCCAGCATTTCTCCTAATGCTGACACGAACTGTCTGCTGTTGATTCCTTTGGAGAGTGAGTTAAAAAGAAAATTACCCATTCCTAGGTGCTATCCCCAGATTTAGTGTGTAAAAAAAAATTAAAAAGCAATAAAAATAAAATCCACAAGTGATTCTTCTGAAGGTCATGCTGACCTTGCCCCTTGACATTCAACCTTTATCCAGATAAGACCCTGAGCTAAAGGGTCATTCCCCGGAAGCTTGAGTGTGACAGAGGTCTTTGTGGTTCTCTTATGACAAACCTGAAACATATCATCCGAGTCCTCACACAATTGCCACTGCTGAACTGGATGGCAGCCAACTTCTCTAACTTTAATTGAAAGTTGCGCTAAAAGCTCAAAGAGTGAATTCAACTTCTGCATTTGCAGTAAAAATTTGGCAGATAATATTGACCTTCATATTACCTGTGCCCCTTGCATAATGGCCCAGAAAAGAAATTTCTCTCAGAAATCAAGTTTCTCCTTGACTCAGTTCCAGAAATTGGCAGGATTTCTCAAGTCATATGAAATGAAGCCTGTTTCCTTCTTTATCTGGGGTGCTAGGAAGCTCAGAGGACCCAGCTTGCTGGGCTCTCAGCTTCTAATGCGATCAACATGATCTCAGTGTTGACTTAGAGCAGACTGGAAGCCAAGGTCCGGGACGATGAAACCCCGAGGCTGGCTCTGAGTATAATTTGCATGTGGAAACTTAAAGCATAAAGATGAGATGCACCTGTGTTGGATTAACAGCCTTTCCAGGTTGGTCTGGTTTAGTTCCGTTCACTATAGATTTGGTGCCGAGCAATGTCTAATCATTTTCACCCTTACCATTGCTAATCATTTTCACCCTTACCATTGCTATATCTATTTTTATCTTCTTACTGCACTGTTTTCATTTGAAAATTTGTACGTTAACAATGTCATTTTGATAAACCCTTTGAAAAGTTTCTGCGGGAAAAAAAGCACACCAAAATCTGAGGATTTGGAGAGTCCAGTCTGACATGTGGGAAGAGAAGTACAAGTTTTGGAAGTACCCTAGTAGAGGCAAATGAGGAAAATTCTCCTTTCTCTGTCTGCTGCCATGCATCCCTGCCTTAAACGCCCGGTGCCCTTCAGCAAAACAGCTGTGCTGCCGGACAGCCCTTTGCCGGCACCCAGGCCACAGCACAGACCTTAGGTTGTGAATGTTATTCATCAGCATGAGCTCCGTTTCTACTATTTCCAGGTTCCCACACATAAAACTTTAAAATTATAGAGGTCTATAGATTTCTCTTATTCCTTTTTATAGTCAAATCCATTAATATGAAAAATTTCAAAGCCATTTTAGATTGGAAGTAATTCATCCAGATATGATTGGAATATGAAGTCTGATTTCAGTTGGTTTAGAAATATTGAGAGGGTGCTGCAGGGGGCTATTCCCATTGCAAGAACCCAGCGAAGCTCAAAGCCGTAAAGCGAGCCTGGCCTGAAATTAATGTTCTCACCCAGGCCAGCGTTGGACATGATGGCCAACGCTTTTCTGACCTTTTGCCAAAGAACTTTGCCACACAGTAATAAACGACTGGATGAAATAAAACGAAAGAACAACAGTGGAAAGTAAACCCTGGGAGCGAAATTTACAATTTTAAAAAGACATGCCTTAGGAAGCATTGATCATGGGCCTTAAATATGCTCAAATTAATTCTATTTATAGGAATTCCATTAACGTATCAAAGACAGTCCAAAAAAAAAGAAGAAAAAACAACATACTATGCCCAGACATTTCATTGTTAGTGATATATATTTAGATATATTAAGTATTTTTATTGATTTCAGAGAGGAAGGAAGAGGGAGAGAGAGAGATAGAAACATCAATGATGAGAGAGAATCATGGATCGGCTGACCCCTGCACGCCCCCTACTGGGGATCGAGCCCACAACCCGGGCATGTGCCCTTGACTGGAATCAAACCCCTGACCCTTCAATCCACAGGCTAATAATGCTCTATCCACTGAGCCAAACCAGCTATGGCCTAGTGATATTTTTATCATCAAATTTTAGAAAGATCTCGATATGCAATGAAATAGGAATGGTTACAAAATTTAACACATGCCCACTGATTGATACTTAAAGACAAAAAAATTTTTATTGGCACAGTGGTGTCATGAGTGGATAACTTTCATTCAGTTTCATAGCCATTAACACTATATTAATATTGTTTGAGCAGGAAAGGGAATTTTAAAGAATTTTCATCCAGAAGGGAAAGTAGAGGTGTGTCCACATCTCAGAAATTTAAGATTCTCTACTTAATTATATTAAACTTGAGGAACTTATTTTATTGTTTCTCAATGACTTCAAGTTGGCCTGATATAGAAAGGGGAATGAACATTCCGTGTCTACTCCTTATCCGACACTTTCTTACATCCACTTTGGGATGAAGTCTTCGCAAAAAACATTTCAAAGGGTGGTTCTTAGTTATCACCAGCCTGAGCGTGAAAGCAGGTGAAAGCAGTAACTTTTTAAAAATTATGGTTTTTGTACGTGCACTACCCCATTGTGTAGGAAGTCGAGGTCTTCCAGACCCTCCCTAAATATCTCCTGGGAATCTTTAAATGAGGGGTGCCTACAGATGTGGGCTCCACCAAGTGCCTAATCCAGCTCACACAGCATCTCCCAGTGCCCTGGGAGGAGGGGCCTGTGGATCTGGGGTGCTGCTGTCCCCCCGAAAACCTCCTTGGGGTGGTGCTGAGGACGTTGGTCTTGAGGCACCATGACCCAAGTCTGTGGAAGCCACATGTGTTGAATCTGCTCAATGTCTCAAGGAAACGTGGGGAAACCAGTGCCTCAGACTTAAGTAAACCTTACTTTTTTTTTTTTTTTGGAAGAATAACACATATATGGAAAAGTGCATGAATCATAAATTTAGAGCCCAAAGAAGTTCCACAAAATGAAAACACCTGTGTAACCACCTCTTGAATCAAGAAATAGAACATTCCAGCACTCTTTTCAGACCTCTTCCGAGGAGTCCCTTCCCCCAGAAGGTAACCACTATTTTCAGAGTTACCCCCTGTCAACTAGTTTGGTTTATTTTTGAACTTCGTAGAAATAAAATCACGTAGCATATTAATCACTCTACTGTTGATGGACATTTAGATATTTCCAGCTCGGGCCCACTATAAATCAAGTTGATATAAACATTGTTTCGCTTGCCCCAGCCTTTAGGTTTTCCTTGCAGCGAAAGCTTTCACAGCAACCTCCTTCGAGCCCCGCCCCTGCCGGCCAGCAGGCGCCTGGAAGTCACCGCTCTCTGAGCGGTAACCCAGGCTTTCCTGAGCAATGTGTCTCACTGCGCATGTCCTTTGAAAGGGTCTCCGGGCAAAGCACCTTCCCCATTGGGTTGAGATGTATGCAACGGATCAAAAACTCATGGGAGTTACGCTGGAGGGCACCCTGAGGGGCAGGCAACGAGCACACAATATCGTACCACTTGTCTTTCTCCTTCACTGGCCAAATGGCGGGGTCACCCCACAACCGTGAACCTGGGATGTTTAAAGCCTTGGGATGAGCTTAGGTGCCAGTTAGGGCTCTGCTGATCCCTGTGGAGACCTCAGACAAGTCCTGCTCCTCTTTGCCTCGCTTTCCCCACGTGGGAAATGAGTGGCAGCCCCAGTAGTTAGGACCCTTGAGCTCTGATTCCCTCCCCTCTCCACTGGGGTTACCAACAGATGAGGGTGCGTTTACCTTGGAAGGTAATACGTCCTTGGCACGGGACTCAAACAGGTGTTCCAGCCGGGCTGTGTCCACAGAGACAGGCTCCAGGAGGCCCACAGGATGGAGCAGGGCCCAAAGCGGCCCCCAGAGCTTCCATGGCCCCCAGCCAGCTTTAGCTCCCGCCAGAAGAGTTTGACTGTCTTCCTCTTGGTGGGGAGGGCTAGGCCATCAGGCGCTGATGGGGGAAGAGAGGCAGCTGGGGGTGGAGGTGGTGGGAAGGGGCCTTTGATGGGTGGGGGAGGAGGAGGGAGAGGTGTGGGGGAGGAGGTGGGGACCTCCAGAGAGCAGGGGCCCTTGGGGGCTGGAAGAGGGGCCTTTGGGGCTGGAGGCGGGGCCTGTGGGTGGGTCTAGGTGGAGAAGGAGGGGCCTGTGGGGCTGGAGGCATGGCCTGTGGGTGGGTCAGGGTGGAGGAGGCGGGGCCTGTGGGTGGGTCAGGGTGGAGGAGGGGCCTGTGGATCTGGGGGCGGGGCCTGTGGGTGGGTCAGGGTGGAAAGGAGGAGCCTGTGGATCTGGGGGTGGGGCCTGTGGGTGGGTCAGGGTGGAGAAGGAGGAGCCTGTGGGGCTGGAGGCGGGGCCTGTGGGTGGGTCAGGGTGGAGAAGGAGGGGCATGTGGGGCTGGAGGCGGGGCCTGTGGGTGGGTCAGGGTGGAGAAGGAGGAGCCTGTGGATCTGGGGGTGGGGCCTGTGGGTGGGTCAGGGTGGAGAAGGAGGGGCCTGTGGGGCTGGAGGCGGGGCCTGTGGGTGGGTCAGGGTGGAGAAGGAGGAGCCTGTGGATCTGGGGGTGGGGCCTGTGGGTGGGTCAGGGTGGAGAAGGAGGGGCCTGTGGGGCTGGAGGCGGGGCCTGTGGGTGGGTCAGGGTGGAGAAGGAGGAGCCTGTGGATCTGGGGGCGGGGCCTGTGTTAGGTTAGGGTGGAGGAGGTGGGGCCTGTGGGGCTGCAGGCAGGTCTGTCAGGAGACAAGCTTATGCCAGTGCATCCATCCCTCCTCCCCAAATGTTCTTACCCTGGCTCGGTGGTGTGCACAGGGCAGCCCCCGCCTTCTAGAGATCGGGGCTCCTCCTGCCTTCCTCTGAAGAGGGCTTTCCACGCTCCCGCCGCCCACCTGCGCGGCCTCCTCAACATCTCCATCCTCCAGCCAGTATTGGAAGTGGGTTCTGGTGAGGGAAAGGTTGAGCACAAGGTAAGCTAGTCGTTTATAATTGCTGACATTTGCTCCCCTCCTCCTGGGTGAGATCAGCACAGCAATGGAATTACCGTTTCTGCATAAAACAATGATTCCAATCATAGTAAGAATTAAAAGTGATTGAACATTGGCTGTACACACTGTTATGGGCAAGTCCTTCCCCAACACCGAGGCGTCATAGATCATCTTAACACGCTCGTATGGTTAACTCGCAGTAGCTCCCTGATACCCCTGTGTCCATTGTCCAGGTAAGGAACCTCCCCAAGGTCACTCAACCAAGAAGCGGCGGAGCCCAGAGTTAAACTTGGATTTGCGTGACTTCGGAGACCACAGTTTTATCTTGTAACTGTGGTTTCTACTGAGGGATGCCTATCACGGGACTTTTCAGTAATGAAACATAATGATGCTCAACACCAGGATCGTATCCTATGAGAAGAGTGTAATGAATGAAGCTGGTGCTGGTGCGAGCCTGTTGTGTCTGTCTGTCATGGTTCGGAGCCTTCCTCCTTGTATCTGCTCTCTCTCCGTGCAGTGGATGGCAGCGTGCTTGCTCCTGTTAGGGTCCAAGGAAGCAGAGTCCCTATTAATGGGATCGGAGCACCTTCTCCGCAAAGTCACAGCGACAGGCCTGGCCCACGCTGACCCAAGTCAGGCTGCTCTCAGGAGACGGTGATTTCCAGCTTGCTCGGAGCCCGGTCACCCAGCATCTGAAAGCTCCTCATTACCAGCTCAGAAACAGAGCTCCCAGGTCGCGACTCTTCCCCTCCTGTGGATACAGGAGGTGGGACGCACGGCCTTCTTCTCTGGGGTTGATGATTGCGATTTGTCTTTCTGGAGCGTCCACCGCGGCTCAGGCAGGCCGCTGTCGGACCAGAAGCCCTCCGAGTCAGCAGAATACTCCGGGCTGGCCACGCTTCAGCGCCTTCCCGTTAAATACCGTATTGATTTCCGAGCCCTTGTCCTTCCACACCGCCCAGCACCCTGCGTTGGCTGGGGCAGGAGGATGGGGAGGAAGGTGTATTGAGTAGAGCCACTCAGCAGGTTTGCACACACACAGCCTTAAGCTATTGTTACTGATTTATTTTATTTCTTTTAACAAATGCAATAAGACATGGGTGCCTCTGGTAGGAGAGAGGACTCAGTGGGTGGAGAGATCTCTGGATGAATCAGCGGGTACCAGGAGTAAATTGATGGGAAACAGAAAAGGAGGTTGCATTAAGAAGGAACAAGGCATCGGCTACAGGAAATGCCATTCCTCTCTGCACAGTTCTGCTGCCTCCTTCCGACTCTGAGACTCTGAGTCCGTCATCTATGAGGTGCGGGGAGTGGTGGGTCCCTGGGACAATGCAAGGAGATGAGGCACCGCGATAGTCTCTACTGCTATCATGAGGAGTCTATTCCGAGCCCGATGGGAAATCCCCAGCCCCTGGATGCCTCCCACGTTTTATTTTTTTCAACTTTTACTTTAGTAGCAAGACTATCTCGCTCTTTTTTTTTTTTTTTTTTACTAGCTGCCATGAGAGATTTGCTGATAGTCATCCATTTGTATTTATGCCTAAGGCTTAGTGCTTTAATTTGGTCTTTACCTCATTTTCAAGTTCGTGTAATTATGTTCTCAGCTCCAGATTCCCCCCTTCCCCTCCCCAAGCCCCTTGTGAGCTGTGCACAGGGTTAGGAAAGGAGCCGCTCGCTCCTCTTCCTGGAGCGACAATAAAATGACATGGGAGCAGCTCTGGCTCATCTTCCGACAGCAGCCCCTGCTCCTCTGTCTTCCTGAGACCCGTGTCCAGGAGGGTTGGCTTTCACTGTTAATATTTAAATGGCTTCACGTCGGAAAGAGCCAGGCGGGGGCTGTGTGTTCTGTCCTAATCTGAGTGCAATGGGAGTGCACACCAGAGCAGGAATCAGAGGCAGCAGGGCCGAATGGGAGCCAGGACCATCCCAAGGCCACAGGATGACTTTGCCAAACCAGGTCTCTGGCTCTGGGTTCACTCTTCTTGTAGCAGTGAGGAGCCTGGGGGTTTCTAGTCTACCTCACACGGCGTGCTGTGGATGAGCAAGAGGGGTTGAAAGATGTGTGTGCAAATTACAGCTCTGCCACCGGACATAGGCAAGCCAGTACATTTTCTGACCCTTGGTATTTGTACCTGGAAAGAGAAAGTAACAGTCCCTACTTGGTAAGGTTGTGGTGATAATTAAGTGACTTATGAGATTCAAATAAAATTATATGCATCATGTAATTATTACAGTGCTGATATTTTTTTAAATTTATCTTTGTTGTTGAAAGTATAACAAATGTCCCTTATTTTTCCCCACTGACCCCCTCCACCCTGCACCTGTTCACTCCTTCCAGGCCTTCACCATTATATGCACCATGGATTTACAATAGTGATCCTACCTAATAATAGACAAACATGTAAATTGACCATACCTCCGCTATGCCACCAGCCAATCAGAAGTGATATGCAAATTAACCCAATAAAGATGGTGGTTAATTTGCATACACAGGCTCTGAGTGATGGGGGTGGGGCGCTTGCATCATCACCATGGCAACGACGCAGGTGTTCTGCCCCACCTCCTGTCTCTCAGAGCCACTGGGCAGCGTGGGAAGGCAGGGTTGGAGCAGAAAGGGGCTGGGCCAGAGTGGAAAGGAGGTGCTGGCAGCCAGGGAAAGGAAAGCCCATTCTAGCACGAATCTTCCTGCATTGGGCTTCTAGTAATATTAATAATAAGCATTATTATTAATGACACCCATAAAGGCTCCCCAGTCTCTAATGCACTGTGAACTGTGCCTGGATCAGAATTCCATCTCTTTTCAGTAACTGGGGGATCTCAGGCTGGTTGCCTGGCCTCTCTTTCAGATTCCTCTCCCCTCAAATGAAAACAAAAACCCTTGGTTTGTTCTTGGAATTATAACTAGGCTCAAAAATGATAGTTATTGAAAGCTAGTTATTGAAAGCTCTGTACCTCCTGCCTCTAGCTCATTCTTTAAGATGAAGTGCTAGTTAGGTCAATATGGATAGTCAACCCTCAGCCATAGCTGCAAAGACTTCACCTTCTCTGATACTGATATTGGATGAGGTTGTTTTATTGTGGCAGCAAAAGAGTAAAAGCTGAGTCTATTGTGCATGTTCAGCCAACAAAATATTATTCCATTGTCAGGAATAATGGAGAGGGAGAAAAATGTTAACATATTACACACACACACACACACACACACACACACACACAGAGCTATGCCACAAAGAGTTGACAGAGGTGACTAATTATGGATGTTGGTGTTATTGCTTCTGCAGGCAGAGGGCTGGCTTGGCCCTCCACGTCTCCTCCAGGGCACTCTATGTCTGGAGTTCATCCCAGCTCACCGCTCTCCGTTATTGATAATGGCGAGAACCGAGTGGAGTAGGTGAACCACCATTTGATTATTCCATTTTTTAAGGAAGTGTCTCCCACAATCACATCAGGTGCCACTTTCTCCCACAGGGAGCCCCTTCCATTCGGTTTTTTAATGAAATAACTGGGCAGAGAAATTACTCCTGTGAACACTCTGTTCTCTTTCTCCAGCGTGATGAAGTGAATGGTGTAGGGTCTGAAGGCATAATTTACTGACTTCATTTAAATTGTACTGGAGGTGATGCTATTTACACAGCTGGTTCTGCACGGTGCCCACACGCCTACTCCTCGACATATCCCAGGAGGTGAGCTCCAAGTCCTCAAGTCCCAGGTTCTTCCCACCTCATTGGTTTAAGCATGTGTGAAGAGAGTGAAAGCAGAAATGGTCAGTTAGATTGGAAAAGTCGATGAACCTGGACTCAGAACACTGGAGTTCAGATATTGAATACAACTACAGGGCTGAGGATTAATCACTTAAACCCTCTGAGTCCATTCATTCTCCTTCATTCACTTAGTCAAGCAATATGTATTAAGCCTGACACCCTTCCAGGTACTGGGGATATGGTCTCTTGCTCTCTGAATCCTCTATTAAAGTGTGGTAAGACCAACACCACATAAGTCAACAAACATATAATCACGGCTGAAGCACATGCTTCTAAAGAAATGAACCAGGTGTGAGGATGACACTGAACATGACTATAGATGAAGTGGCCAAAGTTGTGCTCTCAGAAGAGGAGGTGTTTGGGCTGAGATCTGAAGGATGCAAATGAGTGGACCAAGTGAAAAGCTGCTAAAGCAAGTGTCCTGGCAAGAGAAACAGCAGATGCAAAGGCCTGGAAATGATGAAGTTACTGGGGCAAAAAGAGGCCAGTATGCTAAGCTCTGGGGATAAGACATAGGATGCATTTTGAACAGGTAGGCAGGAGCCAGAGCATCCAGGGGTTTCTGGGTAGACCACACTAAGGACACTGAGGTTTCTAGATCAATGATTCTCAAGCTGGGCTGCACACTGAAACCATCTGGAGGAATTTAGAAAACACCACATCCTTCTCCCAGGGATTCTGATTTCATTGGTCTGGGGTAGGAGTTGGGCACCAGGATTTTAAACTCCCTAGGTGTTCTCATGTGCAGCCGCAGTTGAGAAGCGCTGCTGTAGATCAGTGGAAATTCACTGAAGGGTTTGAAGCATGAGAGTGATCATGATCGTGATTAGAACTTAATTTTTCCCCCTTTAATAAAATGAGGAAGAAGAGACCAACTCTGCACCTTTGTTAGGAGAACTGAATGAAACGACATGTGCAAAGTAATGTTGCACAGTAGACGCTCATCTAAAGGGTGGTGATTCTTAAATCTTTCATAGCACTTTACTGTTTTAAAAACACTTGCTATTTCATCTGTCTAAAGGGTGTGTTTGTTTGTTTTTTTAAATTGGGAGCAACATATATTTCTAATGGATCAAACGTCTACTTGGACATTCAAATTATTTTCCTACCTCAAGTCAAGTGGATTGCCTGACTATATCTTCCCACATCTGTTAGGGTCATGCAAGGCATCCACATTAAATATTTGTCCATTGGTTTGTCATGAGGCATGTGAATGCTCAGAGCAGAGGTGAAAGGCTGCATTTTTAATCTCCGGGTGGGGAGGGGGTCTTACAGGGACACGAGGAGAACATGATGGGAGACACACCATACTCAAAGCAGATGGGCTGTCCTACAAAGCTAACCAACCTGGATTTACACGCGGACATTGCATTCCTTTTTATCCTCAGGGTCCTCGAATGGGGATGAGAGAGATGTATTCAGTGTTTCCAGGATGCACCGCTGAGCTAATCAACCCGAGAGGGCTGTGCACACTGAAAATCGGTGGTTCTCAGACACAGACATGAATTACATGGAGGGCTTGTTAAAACAAATTCCTGGGCCTTGCTCCCAGAGTTTCTGGTTAGGCACTTGGAGTGGCGCCTGAGCATTTGTAGTTTTAACAAGTTCTCAGGTGATGCTGCTGGTCCTGAGACCACACTTTGAAGACTACAGCTTTAAAAATGTAGATAATGATAAAGAACACTTGTTAAATCAAAGGAGACCACAGGTCAGGAGATGGCTTTTTAACTTTCTATCTCTCTCTAGAGATAGGCGTTTGATTATTGTGGACTTTTTCTCCAATGAAGTTGTCAAGGCAAGCTCTGGCCTCAGCGCCTGCCAGTGGTTCCCAAGCAACCTGGATTTGATACACTAAATCAGCAGAGGAGCGTATCAAGGGACAGCGCCAGCCATCCTCTCTCTGCCTGCCGCTGGCCCTGTTCTGGCCTCAGGAAGCCACACCAACACCTGGAGATATCTCCACTTGATCTCTCCTTTCCAGCAGCAAAAGAATCAAGAGCAAGATCCTGCATGTCCTAAAACCGCATTGACATCTTGGCTGCCATTGGACGGGCTATGTATCCTTAGAGAGCCATTGCCCTTTTGAACCTCAGTTCTATTACCTGCAAAATGGGGACAATGGAAGTTGTGGAGCTTATGATGTGACTGGGAGGAGTAGGAGCACAAGTGTAGATCTGACGTGTAGAGAATGTTCAAAACTTCTTATCCACTCTTCTTCTTCTTTTCTCTCTCCTTTCCTCCCTTTCTACCACTTAATCTTAGTAAAAGTATCTATGAGACAAAAACTATGGACTCTCTCTCCAGAAACAAGCATCCATATATCATTATCATATAGAATTGAGGGTGTTTTCCCATTCTCTGGCACTCATCCATGTATCTCAGATTAGAAACTCCTGCCTGCCCCAATACCTGTCCTGCTTACCTCCCCCCCTTCCCCTCTCCCTTTCTAACTTCTTCCAGCCCTGTTCTTCACCAAGTTCTTCTAACTTGTGATGCTCTACCCCATCCACCCCTGCCCAGCCCACCACTAGGTCTTTGCCCTTTCTCTACTTTAGGCATAATTATAATCATACAGTATTTACTGGGTTTTGTCTGGTTTATTTTGCTTAGCATAATATTTTATAGGTTTGCCCATCTTGTTGAGTATATCAATAGCTTGTTCTTTGTCATGGCTAAATACTATTCCAGTCTTCTCACTGTTGAATATAGCACAATTGGCTTCTATGTGTGGAGGGTAAAGCATTTAATATTTACTATGAAGGATTACGTTAAGTGTAGTTTGTTAAATGTCCTTCATCATATTAGAAAACTTACCTCTACTCCTAATTTTCTGAGTGTATTTTTCTCTTATCATGAATGGGTATTGACTTTAACAGAACGTTTTTCTGCATGAATCAAAATGTTCATATTTTTCCTCTTTGATTCTATTAAAGTGGTGAATTTAATTGACTAGATACATGGTAACTGACTTATCCATTGTAATTGCTTCTTTTGCCTTCTAAGTCATAGACTATTTCAGCATAGAGAAGAGTATAAAAAGCAACAATCAGCAAGTACCATGCTGGTTAACCACATTTGAAACTGTTAGTATTCTGCCATGTTTCTTATTTTTTTTAGAGCTAAAATATTAGAGATACAGCTAAGGACCCCTTCACTCTCATTTCATCCCTTTTCCCCAGTTCGAAAATTGATGAGCAATCTCCCCATAAATGTTTTTACATTTTAACTTCATATATGTGCCCCTACAACTATATTTGGAATTGTTTCTTATGTTTTTATCATGTAGATTACTGACATTGTCTTTGTCATCTTGTACCTCTGGAAATTATTTTTGTGTGTCTAGTATGAGGCAGGTACCTAAATGTATTTGAATTTGTATATGGATGACGATCTGGATCCTCTCCCCCAATTCAATGCCACCTATTAAGCTTCCAATCCATTGCTCACTCATCATTAAGCCAAGTGGGAAATGAGCAAGTACCCATTTCCATGGGGGCACCTTTTGGACTCTAATCACAGAAGCATAATAGTGGTGCGTAGAAAGACTAACCTATCTGACCATTGCTGTACCAATGCCCCTCTGAAATAATTGGTACAGATTCATACTACATTTTGTTGACAATCCTCACCTTTTCCTTTCTCTGTCCTTCACCCATCTCTATTAATTTTATGTTAAGCTTATCAGTTCTCAAAAGAAACCCTTTAAAATTTTGATAATGTTTGATATGCTTTAGTAGAAGACTCACATCAGTTTAATTTAAGGAAATGTGTATATTTAAAACAGCAAATCTTCCCTTTGGTTACCATGGTATATTTCACCATTAATTATATCTTATTTTATGTATTTCTATAAGTTTTATAAATTTCTCATAGTATAACATATTTTGGTTGCCATTATGAATCCTTAAAAATTCCATCTTATAATGTTTCTACTAATTATAGGACACCATTGGTTTTTTAAGAAATTCTTTTGTGTATTTTGACATTGATCTATTACCTAACGATACTGATAAACACTCTCATTTGTTCTAATAAATTATCTGTAGGTTTGTGTTCTTTTATTTTCTTTTTTACTGAATTTATTGGGGTGACATCATTTAATAAAATTATGTAGGTTTCAGGTTTACAATTCTATACTGTATTGTGTATTCACCACTCCAAGTCAAGTCTCCTTCCATCAACATTTATCCCCCTTTACCCTCTTCTACTCCCAGTCCCTTTCCCTCTGGTAATCACCACACTGTTGTCTGTGTCTATGAGGGTTGTTTTTTTTAACACAGGCAAAATTATCTGTGAACACTTTTTTCCTTTTTAGTTGCTTTCCTCCCTTCCTTTCTCCATTCCTTCCTTTCTCCCTTTCTCCCTCCCTCTCCTTCCTTCCTTCCTTCCTTCCTTCCTTCCTTCCTTCCTTCCTTCCTTCTTTCCTTCCTTCCTTTCTTCCATGGCTAAGACCTGCAGCACAAGGTTAAATAGAAAATGTAATGATGGGAATTCACACCTTGATCCTGAGTGTAATGGGAAAGTTTCCAAATCTTCACCATTTATCTTCTGTCAGGTTAAGGGAGCTCCCTTCCATTGTTCATTTCCTAAAAGATTTTCCTTTTTTAAAATCATGAATAGGTGCTAAATTTTATTTAATTTTTTCTGTATCTCTTGAAAGGATTATCTAATTTTCTCCCTGGATCATTTAATATAGTAAATTACATTAGATTTTCTAATATTTAACCATTGTTTCATTCTCCAATAAGTCCAATTTGGTCATAACAAGCGTGGATTCTTTTTGCTAACGTGTTATGTAAGGCTTTTACATCTATGTAATTGAGTAAGATCAGGCTATAATTTCCTACTTAATTGGATTGTTGGAAACAGAGAGGTTTTCATTGTTAATGTTGTTAAAACATGAACTAAAAGGTATGTCATATAACTAGGTGCCCTGTGACTAAACTACTACTATAGTTCTAAAAGTTTGATAGCAACAAGGAGTCCGATATGAATTTAGAAAGCAGTACTGTTCTTTAAAATTTCCCCTCTATTGCTCTTGAGAAGTAAGGTTTGATGAGATTTCTCTTTCCAAGGGTTCCGGAAAAATGGGGATGTGGGTTCCAAAGCATTTTCATCCACCGGAGGTCGGATCTGGCCCCCGCACCGTGGCGGCTGGCCAGGGGCTGAGTGGGAGGATGGGGAGAGTGTGTTCGCCTGCAGAAGCTTGGGACCTGAAGGGGCCAGAGTCACAATCTCAACTTGAGTTTCACATGGCTTTATTACACTGTCTGCTTTCAGTCCTGAGTCCTGAGGCTCATGTTCACATGGCTGGCTTCAGCTGTGCTTTAGGGGATTAAGAGAATCTAATGTCCACTCCTGGGCTCCATGGAATGGAGAGAGCAGGGGCAACAGGTGGTCCGTGAGGAAAGGGACAGATGTCCCGAGAGTGGTGAGGCCTATAGCAAGATGGACATATGTCAGCTGACAGCAGGAAACACTGGGATATCCATGAGGCTTATGATTGAAAATCTAATTCAAAGAGTCTTGCCTGGCCGGTGTGGCTCAGTGGTTGAGTGTCAACCCAGGAACCAAGAGGTTGCTGGTTCGATGACCAGTCAGGACGCATGCCTGGGTTGTGGGCTCCATCCCCGGTAGGGGGCATGCAGGAGGCAGCCAATCGATGATGTTCCTCTCTAATCAATATTTGTCTCTAACCCTTTCCCTTCCTCTCTCTCTAAAAATCAATAAAAACAGCCCTAGCGCGTTTGGCTCAGTGGATAGAGCATCGGCCTGCAGACTGCAGGGTCCCAGGTTCGATTTCAGTCAAGGGCACATGCCTGGCTTGTGGGCTCAGAAGGCAGCCGCTCAATGATTCTCTCTCATCATGGATGTTTCTATCTCTCTCTCCCTCTCCCTTCCTCTCTGAATCAATTAAAATAATAAATAAATAAATAAATCAATAAAAACGTATTTTAAAAAAAGAGTCTTAAACAAAAAAAGAAAATGTATTATTTCGCATAGTTGAAAACTCCACGGACAACATGCAGGGTCAATTACGTAATACGCAAGACCCCATGAAAAAATAAAAAGAAATGGGGTCCCATTGGAGGAGGGGAAGTCAATCTCCCTTTCCCATGGGCCCCCTGCCCCCATCCCTGGTGAAAGGGTGGCTCTCCCCACACCAGGGGATTGCAGCCTCCACTCCGGGACACACTCAGGTCCCTGCCTCCAATGGCTGTTTTGAGGATTAAACAGGATTTTGTACATGAAACTCTTAGCACACTGTCTCTTACATAAGAACTGAGTTCATATATGTTATTGTGTATAAACTCACTCCCACCCTCTATTTCTAAAATCGGAATCCTGGACGCCAACCTTCTCATATCACGGGTAGCTCTGTGGCAGGTGCCTCAGTCAAGCGTAGGCTTGACTCTCCATTCTACCTGCAACCTCAGACTCCTAGAGGAGAATCCGAAAGCTGTCTCCATTTAGGAAATGTTTATGAACAGCCCCAGGGTAAGTGCAGATATTTCTAACTGTGTTTTCATGTCAGTTCAACCAGAATCACAGAAGGTGGTGTGGTTGTGGGGAAGCCCTGTAAACATGTGTGTGTGTGTGTGTGTGTGTGTGTGTGTGTGTGTGTGTGTGTTTGCCTGCTCTGCCCCCAGACAATCCTTGCAAACCCAAAGAATAGATGGACCTCTCCAGAATGTAACTTTTGTTTCTTTACTCTTTTGTACAATTGTCTATCATTTGTAGGTGTGTTTTTATCATGGTAAACATCCACCCCTCTCTGTTGTTTAGCAGACAGTTCTGAAAGGATGCTGACTTTTTATATGTACAGGGGACTCCCATTTTCTTTGCATTTCTCACTTACTGTCTATTTCTCAGTCTCCCAAGTCTGTGTGTGTTGAAAGGCAGTTTGTCAGACTCCACAGGTGGAAACCCAGATAAATCACAGGTCCAAGAGTCTGGTGACTAAAAATGCAGTTGCCCTGCATCTATTTTGAAAAACTTAGTGGATGTTCCGTTTCTATGTAGAGCTATTTCAACATGAGCTTTTGACATTGGCTCTGCGGCTTTTAATCTTAAAGTAGGGGTTCGCAAATGGATGGTCAATATCTTTGGGATAATGGTAAAACTTATGGTTTTCCCATTACATCACAGAAAGAGGCTCTGAACCATGATTTGAGATAACAATAGAGAAGTTGGTCCTGAAGACTAGATAATGTGGAGATCTTTGCCAGCTACATAGTGAAACTATAAAGAAACGGTAAAGTTGAAAGGTACCCAGTAACCAAAGACAGTAGCTCAGGCAGCAGCCAGCTTCATGCAGAGAGTGGTAAGTGACTGGTGCTACCAAATGGTCAGCAAGTTTCAGGAAAACCACGGCCGAGAAGAGGCCATTGGTTTTGGTGAGCAAAGGGTCACTTGTGATCTCTGAAAAAGGAATTTCCAGGTTGTGGTGGGAACAGAGAAACAACTGTAAGTGACTGCAGGATGATGACACACCGTCTATACACACAGCTTTGCTGAACTCTTGGTAGGATATTCCAGTACAAGAAATAATCGCAGGAGCAGGGCTACATTGAATGCCAAGGCCAGTGGATATATGGATACATTCACAAACCTAAACAGACCACATCCTATAGAGATGAAAGGGACACCGTGGTCAGCCATGCCACCATAGCTATGCAGTTAAGAATCCTTGTTTTAAGTCTAAAAGCTCCAATAAATATTCAATTCTTATATTGTACGATGTACATAAATCGTCACTGAGCAGCGGTTCAGCCTTTTCTCAGGGGTGTATTATTCGCGTGCTGAACATGTCAAGGCACTTTGAATAGATATTATCAGAAACAACGAGCTTTGAAAAGGAGGATGAAGCGACCCAGGTATTGACACTATTCAGGAATCAGTGTCCCTGTCCTGCTTTCTCTGCATCTGCCTCCCTGCCGCCATTTATAGCCTCACTTCTCCCTGTTGACAGAGACACACGATGCCAGTTAAGGTTCAAGGGCTCTGGAGAAAGCCTGCATGGCTCTGAACACCGATCTCGGTGACCTCGGGTTAGCCTCCTAACATCTCTAAGCCTCAGTGCTTTTGCGCCTGTGAAATGGAACAGCAAGTGTCCTTCCTCATTGGGGGTGTAAGTTCTTAAATGAAATAATCTGTGCAAAGTGCATATGGGGGTGCCTGGTACATATTCGGCACCCAGTGACAACCCTTGAATGGCACCAAAATCCATAGTTACTCTACACCTCAATGACAAATGTTGGTGGTCAAATAGAAACCACTTTAACCTTGTGCTATTCTGTGATTCTCAGAATTTGGTCCAGTTATTTAGGAAGGTGAGACCACCTAGAATTTATGAATTACATGTATTCTTTTATTCTGAGATTCATCCAATTATTTTAGTAACTATTTGTGCCTTAGGGATAGGCATTAACAAAACTTTGTGGTACACAGTCTCTCTCCATATCTCTCAAGGAGAGCTCACTGCCAAGTTATAACAGCCCCTAAATGACTTCTCCATGCCTCATTTTCTTCCATAAAATAAGGGTGATAACAGTAGCTTCTGCCTAGCATTACTGTGAGGACTTGATGTATAATACATGTGAAGTTGATGGCAAATACCTAGTCATAGTGAGTATTTACCAAATAAAGTCTATTTAGTATTGCTATTATTACTTTAAGTGACTAAGAGACAATGTGATAAGAGCTAGTGAATATACATGCATCAAGAAGCAAGTGAATAAATAGGCACACACTATTGATTCAGGCTCAGACATTTGAGAAAAATTTATCAGGTGATGGTACCTTTGGACTGGAATTTTAACAATGAGAAGAAATGTTCCTAGTAGGAAAGGATATTCCAGGGTTACGAATAGTAAGAGCAAAAGTATGAAGGGGGATAGAGTAGCATGACGGGTTTAGGAAATGGAAAGATGTTACATGATATAATTCTATCATTTTATTAATCCATGGTGCCTAGAACAGTGTCCCACTACTGTTGAATAGATGGATGGATGCATGCATGGGTGGGTGCATGGATATATGGATGGACACATGAATGGATGCATGGATGGATGGGTGCATGAATGGATGGGTGCATGGATGGATGATGAATGGAAGGGTGCATGGATGGATGCATGGGTGGGTGCATGGATATATGGATGGACACATGAATGGATGCATGGATGGATGAGTGCATGGATGGATATTGAATGGAAGGGTGCATGGATGGATGCATGGGTGGGTGCATGGATATATGGATGGACACATGAATGGATGCATGGATGGATGGGTGCATGGATGGATATTGAATGGAAGGGTGCATGGATGGATGCATGGGTGGGTGCATGGTCAGATGGATGAACACATGAATGGGTGCATGGATGGTGAATGCATGGATAGATGGATGCATGGATTGATGGATACATGGACGAATGGATAAATTTTACTGTGGCCCCAGCTTCCTTTCCAGTGATGATTATTGATTATTAGGGCCTAGCTTGAGATGACTATTTTGTACCTCAGACTGGGTTAAAAAACCCCTCCCAAGGCTTTCTGCACTCTGCTCAAAAAGATAAAATCTAATCGATGAACAAACTTGATCCTACAACCCTCAAAGGCAACTGTGTAAAGAGTGCCTTTGAATTTGTGGTAATACTATAAACCTCAAGATTCCCATAATGAATCTGGCTGTCAAATTTTAGAGGCTCCCAGAACTAATAGCAGAGGAGAATTCTTACTTGCACGAAGTCTCACCCGAGTGTGTTTTCTACCTTCAGGAGTCAGCCAAGCACTGACAATATACAGCAGACTCACATCCCTGACCTTTGGTGTCGTGTCCAGCCTTAAACTTCCAGCTCCATTCGAAAAGGCCGTTACAGAGAGAGCCCTCGTTCTGATACATTTTGGAGCATAAACCCTTGGAAATACCTTGCACAGTGGACAGTGCTAAAAGCTACAATTGGGTGCATTTTTTTTCCCTTCTTGTTTCTTTCCCTTATTGGTTTTTTTTTAAACGGCCTTTTGGATGTTTGGTGCCAAGTTAAAAAAAATCAATAAGCCAAAACATTATAACAGCAAGTTAAATATAGCTCACCTTCCTGGAACGGGCCTCAGAGAAAGCGAGAAGCATCACGTTAAAATGGTGCTGAGCTCAGATCTCAAAGATGTTTGGGATGGAAGACTTGCTCAGCAAGATCTGATACCTTCAGATGCAAATGAGACAGCCCCTGCAGGACCGGCTGCGCATGAGAGCACACGGAGATATCTGTGGGGAAATGGTGCTCCCAGGAGCTCCGGTGGCCATTCTGGGAGCACAGAGGCAGCACAGAGTGCACGACGATCACACCTTCATGCTACTGGAGGTCTGTTGGAGTCACCGGCAGAACCCCTGGCTTGCGTCCTGTGGAGATCTGTCGTGCCATGGAGAACAAACTGCCGCAATTGTTACCAAGCATCAGCTGACTTCATGAACAACACACCCCAATGGGAGTTCTGGTTTTCTTTTCTCCTTTTGAAGCAATAGACTTGGAGGGTCCACTACATTGGGCATTTTGAATAACGATCATGACTCCATTCATCCATTCACTGGTTAAACAAATATCCATGGAAGGCCAACGCTGGGATTGGTTTTTCTTCTATGAGCTGGAGATACAGTGCTGGGCAAAACCATTTCCAGTCCTAAGGCTGCTGATCTGTTGAGGAAGAGGGACAATCATCAGATCACCACTCAAACCAACGTGAAATTACACTTGTGATAAATGCCAGAGGGGAAGGTTATGGCCAACACGTGTTGAGTGTTCACCCCACCAGGCCCTCTATGTGCAATATCCTATTTAAGTCTCACGTTTGATGTGCTCATACAAACAGTAAGCCCATGAAATTTGGCATTTATTGCAGCCAACTTTAGATGAAAGGGAAATCTGAACATGAACTGAGATGGCTTGGACATCATGGACCCTGCTGCCTTCCCACCCCCGCGCTCCTCGCAGTAGTTCTGACTCTGTCCTTGTAGCAAGTGATGATTGTCTGGTTGCTATGTGCAAAGAGCTGGGATGCAACTGCCTCCTATAGTCTAATGGAAGCACAACTCAAGCCAAGAAAGTATTACTCTTTTGTTATTCCTCTGACTGTCTGGGTCTCCATCGAATAAAGATGAAATACGTGTGAATAGAATACTACCACCACAATGTTTTAAAAAACCAACCATTTTAGTCCATAATTGATGATTATTTTTTCCGAAAAGGGTATGTAGATGCCTTATTTACTTTGCAAAAAGAACGATGCCTTATTTACATCGTTAGAACGAGGGGACACTTTGTAAATAGGAGGCCCTATTATTGCACTGATAAGTTGGCCCAGGACTCTGCCATTGGCGTTTAATAAGTCATATTATAAATCATCTTCTGAAATGTTAATTAAGTGGTAAAACATTTGCTGAAAGTTAAAAGTTACCAAGAATTTAATTATAACCTTGCAGATGCCATTTCCAGTTAATTATATCCCCTTCTTATATTCATGATAAACCACAAAATGCACCCCGTTAATGATCAATTGGTATTAAATTAGCTAGAATTAGTTTTTATTAAATCTAAATTGGATTTTTATTTGTGATACAATAAAATAGTGCACCCAGCCCTTGCCACCAGGATTCGGGACATTTCTGTAGAGGCATGATTACCAGATGTCTAATTGGGCAATTAATAGATACAGTTTCCGAATTAACATAATTGGAGGAACCTAAAAAGAAAACAGAATGATTATTCAGCCAGCAGACCATCTTTTCTGCAGGCTGCCATTTAGTCAGGGATGACAACCAACCCTTCTTTCTTTTGGAAAACGGTGCTCCGGAGGGCTGGCTACCCACCAAAGTGGTCACTGTGACCGCAAAGTGAGCAGCTTCAAAGGGCCCCGATGTGGAGACAGCATGCTGAGGCCACCCAGAAGGGCATCTGGGACAGGCGGTATTTTCAGGGGGCTCTGTGCCTGAGGCAGGTACAGCACAGAGAGCCTGTGTGTGGTTTACAGAACCCGGAGATAACCAGCCATATAATGGGGTGTTTACACAGCTGACAGGGATCCAAATGCACAAGCCCATCTCTTTCCAAAAACAATTTGCCAGCTGAGTTTAGTTTGATGTTCCAGAGCTTTCTCATTTTATCATTTAATGCACTACAGAAGGGATGGAGACTTAACCTCTCCATTTCTGCCGTCTACTTAAATCCCTTTATAATTGCTTTCCCAACATGTGCGGTGCAAAGTCCCAAAGTGTGTGTCCTCTGCCATCTGTGTTCTCTTAAGAGATAGCCCTGCACCCTCCCTACATATAAATAGGGTCTGCTCAGATCCAATCTGCAAAGAAGGGGTGGGGGTGGTCTCAGTGGATCTGTTCTCTCTGGGTACCCAGGCCTCAGTCTCTGATCCCTCTTTGTGCAACAGTCTCCTTAAAACTCCAGATACTATGCCAACAAACAGACAAACAAAAATTGGTGAGAATTATTGAACACAAAGGGTGCAGACTCTTAACAGATGTTGTAACAAGGGAGAGAATTCACGTTCATGGATTACATAACATTTATAAAAAGTGGGGAGAAGCACATCATCTCTGGGGATTTGCAGCCCTCATAGCAAAGCCCTGCCGTTCACTTCTTCCAAGGGCAATGGTGAACGCTGGCCAGGACGGACTATTATAGATAGACCAGGGATGCCTTGATTGTTGGTATCATTTTCTTATCTGCTTCCAAATGATATGTTGGTCCACCCATCCCTCCCTCATTCATGGGTCTGTGTTCTCGATCACTTCTCTCTTTGGGGACTCATTATGCCTTTAGCAAACAGACATGAATTGCCTCTGCTGCACAGCTTAGCACCAAGACACTGGAATCCAGTGGTAGACAAGACTGATACCCGTCTCTGTTCATGGGGTGCCATTCAAGTGGGAGAAACAGATATATATATTAGAGGCCCTGTGCATGAATTCGTGCACCAGTGGGGTCCCTCGGCCTAGCCTGAGGGATCAGGCTGAAACCGGCTCTCTGACATCCCCTGAGGAGTCCTAGATTGCAAGAGGGCACAGGCCAGGCCGAGGGACTCCACTGGTGCACAATCAGGCTGGGGAGGGATGCAGGAGGTTGGCCAGCCAAGGAAGGGAGGGCTCCAGGGCATCTCCGGCCCATCTCACTAGTTCAGTCCCTGATCAGCCAGAACCTAGCAGCAAGCTAACCTACCGGTCAGAGTGTCTGCCCCCTGGTGGTCAGTGCACGTCATAGCAAGCGGTTGAGTAGCCTTAGCATATCATTAGCATATTATGCTTTGATTGGTTTAATGGACAACTGGACGACTGGACACTTAGCATATTAGGCTTTCATTATATAGGATGTCCTAATCTAATCTAATATAGACAAATATGCAAATTGACCACACCTTCGCTACACATGAACCATGCCCACCAGCCAAGCCACGCCCACCAGCCAATCAGGAGGACTATGCAAATTACCCCAACAAAGATGGCGGCTAATTTGCATATCAAGACAGCGTCGAAAGAAGCCAAGAGCTGTAGAAGGGAGTAAAGCTTCGAAGAAGCAAGCAAGCCGGGGTGGGGAGGAGGAGAAGGGAGGAGCGAAGTCAGGGCCGGGGCGAAGGGGAAAGGCGGGCTGGTGGAGAAGGCGGGGCGGGTGACAAGGGCGGAGTGGAGGCGGGGCCGGAGGGCGAATGGAAAAGCAGGCGGGCTGGAGGAGAAGGCGGGTGGGTGACAAGGGCGGAGTGGAGGCGGGGCCGGAGGGCGAATGGAAAAGCAGGCGGGCTGGAGGAGAAGGCGGGTGGGTGACAAGGGCGGAGGGGAGGCGGGGTAGAGTGCAGGAGGAAATCCTATTGCAGGATTTTTCCTGCAACGGGAACGCTAGTATATCCTATCTAATAATAAAGAAATATGCAAATTGACCATACCTCCGACACACCCAGAAGCCACGCCCACAAGCCACACCCATCATCCAATCAGAGCGAGTATGTAAATTAACCCAAACCAAGATGGCTACAGCCACAGAGAGCAAGGTTTCCTAGGTAACAGGAAGCCAAGATTTCTGCCAGCCGTTTCAGGCCTAAGCCTCCACTCAAGCTACAAAGTTTCAATTATAGAAGGTAAACAAATTCAAACAAATGGCGGCAGAATGGAGCTTGAGAGAGCAGGCCAGGGTTGCTGCCGGCAACAGGGGAAGCAAAGCTTTCCGCACACCCTGGCCAGGCCCACCTGCTTAAGGCAACAAAGTTTCAATTATAACCCCAACACAAATGGCTGTCAGTCTCGGAGGGAGCCCCAGGCTTGGCTCTGCTCCAGGCTACAAAGTTTCAATTGTAGAAGGAAAATAAATTCCAGATACCAGGGCCTCTGCTTGGGTTGCCAGGGGGCGTGGCCCACCTGCAAACCACCACAGGCCCCTCACTCAGGCCACCCCATGCCTCAAGGGAACCCCCACCCTGATCAGGGACACCCTTCAGGGCAAACCAGCTGGCCCCCACCCCTGTACCAGGCCTCTATCCTATCTAATAAAAGAGTACTATGCAGATTGATCATCACTGCAACACACAATATAGCTGCCCCATGTGGTCAAAGATCCTGCCCCCATGTGGACACAAGATGGCCACCACAAGATGGCCAGCAGGAGAGGGCAGTTGGGAGGCACCCGGCCTGCAAGGGAGGGCAGTTGAGAAGGACCAGGCCTTCAAGGGAGGGCAGTTGGAGGTGATCAACCCTGTAGGAGAGGGCAGTTAGGGGTGACCAGGCCAGCAGAGGAGGGAAGTTGGGGGCAAACAGGCTGGCAGCAGAGTGGTTAGGGGGTGATCAGGCTGGCATGTAGAAGTGGTTAGGGGCAATCAGGAAGGCAGGCAGGCAAGCAGTTGTGAGCCAGCAGTCCTGGATTGTGAGAGGGATGTCTGACTGCCCGTTTAGGCCCGATCCCTGGGATCGGGCCTAAACGGGCAGTCGGATATCCCTTGAGGGGTCCCAGATTGGAGAGGGTACAGTCTGGGCTGAGGGACAACCCTCCTCCATGCACGAATTTCGTGCACCGGGCCTCTAGTATATATATATTATCATTAGTGTATACAAGGCAAGAAAAAGTGAGAGATATTTGGAAAAAAAATAAAGGCATCTTCTTTAATTACGGACAAGAAAGGTGTCTTTGAAGACATGTTATTTAAACTGAAACCCGAGTGGGAGGAAGTGCCTTCTTGGCAGAGGGAAGAGTCCTTGAGCCTGAAGGAGGTTGGTTATTAAAGAAACTTAGGGGACCTGGAAAATGAATGTGATAAATAAGGGGCATGTGTTAAAAATTGGTAGGAAATAGGGAGTATCAATGAGCACAGGTGACTGAGGAACATGATAGAAGGCGGAACAGTTGGAAAACTGAACTTAAGCAACAGAAACACTTGATCTGATTGGGCTTTAAGGTCATTAATCTGGCTGATTGGTGGAGCATGCACAGGAAGAGGGTGACCTATGGGAGAGTTCACAGATGGCTCTTAAGGTCCCCCAGACAATGGAGAGAGTGGCCTGGGAGGAGGGAGGGTCGAGGAAGAGGAGAGAAAGGAATGCTTAAAGATGCATTTTAAGAAAGAACAGAAGGATGGGTTGGATGTGGAACTTAGGCTAGAGAAAACTCAAGAAGGCTCCTGGGTTGTGGACTGAGTTCATGTGTCCATCCACCTTGTATTTCTTGAGCATTTGTGCCCGACATTGGATATGACAAAGGTGGACCAGACAGCCCAGGGTTGTGCTCTCAGGGAGTTAACATCCATCCTTTCAGACGAAGGCAGATAGGCTAATTGCAGAGAATTCCTTTTCTCTCCAATCACTCAGAATCTGGTTTTTGGAGTATAAAACTTTCATCAGCTACAATTCTGATGCAATTTGCTTTGGCAATGATTGTGACTCGCTCTCATCTGATATGAATTTAGTTTCCTCCAAAATGACTTTGCTTGTCTCCTGCTGGTACAGGGAGGAATTCAGAGACCTGCTTGGTGCTGCCACATTATAGATAACTCCCAGGTCCAGGGTCACCTCTGTGGGTAGGACTGGGTGGCCCCATCCAATGCCGTTCACTTTCATCCTAAGCTACTGAAAATACATGTAAGACTCCTCATCTGGGGCCTCATCAGTGACTTATCATATAATGACTTCATAATCAACTCCACATGGTTGTTTTAAATAGTTTCCTCCTAATTATTACATTAATATAGATTGGGGGGGAAAAGAAAACAAAAAACAAGTAACATCACTCATGACTCCAAGTTCTATAAAGTGGTTTTATAATTCTGGTACTTTCCTTATATGCATATTGCAATAAAGTTTTGATTATAAAAGTTTTTACTTTGAATTTACCAATAACAAAAAATTGTTTTAAAATACTTCTCATAGATACAACTTTAGTTCCAAAAATAACATGGAAGTTATTTTTCAGTGTATTGCTGTCATAAGTAGTATTTCAATCAAGGGATTTTTGCATGAACTTCTTGTGTTTTTCAGGATTATTTGATTTTCATTTGAAGCCTGGAAGTAGAATTACTGGGTCAAAAGGTAGGAATGTTTTAAAGGCCCATGATTCATATAGTTGAAATGTTCCTAAAGGATTATGCTAATTAACTCTCCCTAGAGAAATGCAGAAAAGTAAGTTAAGCCAAACTCTTTCAGTCATCATTTTCTCTTCCCTTCTGTCTTTTAAATTTTTAATGTGTTAATTGGATGGGTAAAAAAAAAAAAAATTGCCTCTCATTTTTGCAATCACCTCCTTTTTATTTTTATTAGAGAAGTTGAAAATCCCCCCCACCCGCACCACATATGTATCAGTTAGACATTTCTAATTCCTCTTATGTGAATTTTGCTCATGCCCTTTACTTTTCTACTTGGGTCTTGGTTTTAGTTTTTCTTTCCTTATTTAGTTATATGAATTTTTTATGTATGTGCCACTCCTGGGTTCCCTTCTTTTTTATTGGCTTTTACCTTCCTCGCCTCACCCCTTGTGAAAGGGGCATCTTTCAATGTCCTGTCACACAGACTCATAAAAATAATTAATGTAAGAGAAATATTTTTAAAAATGTATAATGTCACTCTTTTAAAAACTCCAAAAGTCAGAAGTCTGCACCCAGAGAACTGTAGGGAAATGTGCAGTAAGCTCTGCCATTGCTACTGACTCACATGCCTTCTTAGGTGGGACCTAGGAGGATACAGCACTGCTCTGGGGTACAGTCTCTCCTGATCATGTGAAGACACATGGAGTTGAGCCAGGCCTCAGGATGGAACCTGAGAGACATAAAGAGGAGAGGGAGCATGGCCTCCGCAGTGCACCTCCCCAAACCAATGAAAACTAGTAAGCAAGCAAACACCCGGAATAAAAAAAATGCATGCACCTAGAAGCTAAGAGCCATTTGCACGGTCTTCCAAACACTAAGTGATTTCATGATTGAAATAGCATTTTATATACTATTCAAATACTATCAGCAATTAGTACTTTTTCCAGGAATGGATGAAGCTAGAATATTCTTACAACCAAGGTGCCCATAGCAGTTTCTTTTTGTCCAACATCAAGCAAAGAACAGCAGCTGTTGATTGCTTCTTCCTTCTGGGTGGCAGACTGCTGCCTTCTGGCGGGATCCTCACATGACAAAGAGCAGAGAAAGGAAGCAAGCTCTCTCATGGCACTTATAAGGGCACTAATCCCATTCATGAGGGCTCTACTCTCCTGAACACACCTAATCCTACTCATCTCCCCAAAGCCCCAGGTCCTAATACCATTACACTGAGGTGGGGGTGGATGAGTAGGTTTCAACATGTGAGTTTTGGAGGAACACAAACATTCAGTCCATAATACTACCACAGGAGATATACCCATTAAAAGCTGCATTCTGTATTTAGAGTGGAACTGAGTGTAAGTCCATCAACTCCTGGTCGTGGGCAAGACTTCTGGCCTCCTGAGACCTTATGTGCTAGAGTATTAAACAGGTTATGTGGCCTTGGGAGAATGCCACCATTGCAGTCTTCCTTAGAATGAGAGAGTGAGCCTGCTTATGAAAGGTGCGTAGTGCCATAGGAGTTTTCTAGAAAATATGCAGCAGCCCCCCACTCACCCCACAGGCTCCATTCTCCTTTGGACTCCCCTGCACCATAGGCTCATACAGCACTGCATACATGCTATGCCTTCCCTAATTTCCTGGAGAATAGGTAGCATTGAGGTCTTGGGCTACTTTAACTCCATGACTAAAATTTACACATAACCTTGAAATCTAGATTTATTTATGCTTCGGTCTATCCAATATCTCAAATCCATCTCAAAATTGCCGTGTCTAAGATCAAATTCATTTTCTTCCCTATACCACCAGCAAAATCCTGGTCCACTGTGGGACCCACTGGAACTCCCTATGATAGTTGATGGCACTAGCAGTCTCTCTCAGCCCCCATGGGCCACCTGCCTCCTGAGTCACTGTGGAATAATTCCACTGCTCCAGTCACCTCCTGATTTGAGCAGCAATCACCACCTGCTGCCTTTAGTGGCCACCTAGAGGACGTCTCCACAGTATCTATCTATCATTCTTTTCGATCCATTTTCCAGAAAAAAATGCCAGAACGATCTTCTCAAAATAACCTTCTGGTGTGTCACCCTCTTTGCTTTCATGAAGCCATTCAATGCCTCATAGGTGGTCACGCTTGATCAGGCCAGGCCCTGGAGTCAACTTCAGCAAGTACCCCTTTCACCAGTGCCTTCAGTCACCCAGGACATGGTGTGTAATTCACAGAATGTCCTGTGCTCCCCACTGAGAGAAGGCTTTTGCACAGCCCTCCCCTCTGCCTCATATCCTCCTCTACCACCATCACCCTCTGTCAACTGTCTTTATCTGAAAGAGCACATTCTAGCCGGCGTGGCTCAGTGGTTGAGCATTGGCCTTTGAACCAGAAGGTCATGGTTCAATTCCCTGTCAGGGCCCCGGTTGCTTTGCGGGCTTGATCCCCAGTGGGGGACATACAGAAGGCAGCCAATCAATGATTCTCTCTCATCATTGATATTTCTATCTCTCTCTTTCCCTTCCTCTCTGAAATCAATAATATATATATATTTTTAAGAAAGAGCACATTCGTCCATCAGGTGTTGAGTCGGATACCCAGTTCTTACTAAATTCTTTCTTCAACCCCTAAGCTGGGTCAGACTTTATTGCCCTTATGCAGTTTGCAACTGTTCTCAGGCAGGCAGAAATTATATCTGTCTGTTAGAATTATATCTTCAACACATACCATGGGCCCAACACCTCGTAGGCCCTCCATCACAGGTTACTGTGTATCATTTGCCTAATAAATGTGTAAAACCTATAGTTCCATGAATTCATTTTTCAGCTTCATATATGTCACTGCACATATATTATTGGGACACCTTGTAATTGGCTTCCCTTTCCCCAGGTTTCTCTTTCTTCCTTTCCCAACCCCATCATCAGAATGATCTCTCATATGGGTAAGTCCAATGTTGCCAGCCCCCTGTTATGTACTAGTATATATGAATTTAATGGATATGGTTCCTGATTATTTATTTATATAATGCGCATCATTTTCCACTATGTACTGAGAGTATTCTAACATCCCTTAGCTTTATTGATAGCCCTCTGAACATATTTCCTCCCTGATTCCCCTCCATTATCCTCCACATACCCACAATACGGCCAATCTGAGGTGGTCACCATTGCTGGAATTCAATGCTGTAACTTCCCATCTTGCTTTTGTCTCTGCTGCCTTAATTGCCCTTCTTTCCAGATTTGGATGCCCTGATCTTAACCACAGTCTAAGCCCACAGGCTGGCTCCTCCAGCAGTCTGTTTTTGCTTTAAATATAGTATTTTTATTAATTTCGGAGAAAGGGAGAGGGAGAGAGAGATAGAAACGTCAATGATGAGAGAGAATCATTGACTGGCTGCCTCCTGCACACCCCACACTGGGGATTGAGCCGCAACCCAGGCATATGCCCTGACCAGGAATTGAACCGTGACCTCCTGGTTCATAGCTCAGTGATCAACCACTGAGCCACACCAGCCAGGCCAGCAATCTGTTTTCATCCTCCCCAGCTGGTAACCCTCTCTCTGTCCCCCAAATGCTCACACCTCTCACCGCCACTCACACAAAGCAGAAGGATGAGAGCAGTAACATGCACACGTCCTATTCATGCGTGTCTCCTTTCAACAGTTAAGGCACATCCAGTGATCTTCCAGAGCTCCTGTTATATGTGAGGCACTGTGGACAGCAGGATGAATAAACCACAATCCCTGCCTGCAAGGAGCTGACGATCTAGTGAGCAACACATAGGCCAGTAGTAACTGATCTTTAAAGTATCAATGTCACCCCAGACTCTCTATAAACTCCAGGGGGAAGGGGGGAAATCATACTCTTGACACCCATTTCACTCACGTATATTTTAATGAAGACATGTTGTTCAAACAATAACCAAGACCTCAGGGACTTGTGGTAGAAATGGGACTCTCTCCATGTCTAAATGCAGGAAGATGTAGAAAAGACCATTGCATTTCACCAAGTCCTGCATATTAAAAGTGTTTCTCCATCAGGAACAGAGCCAGACCCAGTCCCTGCAGACCCATCTCATGTCTTTCATTAGGAGCCAAATGACTACACTCTTTGCTGAGAATAATGAGCAGCGATGCTGACTGCCATTATAACACATGACAGCCAGAGCCATCCACAGAGGCACTTTGAGAATACAGTCTGAATGCAGTGTTGTCTTAATCAAATACTTCTTTATCGATTGCTTATGGTTTTAAAAAAAAAGGCATGTTTGCATAACTGCTCCTCAGGAGATGTGTTGGCTGTGGCAGCTTTACTATGCCTTTGTCTCAGTCAATCATGATGACCCAGATCCTGCTGGCATCATTTTTAGAGGAATAGTAACATCCCCAAATATAATCCACAGATTTGACTACATAGATGCATTTAAAAACATTAAATAACTAGAGGCCCGATGCACAAAGATTCTTCCTTTCCCTTGCTGCTGGCACCACCTTCGCTCTGGCCCAGAGCCACGTTTCCACCTTTGCTCTGGCCAGAGCCGCCTTCTGCCTCTCGCCTTGTTGTGTCAATTTGCATATTCCCTCCTATGTGGGCACTGCCATCTTTGTCACGGAATTATGATCAATTTGCATATCCCATCTTTATTAGATAGAATTTTAAAAGGCAAATAAGAGAAAAGCTTCTTGCAACAAATGTAGGGGATGAGATAGTATATTGATTTCTTATATTTTTTAAAGATGTCTTATTGATTTTTAGAGAGAGAGCAAGGGAGGCGAGAGAGAGAAACATTGATGTGAGAGCAATACATTGATCAGCTGCCTCCTGCACACACCCTACCAGGGATCAGGGATCAGGGATTGGGGATTGGGGATTGAGCCCACACCCTGGGCATGTGCCCTGACTGAGAATCAAACCAGCAACCTTTGGGTGTAGGGGACAATGCCCAACCAACTGAGCCACACCAGCCAGACCAGTTTCTTATATTTTTTAACCTTTTGCACTCGCTTGCTTTTTTCTCGAGCTGCTACCGATGCTAACTGTGTCGAGTCACACTCAACATCCAAGTGCAAAAGGTTAAATATATGCCTCCCTCTCTTTTATTCTCCTGTTCCATCTACCCAGAATGCCTCTCCACTCTGTTCCCCAAATAGACACATGGTGTCCTCAGCCCATGTCCCCCCATAACAAGACCATTCTCTTTGAGCTCATTTCAGCCTGTATCCCAGTAGCTTATGAACTCATGGAGAGCAAAGGTCAGGTCCCCTCCTCCTCGGTGTCCCTGTGACATGCTGTGAGTAACTGTTCAAGGAAGGGAGAGTTCATTCCAATGGATTAGAAAAGTAATAACTGAGAGGCAAAAAGAAAGGAGATATTAACACTCCCCAGAATAGATAACACAATGTTACAGTCAACATTGGAAATCAAGAACTTAAAGGCATTAATAAAATAAAGATGATATATGAGAATGATAACTAAAAAATAAAGCTATCCCTGCTAGACAAACATGGTCTTAAAATGAAAACACCCAGTGCTGCAGGACATATGGTAGAACCGGGAGAACGCCCACAGTGGCAGCACACGGCTAGGCATCACGTTTTAATGATGCCGGGGAAACAGCTGGAAATGCATCAGTGAAGTCCTGGCAGAGCGATGCAATAGGACATTCCGCAACCATTAACATGACAGTTAGGAAGACTAGCTGACATGAAACCAACTTCAAAGGAAACAGAAACAGCCTGACTTTCCATGTCACACTATGGGCGACTCTTTAAGGTTTTATTTTCATTTTTTGTTAGGGTGCTCTTACTGCTTCAGTGGCATAAAAACGGATGATCATTTTTAGGGCCGTGTTTCAAAGTTCCACATTAAAATACAATACGATCTCTGGCAATTTCATTTCTGCATGGCACTGTGATTCACCACGTTCTTTAAAAATGTTGATAATATCCCTTTCACATTTTCACACAAATACTATATGTACTGTATTTGTGTGATTGTGACTAGTTTGTTGCATTTACATAAAAGAGAAAATGTTACAGGTGGATTCCAGATAAAGATGGCAGATTGAAGGTACACATATATTTTCTCTCCCTCCCCAAGCCCCATTAAAACAACAATATAGGGTTTCTTTAAAAGGCATACAAAAACAGAGAATAAAAGAGGGGAAAACAGTTCCAAAATTTTGGAAGCTGTCAACTGTAACTAGAAAATAAATTAATAAAAATCATCAAAAAGTTTGGAAGCTGAAAGGCAGATGGATAAATAGTCCTTCATTTACTAGTACTGAGAAAAATTAATGAAGCAAGCTGGTCATAGCTTGAGAAACAACCCACGTTAGACCATAGCACCCCAAATGGATCGTGATCAGTGAAGGTGAAGCTTTTTAAAAATTGAATTTATTGGGGTGACATTGGTAAGAAGATGCTTTTAAGGAGTAGGACCAGGTTCAGTGTGTGCCTGAGACACAGTTTGATTTCTAAATTGCCTCTGGACAACTTTCTCTCCCCCACTACCAGAATAAGACTAGGGTTTTATTCCAGGCAGAAGGTAAAGCACACCTTCTACTTTGAAAAAATAAGAATCCTGATAAAAAGAAATGTTTATATTTGCCTTTTAGAACCATTACTCCAGTGCCTGGAGTGAAAAGTTTGAAAGGGGACATGGAGCCAGAAGGTAGAAAACCAGGTAGGCAACTTGTGAAAACCAGGTAAGCATCATTGGAAGGGGGAAGGACTGGAGAGATATTTTTCAGGAAACAGAAATCACAGGCCTCAGTAAGTGATGGGATGTACTAGTAGGGGAGGGGCAGACAGGAATAAGGCAGGGATGATTCGAGGAGTACTGGCTGACTCCTCTGGGGTCTGTCTCTCTTCTCCTCTCTCATTATCTTAATTGTCCCAATATGTTGTGATAGATCCTGGAAGTGCTCATCTTTTTGGAAAGAAAGTGAAGAAAACCTGCCTGGGCAATCATTTCTCCATTCTTCCTGTTCTCCGAGCGCCATAGCTAGAGTTTGAAAGAGACTGGGGAGAGAGCGTAAACTGCCATTTGTATGAGGTGCTTATAAACCAGGTGATGATAACTTGGGATTTCATGTGCTGAATATGTAAATGTAGAATAATGCCCTTTTCTGTGCAAATGAATCAGTCCTACTATATGCCCTCTGTAGAAATTATTCCATTTGTCTTCCATCTTAAGAACTCACCCTAGCATCAATCCTGTCCCCAGTACACTTCTGCATCCAAATTGGGGAACATTCTTATTGGATAACATTGCTGAAAGCCAGGGAATGGGGAGAGGGTATGACTCAGTGAAGGTTTGCTTTGCCTTATCTGGACAACACTTCCACTGGGTGGCATTTGCTGGTATTAGGCAGGAGAATTAAGCACCATTTAATGTCGTCTACTTCTTAATATTTTAAAATTTTTATTTATTTATTTATTTTAAATATATTTCTTTATTGATTTCAGAGAGAAAGGGAGAAGGAGAGAGAGATAGAAATACCAATGATGAGAGAGAATCATCGATCAACTGCCTCCCGCACACCACCTACTGGGGATCGAGCCCACAACCCAGGCATGTGCCCTTGGCCAGAATCGAACCTGGGACCCTTCAGTCTGCAGGCTGACACTCTATCTACTGAGCCAAGCCAACTAGGGCAATATTTTTTTTATTGATATCACAGAGAGGAAGGGAGAGAAAAAGAGAGGGATAGAAACACCAATGAGGAGAATCATTGATTGGCTACCTCCTGCATGCCCCTTACTGGGGGATGAGCCTGCAACAGAGCATGTGCCCTTGACTGGGAATCGAACCGTGACCTCCTGGTTCACAGGTCAGTGTTCAACCACTGAGTGACATCAGCCAGGCAATGTCATGTAACTTTTCAAAAATACCATTTTATACTTCTTAAAAATATGTCTTTCTGTAATTTAAGAAGAAAATCAAGAAGTAAAGACAGTATGGCACCTACATTCAGTTTATCCATCCCAAAGCTAATATGTCTCATTCTTGTGGCCAGTTCCTGCTGGAAGCCACATGCAACTGAGTCTTAAAAAAAAAAAAAAAAGAGAGAGAGAGAGAGAGAGAGAGAGAGAGAGAGAGAGAGAGAGAGAGAGATAAATTCCCTTTCATTACGGTCAGGGAACAACTGAAGAATATCCGCGTGGCTAATGCTGCCACATCTTTTTAGGAGAGCAGCTGGTAGCTCATGGCTTTCTTTCTTCCTCAAAAAAAAAAAAAAAAAGTGCCTCTTGCTCTGAAGTTTCAGCAGGAAGCGGCTGCTTCATCACGGAGTCATGTCACATATTTTATGGCGCTAAACTTTGCCGCAGGAGTTGAGAAACAAAAATGAAAGAAAATTGGTGCCCTGTTGGGATCAGTGCCAGTGAAAAGAAAGTCACCGGTGGGCATCAAACTAAGCATCTCCTGGGAGTGAAGGGTGCACAGTGTCCCCTGACCCTGGGGACCTGGGCATCAGAACTTTTTCAGATGCCTGGATCAATAATAACGCCCAGCAGAGGGTTTAGCGGCCGTGGCACCATCTGATCATGGGTTCTTGATACGATTGCAGGGGGATGGATTGTGTAAGAGAATGAACTCAGATGAAAAGGCTTAGATTCTGAAAGCAGATCAGCAATGATGTGACAGATACATGAGAAATGAGAGTCAGCTCTGATACCTTCCCCATGGCCACAGGCAGGAATGCAGCAGAATGCACCGACCCTTAACCTTCCACAATTTAAATGAGAGATAGTAAAACCAGAGTAATCAGTTAAATGACTATGAATATGATTTATATGTAAACAGTGCTTACAAATAATTTCAAAGAACATTCTAATGTTATACAAAATGACACAAACACTGAACATTGCACCCGAGGAAACCCACCCAGTGCATAAACATTTAAATGGTTTAGCCTGGCCTGTCTGGTGTGGCTCATGGTTGAGCCTCGACTATGCACCACAAGGTCATGGTTCAATTCTCAGTCAGGGCACATGCCTGGGTTGTGGGCTCCATCCCCAGTAGGGGGTGTGCAGGAAGCAGCTGATCAATGATTCTCTCTCATCATTGATGTTTCTATCTCTCTCCCACTCCCTTCCTTTCTGAAATCAATAAAAATATATTTTAAAAAGGGTTAGCCTGCGTAGTAACCACAGTGCTAAGTGCCATGAGATATCACTGTGCATCCTTTATCTCGACAGGAAATGATAAAACAAAAGGTGCACTGGAATGGCCATTTTCTTGTATTGTTGATGGAAATAAAATTTAGTAAGTCCTTTTTGGAAGCAATTTGTAAAGAGGTATAAAATACATTCCTATCTGATAATCAACATCCAGGAATCCTTTCTATGTTTAAGGTGAATAACCCAAAAATGCAAAAGGTGCATGAAAGGAGATGTTAATGTGTGTGTGATGTGTGTGTGTTTAAGTTAAAGTTGGAGACAGCCTTAATATCCAACACAGATTAAATAAACAGTAATGTGTCCATGGCTTAGATGAATGAATAAACATTCTAATCATGACAATTTATAATGTGAAAAACATTTATAATATTCAATTAGGTGGAAAATAAACAAGAAGAATATTTAATGGGGACTACTGTGATAACAGACATAAAAAAATAATAGCGAACATTTACATACAGTCTTTATTGCCAGCCACTTTATTAAGCACTTTGCATTGATTATCCTATTGAACTTTCATAACAGCCCCATGAGGTTAGCAACTCATTTGCAGATGAACAAACTTTGATTTGTACGCTTAAGTGACTTGCCTAAGGGGACAGAGCTAGTAAGTCAAGTTAGGTATTCTGGCCTTCGCGCTGCAGTTCTCAATCAATACTCCATACCACCCTTTTTATAAGACCTGAAGAACTGGACAAGAACATGAAAAACTTAAAATAAGGATATCCAGCTGGTGGGATTATCACTCAGATTTCTTCAATATTAGATTTTCATTCTAATAACATGAATTATTCTCTAAAACCCGTACTTCTGAGGAAAAGAAGGTGAGTACAAATGGTTGCATGAAATGGATGTAATAATGAAGGGAAATGGCAACTTGGTCTCATTCAATCTTCCCAGGTATTTGGGGAAGAAGAAACTCGCACCGCCAGCCTCAAGCACGTGTTATACTGGAGAAGGGTGGGCCAGCCTGTTTCTACTACAGGGACCTCAATCTCAGCTCGATGGCATTGTGAACTGGATGTTTTTACTGTCCTGGGGACTGCAGGATGGTTAGCAGCATCCAAAACCCCTATCCATTACCTGCCAGTGGCACCCTCCCTCCAAGTCATGACAACCATACACGTCTCCAGACACTGCCAAATGTCCCCTGGGGGGAACATTGTCCCTGGTTGAGAACCACTGCCCTGGGTCTTCATTTCCTCTCCTTTGGCCTCTCTGGTGTCCAAATGACCTTAGGATACTATGGTTATCTGGAGTGATTTTCCCATTGGAAGATCTAACCAGCCAATGCGAGGATAACCCTTGGGACAAGGATGTTCCTATTTCTCAATGAAAGTTGACCACTTGACATTTGCACGGATCAGTCAACCTATTGGGAATGTCTCACTTTGAAGTTCATTCTCCAGGGACAGCTTGAGGCTACTACACAGGGAAGAGAACCTGGCATCAAGGAGACCACGTTTCCCCATTTACTAAGTGGGAGTGGTATTCCTTGAACCTTAGTTTTATCATCGTTACATGTGGATAATAAGTACTCTGAAAAATTGCAGTGAGGATGAGAAAACAATGCAAAATCATCAAGAAATGTTAGAATAGTCCAACCTGTGTGGCTTAGTGGTTGATCATTGACCTATGAACCAAGAGGTCATGGTTCAATTCCCAGTCAGGGCACATGCCTGGGTTGCAGGCTTGATCCCCTCTAGGGGGCATGCGGGAGGCAGCTGATCAATGACTCTCTCTCATCATTGATGTTTCTACCTCTCTCTCCCTCTCCCTTCCTCTCTGAAATCAATAAAAATACAGTTAAAATATATTTACAAAAATGAAATGTTTAGATAAACTTTAGGAATTTACAAGGTGGAGTGGGGGAAATGGAGACACACAACTATATAGTGGCAGTGGAGGGTGAGGGTGACCCAGGAGTATTTCCTTGCTCCAGACTAGATTGGCTGTTCCCAGCTCCCCACACCGCTCCCAGCATTACTCATCCTGCTCTAATGGATTTTCCAGCAAGGCTAGGTGGTGAGAGAATGTACCAGGTCACTGCAATGACCTTAGTATCTGGCATAATGTCTGTCTTACATTAGGCATTCAGATAGGATTTTAAAAATAATCAAGCAGAGAAATAAATGTTGAATGTACAGAATGTGATGAAAAGAGAGAGGAGGAAGCCATTAATTATGCCTGAGTCAAGGGCAGACATGCAGTCAAGAAAGTGGCTGCCTTTGGGCCGGGTCTTGAAAGCTGAGCAGAATTTCTCCAGGCAGATCTAAACACAAGAGATGTTTCAGGCAACGGGGAAGACACGACACGCCATGGCCTGACTGTGAAAAGTCTTGTGTGCCCAGTTAAAACGACTTAGAATTCAACCTGAAAACCGCAGAGAGGTTTAAACATATAACTGCTACTCTCAAATTCATAAATGTTGCCACGTGGTCTCTGACTACATTTTTATAAAAACTGTTTTAAACAAGGAGAAGATAAAAAATATATAAAAGTAGAAGGAATAGTATAATGAATCCCCATGTGCCCATCACTTAGTTTCAAAAAATATTAGGTCATAGTAATATCTGCCTCATTTATATTCCTACCCACTTCCCCTGCCCTGGGAACTTGAAGCAAGTTCCAGAAACTGCTTTATTTCATCTGTAAATATCTTCCTGTGTCTCTAAAAGTAAAGGACTATGATTCCATCATAACCATAATACCATTATCAAGCCCTCCCTACTCTACCCTCCCTTCCTCCCTCCCTCTCTCTCATTTTCTACCTTTCTTTTTCTCCCTCTACCTCTTTGTATCTTTCTCCAATTGATTTGTTGAAGAAACCAAATCCTTTCCTCTACAGAATTTCCCAGATTTTGTTGATTGTATCTCCACTGTGTCATTGAGCACGTCTCCTCTATTTCCTCTAAGTTGGAAGTTAGATCCAGAGGTTTGATCAGACTCAGGTTTGATTTTGATCTTTTATTTATTTATTTTAAAATATATTTTTATTGATTTCAGAGAGGAAGGGAGAGGGAGAGAGAGAGAGAAACATCAATGATGAGAAAATCATTGATTGGCTGTCTCCTGCATGCCCTGCACTGGGGATCGAGCCCACAACCCAGACATGTGCCTTTGACCGGAATCGAACGTGGGACCCTTCAGTCCACAGGCTGATGCTCTGTCCACTGAGCCAAACCAGCTAGGGCAGATCTTTTATTTTTATTATTTTTTTAAATTTATTTTTGACAAGACAACTTCAAAGGTAGTATGCACATCCATTGGGAGATTCTTAATGTCTGACTGGGTATCTTTCTGCCATTAACAACCACTGATGATCACTTCTTGAATGTATCATTTCACTAGTGGTACAAACTGCTAATATTGCCTTACTCCATCTTCATTAATTAACTGGAACAGTCTACGAAGTGAAATCATTCCTTGTCAACTACTTCATTACCCTGAGGTACAGTTTATACAGGAAAGCCTCATTCCTTTTCTTTATTTACCAGTCATCAAAATAAATCAATTAGTTCTCTAACACTATCCAAATGACACCCACGTGTTCTTTCTTAAATACAATTATGACTTCATGGATGGATGTAAGTGTATTTGACGTATTTCATTCCTTTGAAATTATTCTCCTAATTACCTCACTGTCTATGACTAGTGGACTCAAGCTGGCTACTGGGTTTGTTTGCTATGACCCTAGTAACCTTAGAGAGCTCCCATGCTTTTTGGTACAATACGATGATTCAGACTTCATCTTATACTAAGAACCTTTCTTCTTTTTTTTTTAAATGGAAAACAGTACTTAGAAATCACACTCTGTACCAAAAGTCCTCATAGCTATGGAGCTGACCATTATTTCTAGTTCTTTGTAAAGAATAGAATTAAGTTATATATTACTTTATAGGTTAAAGACACCATAAATTTTAATTTAGGACTACAAAGTGTTTACTTAATTTCTTTAAGAGTGTATCTTTATCTCCTTTCTCTTACGCTGAAACTCCTGGTTCCCAGTGTCATTGATAATCTATCTATCTATCTATCTACCTACCTACTTATCTATTTTTTCCTACCATATGCAACCAACAGCCTCGTAACAACAATACAAACATGCCACAAAATATCATTATCAATAAGTACTGAAGAATTTTTTTGGAATTAACTTTGTATTTCTTAGAAGGGATGTGCAGTTAAATCACTATGTTTGAAATAATTCCTGTCAGTGTTTATGTCAACAACTTAATACACCATCAGATTAATTTGCTTTATTTTTCACACCTCTTTTAGAAAGCCCTTTTTGAAAGCTGGTTTTGCTTTATAATTATTAAGACAATTATTTGTTTCCAGAGTCAAGCCTGTAAAAAACAAGGCCTATTCAATCCAGAGAGATTCTAGATTTTATCCCTGTCTCTTCTCCCTGTTTCCTCCCTTCTGTAGTTTTTTATTTTTCATTTAAAAAAATATTTTTATTGGTTTCAGAGAGGAAGGGAGAGGGAGAGAGAGATAGAAACATCAGTGATGAGAGAGACTCATCAATCAGCTACTTCCTGCACACTCCACTCTCTGGGATCGAGCCCGCAACCCTGGCATGTGCTCTGACTGGGAATCAACTGTGACCTCCTGGTTCATAGGTCTATGCTCAACCACTGGGCTCTTCTGTAGCTTTTGGAAAACATACAGGGTGAGACAAAAGTAGGTTTACAGTATTTCATATGGAAAGTAATATGATAATAATTTTCCTATATAATAAAAGGGTAATATGCAAATTGACCATCACTCCAACACACAAGATGACCACCCCCATGTAGTCAAAGATGGCTGCCCCCCTGTGGACACAAGATGGCCACCACAAGATGGCCAGCAGGGGAGGGCAGTTGTGGGCGATCAGGCCAGTAGAGGAGGGCAGTTGGGAGGGACCAGGCCTGCAGGGGAGGGCAGTTAGGGGTGACCAGGCTGGCAAGGGAGGGCAGTTACGGGTGACCAGGCCAGCAGGGGAGCAGTTAGGCGTCAATCAGGCTGTCAGGGGAGTGGTTAAGGGGTGATCAGGCTGGCAGGCAGAAGTGGTTAGGGGCAATCAGGCAGGCAGGCAGGCAGGCGAGTGGTTGGGAGCCAGCAGTCCTGGATTGTGAGGGGCATCCCATATTGGAAATGGTGCAGGCTGGGCTGAGGGACACATATCCCCCGCCCCCCGCCTGTGCACGAATTTCATGCACCGGGCCTCTAGTACAACAATAAACTCACAACTGTAGACCTACTTTTGCCCCACCTTATGTATCAAATTATGTGTATCCCTTCCTTTCTTATATGCTAATGAACTTTTATGTTACCTTCCTTTTTTCACTTTAAAGTACATTATACTGTATATGTCACATGTTTCTCCACCTGACCTTGACAGACAAAGGGAGACAGATCTTCTCAAGCAGAGATGGCTATGTCCAATCTCAAATCTGTATCAACTCCATGTTAAAAAGCAGTGCTTTCTGCATTATCCTGTATACATGATGTATATGCTTTGACCTGTATGTGACCTGTATATATCTTCCATGTGTACAGGTATATACTTGCATTATGCCTGCTTTATGTGGGTATATGTTAGTATTCAAAGTCCATTCTTTATGGCCATTCTCCCCAACGGTTATAGTTTATAAATAATGCTACAAAGTAGTATTTTGCATGTTTCTTTTTATATTTTTGCCTGCATGTCTTTGATACAAGACTCAGAAGTGGGGTCACTGGGTCAATGTTAAATACCTAAGTAACTTTGTGAGATATTACCAAGTTCCCCTCCATACCAGTCATACATTTCTGCATTTCCTCCAACAACTCATGAGACAACACTTATTTCTCTACAGAGTTGCCAAAGGAGAATGTTGTCATTTGGATTTTTGCCAAAATGACAAAAATAGGTAAGAATGAATATCCCATGGTAGCTTTAATTTGCATTTCTGTTATGATCAAGGGTAAGCATTTTTCCACATATTTATGGGATTTTGCATTTCTTTTCTGTGAACTGCCTGATTATATTTCTTTTTCAATAGAATTATTGTTATTTTAAAAATATTTTATTAACTTTTATAGAGAGAGGAAGGGAGAGGGAGAAAGAGAAACATCAACAGAGTATGGATGGGCTGTCTCCTGCATGGCTCCAACCAGGGATTGAGCCTGCAACCCTGCATGTGCCCTAACGGGAAATCAAACCAGCAACCTTTTGGTGCACGGGAGGATGCCCAACCAACTGAGCCACACTGGCCAGGGCTATTCTGTAATTTTAGAAGAATGTTTCTATACAAGGAATATTAATCCTGCCTGTGTGATTACAATTGCAAATATTTTTTTTTCCATTTTTGTCATTTGATCTGTGACTACCTTTTCAAACAGAAATTTATACATAGTTTTCCATTTCTAAGCCAGATTTATATTATAGATTTCATATTGATGTGGAGTTGAAGAGGAACAAAGTAGTCTGCTTAAATCCTTGGAAAGTGAGTGCCCTGTAGAAGCTATTGCATCACATGGAGCCACATAAGTTATTTACAACATCACTTGAGTTTTCTATGACTTGTAAGGTTTTTCTGAGACACCAGGGACAGAAAAGGCAGGACTTTATCACCCCACCAATGACAATTTTGCCTGGATACCATCAACAACATAGTGATTTACAGTCTATATGTTATTTTCCTGTCTTTCTAAATCATTAACATTTAAACACCTGGAAACTGACTTCGGGTGATTAACCTTTTAAAAATGAATAGTCTATTTACCCATGTGTTTCAAAGGTCTTGGCACATCGCAGTAGCTCCAAAAATGTTTAAGACAGAGAATAAAGGGGGAAAAAATAAAGAGGAAAGGAAGAAAGAATAAATAAATGGAGAGTGACAGGAACTAGAGAGTCAGACAAATTTTTGCATGTAACATGGCATTTTTCACCAAGGTGTCTAGAGTGAAGAAGAATTTTACTGCCTAACTCTCAGAATTCTTTACCGAAGAAAAGAGCAATTAAAAAGAAGTCCAAATTCAAGACATCCCTAACAAGACACTATATGAGAGTAAATATTTATTTTATGTCCAGAAATGCAGTACATGGGAGAAAGCACTGCTTTTGAACACAGAGTTGATGCGGATTTGAGTTTAGACACAGCCATCTCCGCCTGAGGTCTGTCTCTCTTTGTCCCTCAAGGACTCTAGCTGAGGATTAATGGTGGGAAAGGACCTTGCCGAGCCCGGGAAGGTGAAAGGGAGGACTATCCATGATTCATCGAAGCTTTGCTCATGTGAGTTATGGAAGAACATTATGCAGGTTGAACTGTTATAAGTGGAGAGAAAGAGGTGGATTTTAAAAAGCATTGCATTTGAAACAGACACACTTAGAAATTCTGTGTGAAGCAGAAATCTACAAATTTACATATATAATATCTCTATCTCTATCTCTATCTCTATCTCTATCTCTATCTCTATCTCTATCTCTATCTCTACCTCTACCTCTACCTCTACCTCTACCTCTACATCTACATCTACATCTACATCTATATCTATATCTATATCTATATAAAAGCCTAAGTGACCAGAATGCTGGAACAACCGGATCAATGCACACTGACCACCAGAGGGCAAATGCTCAATGCAGGAGCTCCCCCCTGGTGGTCAGTGTGCTCCCACAGCCAACCTCCCACGACCAGCCAACCTCCCGCAGTCCCTCCCCCTGTCCGGAAGACCCCCGGCCAGCAGCCAGCAGCAGGCAGGAAGGCAGGCCCCAGCTGGCAGCTGGAAGGCCCTGATTGGCCCTGATTGCCGGCTCAGCCTAGGGACCCCACTCTAGTATTTCTATAAATATGCATAAATAGGTGCCTAGTATGGAGGTACCTATCTAGGTAGATGGGATGAACTCCTCTTTAAAAATCTAGCAGAAAGTTGTCTTATTAGCTCAGACTCTGGAGAAAGGAATACATCGTATTTATTGGGTACTATCATATGGAAAATATTTTGCACACCTGACCTTATTTCAGTTCTTCCAAATCTCCTATAAGGATTAGCCCACTCTATAGCTGAGGAAGCAAAGTGTCCATGCAGTTAAATAATTTTCCAAAGTTTACTCACTAGAAGTGAGGAAGCTAACACCCAAGGCTGAGTCTGCAGCCTTTCATTATTTTCTCTACTCTACCTGCTGACTTTGGAATATATTGGCGGTTTACCACATTGCTGCAGTGGATTTGGGTCCCAAATCCATTCGTTCTCAACAAAGAGCCACAGGACATGGAGAATCTGGACCGAGTTTTATTTTTCATTAACAGGAGTTATGAGAATAAATAAGACATATTGCTAACATAAAATACAATGCATCCTTCTGCCCAGGAATGAGTTAGAAATCCAGGGAAAAACCAAGCCGAGCCACAACTAATAACTAGATTTTGGGGGGGGGGGGGGCGCTGAAGCAAGGACACAAAGATAATTTAGTATTGATGCTCTATTCCTGGAGTTGGGGCAGAGCGTGGAGAACTCTTGGATCTGTTACTGGAACAGTAATTATCTTGTACCAGAGACTAAAAGATCTTTTTGGTTTGTAAGACAAACTACTTGGGTTACTTTATCAAAACTCTGTAAGGATCTTAGAAAGTAGAATCTTAATATAATTGTGAGATGAAAATGTAATTTGAGCATACTCCATTATACTGTGGAGTTTCTCTCTACATTATTTTGTGAACAGCAACTAAGTTATTTAATGACTGACAGAAATCCTGTCTCCATCTATTCTCTGACAAATTACCCTACCTAATAGACAGTTTTTCATCGTTGGGCATAAATTAAGCTGAGAAAAACACTTTGAACCAAAAAACGAAGCACTCCCCAAATGTTTCTAGATCTTCCCAAAGGAATAATGTTTGTACGGGATAAATCTAATTCTGGACCACAAGGCTGTGCTTGACCTCTGCAGTTTGGGGCCATCTTGTTCTTTCTTTCGTACTGAACAGCCTGCTTGCCGACATAACTAACACCATTATTCATTTATTTTTTCCATACCACTTAACGGTTTGCTTGAGGATCATCAGTCCAGCTGCGTTTCATTTGGTTTAGTAAAAGCTAGTGCACAGTTCTGATGCCCAAAAGTAAGGGAATCATTCCCAGATGTTTGGGGATGGTCTTTGGGTACTGGATTCAGGGGACCACGTGGAATTCCCAGCTCTGCCTTTCAGTCACTGCCTAACATCACGGAACCTGAGTGTCAGGTCTTCAACGTGGAGGCATACAAACCACAGGCCTTTGTGTAGATTCAATAAAGTCTTTGAAGTAAAAGCAGTTCTGTTAGTGTGGAAGCTAAAACACTGTTAGTGAGAAGATGCCTTTGCCCAGAAGTCTTTCTACAAACTATATATATATATATATATATATATATATATATATATATATATATTAAATTTAAAAAATACATTTTTATTAATTTCAGAGAGGAAGGGAGAGGGAGAGGAGATAAAAACATCAACGATGAGTGAGAATTATTGATCAGCTGCCTCGTGCATGCCCCCTAATGAAACCCATAACCCAGGCATGTGCCCTGACCAGGAATCAAACCATGGCCTCCTAATTCATAGGTGGATGCTCAACCACTGAGCCACACCACCTGGGATAAATGAATAATTTAACTGAAACTTTTCCATAAATAAGTTCAAAGCTTCATGAGCATGGGCACTGTTTATTTTTTATTCACCCAGAAATACAAGGACATAGCACATTGCCTGGCATGGCATAGGATCTCAAAGTCACAGCTTTTGAGTAAGGAGCAACATCAATCAATCAATCAGTCAGTCAATCATTTACTGAATGCTTACAATGTAAGTGTGTGAGGCAGATGGGAAATGTTCTAAGGGAACAGTTACCATGTCCAATTGGCTCAGCTCTGTCTCTCTAGATTTATAGCACCTAAAACAATTTCTGGTATCATGTAGATGCTCAATAAATACAGGGGAAGTGAATGATTCCCTCTATCGAGTGGACATGATAGTAGTTGGAGAAAGTAGATGGACATCAAAACCGAGAACCACTCACTGCCCATCTGTAGGCCACGGCAAGGCTTCCAGAGGAAGAAGGCTTCATAGAGGAACCAGCTACCATGGCAACATGAGTAGACACAGAGGAAGTGGAAAAATGCAGGGTGGCCTGTTTGAGGGGAACAGCAGATGCAAACACAGAGAAGCAGGTGCAAGAAGGGTGTGAATGAAGAGAGATGTATAGCACTGGGCCACCCATGGGGTTCCTGGCATGGGGCTTTCTCAGTGATGAGGATCTTACTCTGTTCTGTCATGGATTGATAGATGGGACCAGCCATTCAGAGTCTCTCAATCTCAGGTGTCCCAGGTACAAAGCGTATCACAGAGGGCTCTCGATATGACAGTGGCTGTAAGATTTTTGACACATGAAAATTGCCCCTTCAATCCCTTAAATTGTGTGCTGTCTCTGAGACTTACATGTGCATTTATCATTGTAGCAGAGAGTCTCTTTTTTCTATGGAAATCCCTTCAAGGGTCTCTTAAATACCAGAACCTTAAACAAAGTCCCACCCAGAAACCCTGTAGAAAAGAGGAACCTGGGTCTACCTGGATGCAGGTGATTCAGGCAGAGAGCCAGGTCTACAAAGCTGGGGAGCTGACCATGCTGTGGCTTTGGGGGAAGAAATTATGTTTTCATCGTGTATATATCAACTTACAATAGAGTTACAGGTGTTCTTTGCATGCCTATTGCTTAGAGGCATGGAATACTGCTCCAAGGATATGTAGGCACACGCTAATCTCCTGCCATTGAAATAGAGGCAGTAAAACTCAAATGTACTTGGTGTGACATGACTCAACATAAACTTAATTTTTTGAGATGCAAAATGTGGTGCCATTTAATGCCAAATAAAGTACTGCGGTTGCACAATCCTTTTCAATAGGAAGCGAGGAGGGTCCACAGACAACAGCTGTGCAAGGAGAGATGTGAGATGATGCTGCTTTCAGGGATGCTGACCCGGACAATGGTCCTCTGTGTAAGTCTGGTGCCTAATCTTTTGTGTGCATAGCACTCTCCCTTGAAGCTATTGAAACATGCACCATACTTCGGGGCTCACTAGGTCCAGGGCAGAGTTCAGGAGTCTGCCTGTTAGCAAGTATCCCCGTGCTTCTGATGGATGATACCCTGGGGATCCCATTTTGGGAAACGTGGCTATTTATGGCTTTTAAGAAAGACTAGAATAAAGAATGTGTTCACACCCCAGTTTCATGAAATCCCTCTCCTGGGGTCTGAGGGGTGGCTTAGAAGAGGGGCTCTGAGCAGGGAGCTCTCAGAAGGCTGACTCGGTCACCCAGGTGAGACAGGCAGGTGCTTGCACCAGGCGGGGCTGGGAGGGAGGAGGTGTCATGGACGCAGGCTCAGAGAGATGGACAGCTTTCCCTGACCCACTGGCTGGGGCGACAGTAGCATGAAGGTCAGCCCTGCTCGAAGGAAACTCCATATCAACAGCAGGAAAGAAAAATACACACTGACATACACGTAGGGAGTAGAATTCAATCGGAAATACTCTGACAAGTAGGGTTGTTCAACTTTCATGCCATTTTAACTTTCAAAGAACATCTTGGGGCATTTCATAGACATAGATACTCTTGGTTAGCTCAGCAGTAGGTAACACCGAAGATGTGGCATTGCGTCATCATTTCGAGGGATGGCACAGGTTGTATTCCTGTATTCAACACCTGCAGAGAAGCTGCTGTAGTCAGTAGGAATCGTGGCAGGGGCAAGATGGCTCAGACTCAGCATGGATGGGAGCAATGAAATAAAGTTGCACCATTAACGATGCAACTAGGTCCTAGGAGGGACCCAGGTAAGATTCTACAAGTGTTCAGAGGTAGGAGGGATGATAATCCCATAGGCAGTCGGCCTTGGAAGGGGGACCTGTTTGTACATATAGAAATTAGTTAGGAAAGAGATTTTACACCTAGAAAATAGCTTGAGAGCATGACTAGAGATAGCCAAATAAGGATTGAAAACATTGGGCATAGAAGCTCAAACAAACTGAAGCTTGGGATTCATAAATGGGTGAAGAATTGGAATCAATCAATAAACAAGCCACGTTTACTGAGCACTCACCACGTGCTGGGATTGCTCTGAGTAGCTTGAATGTTTTAACTCTGAAGCAACCCTGCAGGGTGCTCCCAAGCCTGGCAGATAAGAGTGCTGAAGGGCCTTGAATACTGGGCTAAGGAGCTGGGATCCTCAGGCCAGAGATCTCCAACTGCTCTGTGTTGCCCTGGTGCTCCATGGAAGGACCTTGAGGGTGCGCTGGGGCATGAGGAGAGGGATCCAAGGGGCAAAGGCCCCCACTTCTAAAGTCTAAACTAGAGATGATTAGCTTTCACCTGTTTTATTTTCTAGGCTTCTAAGTAAGGTTTTGTTTGGAGAAAATAATACTTCCTTAAAATTTTATAATTCTGTGAATTATTTGGAGATGGGGGTATCATTATAAATGTTATATCTATAAATACAAGATTTATCTGGGAGTATGGGTAGAATGACATCAAGAGGAAAATCCACTTAAAAGTCATTTCTATAGTCCAGGTTAAGAGATCACGAACCCGGGGCTGAGGAATGTGGTGGGGTGGAGGTTGGGGTACGGGTGGATCTAGAGCTAAGGTATAGGTGGGCCGCAGGTGACCTGGGAACTGAGTGGGGAGTACAAAGGAGGAGGGAGGAGAATAGGGTGTGAGCAGAGTAAGAGTGGCTCAGGTCTGGCTGGAATCAGGTTTTGTCTCCTCACACTTGCCAGCAGAGGAGTCGGCTTTCCTGTTGGGAAGGACTCTGAGTTCCTCTGCACCCAGCAAGACATTCCTAATGAAGTGAGACTCTCATAGACCTGTGCTGATTTAATTCAACTATCCCATGACATCATCGCAAGTTCAAATTTTAGACAAGGTGGAGACAGAAGGTGCCTTTGCTTTTGACTTGAAATGCATAGGGAGAAGGAGACACGCTTCCACACAGCTCTCTGGGCATAAATGCATAAGGCAGAGTGGGGCTGCAGAGAGAGAGCAATGCTTTTGCAGCTGAAAGGACCCAGTTTCAAATCCTACCTCGTCCATTTTCAGATGTGCCACTGTGAGAAAGTTTTCATAGCTGTGATAATTGCATTTGTTTTTGCAGTTTTAAAATGAGGGGGATGATGTATGTCTTCCTAAAATGTTGTGATAATTTATGTAATGCTCCGAATACTGCTTGGGTATTCAGTAAATGTTATACAAATATTTGCACTCCCTTCTGCCCAGACCATGTTAAAGAAGGTATCCCTTTTCATACCCCTGTCCATGTCCAAGGTCAGAGAGTTTAACATCCTTAAGGAATGTCTGTGTTTATGAAAGGTAAATTAATGAAACACCCATGATATTCTCTAAACTGCTTGCAAAGGTGATAAATCCACTAGGCCAAGCTGTGAGTGAGGGCTGTATTCAGTTCAGTCCTGGGAAACGGTAAGACCTCCCACTAGAGACGGGAAAACCGCACCATAGGTATGACATGTTATTATAGGTGCCGGGGGGAGTCAGAAATCTCAGAGAACTGAGGTGGCTTCATAAAGTGCTTTGTCTCTCTCTCTTTTTTCATAAGCATTTAAGATTATTAGCTATACTTCAAAGATGATTTTTTTTTCACTTTCGTTTTCTGAAGGAGGGCGTACAAACATATATAACTTGATTCTATATTTTTTTAAACGAACAAAAAAATTCCCCTTCTTTATTTAAAAACAGTAATTGTGAAGCCCTTGAAGACAAAGTCAAATACTGAGGACTTAATACCTATGTCATTTGTAATTTGCATAGACCACAAAGGTAATCAATCTCGCATTGTTTTAAGTTCAATGAGTACACAGCAGTGGATGACTTTGTAGGGGATAATCCTCTCCAAATGTTATTTTCAATTCACAAGTGCCTGCCAAACAATGCTGGATTTCTCTAGTTAGACAATGGTCTACTGCCCACGGGGGAGGGACTGCTTGGGAGATGAAAGGGGTGATGCAGAAACAGGGGGCATCTGGGTACCACCAGGTACCCACCATGAATGGGGAGGAGGCAGGCACCTACGCAGAGGCTTGTATTGTGGGTTTCTCCAAGCACAATCGAGACCTGGCACCAACCCAGAAGGAGGGCATGTAGGATATGAACATGTTCCTTTTGTGGTGTGTTGAACCTGGCTTGGATTGGCTTGTAAGATTCAACTGCTCCATATTCAGGTATTTGGCAGCTTGAAACAGGACATTGGGAGTATTTACACCAGGGAAATTGGCAGAGTCGACAATAAATGAAACCCAATTTTGCCTAAGCACATTACCCTCAGGACAGAGGTAATCTTGAGGGGTGTTTGTTTTCAGTGAGATGTCTCCTAAAGGAGCAAAGGAGTCCAGGACCATTCTATGCACATACCTAACCTTTCAATTGTTGACTCTTGAAAACAGAAGAAAGAAACAACCCTTCCTTCTGCTGTAACTTCCGCAGGGGGAATGAAACCTGCGTCATCACACGCTGCTTTGCTCTGAAGTGCAGCTAGGTTCTGCAGTGGCCATTTTGATGAGTGATTTCTACATTTTGACAGATTTCCTCAGAATATGATCTACCTCTGAAGAGCAATAACATCCCAGATGGTATCTTCAATGAGGTATCTGAATGGCCGTTAATTCCCAATCAATATGACTTCTCAGAGTGAGTTGTGTGTGTTTACAGAGTGCATCTGTGGGTGTTCCCAGTAGCAAGCTTGCACGTTTTAAAGAGGAGAGATTCGGAGAGTCTTTGAGAAAGCAGCTGCATGGTGGGAAACAGCAGGAGGGGGAGAATAGAATCATGAACGTGAGTTATCTTGTGTGCATGGTACCCATTTAATCCCCAAAACAGAAACAGAGGAATCATTATTTATTCACTCATTCACTTATTCCTTTTCTTTTGTCCAACAAATATTTTGAGCTTAATGGCACTAAGTCACATGCTGAGCAAAGACTAGTGAGAAAAACATAGGTGGTCCCTGCCCCTAGGGAATTGCCCAATGGGGAAGACAGTTATCAAACTAATTATTACACACGTAATTATTGAATTTCAACTGTGAGAGGTGCTGCAGTGGAGAACTATAGGATGCAAAAAGAACAAATAACAGGATCCCACCTAGGCCTAGGTGATCAAGTAGGACTTCCTACAGCAGTCCAAAGTGACATACAGCAGTCCAACATAATGCATGTATTCATTCAACAGTCCTGCATGAATGCTAGCGTTAGGGGATCCAAAGATGAAAAGGCTGTTCCTTGTCCTGGTGAGCTTACTGTATAATGGCCCATTTGATCATCTGAGATGCAATGACATAAAGACATGTTAAAGGGAAACATGGGGTCTAGGGAAGCAGAAGACTTACTAGGTCTTAGAGCAGGCATCCTCAAACTACGGCCCGCGGGCCACATGCGGGTGTTTTTGCCGTTTTGTTTTTTTTTTACTTCAAAATAAGATATGTGCAGTGTGCATAGGAATTCGTTCATAGTTGTTTTTTTTAAACTATAGTCCGGCCCTCCAATGGTCTGAGGGACAATGAACTGGCCCCTTGTTTAAAAAGTTTGAGGACCCCTGTCTTAGAGTCTCCCTAGAAAAACTAATGCCTATGCGTAAGCTCCATTCATGAGTAGGAGTTAACCAAGGAAAAAGTGGGAGGATGAGGGAGGGACCACTTCAGCCACAAGCAAAGGTGAATTCAGCCAAATACATTTAACGGTGTCTTTATAGTTGTTTTCTTCTCTGACAGTTTCAGTGTCAGAGGATGTAGGAAATGAGCCTCTGTGATCCATCTCCAGCATGGTCAGCTTTTGATGGAAACGATTGCTGAATTTCCTCAGGGCAAACAGAATGTAGGGAGGAGGGAAGAAGATGTAAAAGCAAGGAACTGTGGACGGACGTGGGCCAGCATCATGGTGGAAACCCCCGAGGCACCTGCCTCAGTTAGACAGGAGGAGGCGGAGGCAACCAGAAAGGGCCTCAGCCCAGTTTTTTTGAATGGCCCAATGGAAGACAGCAAGACCTAGGCAATGAGTGAGGAAACAGGTGACCCCATAGTACTCAGCCAATGAGGAACCGGAAGAGGGACCGAATAAATGGGCTGCCCCAGGTGTGCCTGTACAATCAGACAGACGCCCACTCTCCAGAACATATTAAAAGTCTCGTTTTCGCCATACTTCTGTCTCCGAGTCCGTTATGTGAATTCAGACAGGTGAGCATTTCTCACAGAGGAGCAGGACACCATGTCCTCCATGGATGTACTTTGAGGCAGTGACCCACATCAGAAAAACAGCAAGGTGTGGATCTCACAGAACTTGAATGGGTTCCCACCTCCCCCATCAAGCTATGTGACCTTGCACCAAACACTTTAACCCCTCAGATGCAGTTTCCTCATCTGTGAAGGTGGGCGATAGGGCCTATGAGTGTTCATGCAGATTTATGAGATTTTTCCAGGCAAGGCACCAACAGCAAGGAGAGCCTCAATGGATGTGGAAGCGGACTGAGGTCATTTGATGATCCGTGATCCAGTGGATACTGATGTTCACATATCTTTCTTTTGTGTTTCTGGTTAAAGCAACCTTGTAAGTGACTTAAGCATCAGAAGCAACCTTGAGGCAGTTGCTTCTACTGTAAAATTGGGAGCACTGTTTAGGGGCCCCACGTGGTCAGGGGACAAGAGAGACACCTTTACCAAGTTACTGTTAACTTGTTATTGGCATCTTCGATGCAACATCAGGGATTTCCACTTTTGCCAGGTATGGTTTGAATCTCTATAATCAATGAAATAAAACTTTAAAAACCGCCTCTTTCTAAATATTGGATATTGACAGTAATTGCTTGCAGAAGGGGGTTTTAGCTCACTCCTCTAATTGGTTTTGCATAATTGATTTGGGAATATGCTTTATCAACTTGAATTCTGACAGTTGTACCCAGAGCACGATTTACTTCATTGCATCCAGGAACTATCAATTTTAAGGTGCACCGTTATTGTATGTACAACTCAGGAAGAAAAAGTTCTGCCAATTAAACTGTGACCCAGTGATTTCTTATCACTCTGTTGTTTTCTAAACTCACCGAAGGATCTCCTCTAGACTTATTTAGACACAGATTTTGTCACATGTAACTCCTGTGTATTTATTTCAGGCAGTGAAATAAGCTGGCTAAGGTATTAATAAGACTTCTTGCCAAAACCGGTTTGGCTCAGTGGATAGAGCGTCGGCCTGCGGACTGAAGGGTCCCAGGTTCGATTCCGGTCAAGGGCATGTACATTGGTTGCGGGCGCATCCCCGGTAGGGGGTGTGCAGGAGGCAGCTGGTCGATGTTTCTCTCTCATCGATGTTTCTAGCTCTCTATCCCTCTCCCTTCCTCTCTGTAAAAAACCAATAAAATAAAATAAAATAAAGACTTCTTCATATTCGGAGTAGAAATTTTTTTATTGTAATGGGGATTTTTCTTTCCTAAGCTATTGATCCTCGTTCTGCAACTTTTAATACAAACCAACAGGCAGTGATAATGACATCAAGATCAAAAGCATTCCGATTTCAGAGAAATTAAAATGTGAAAGAAAGAAAAAAGGCACCTGTGTCTGAGAATTGCTGGAAAGCAGTAAAAATGCAGCGAGTGCGCCTGACATTCATCAACCGGTCCGGGGCTCATTTCGCTCACGAGGGTCCTGGATAATTGTACAATGATGGACCAGGAGCCACATTTTCAACTCCGGGATCAATATTTCACTTCATGAAGTTCGAAAAGGCCCATCATGCTGTTTTTATTGTCCCTGTTAAAATTCCATTCTGGACCCCAAGCTCTCCAGCATCCCTTCATGCCGATCCAACTGCACCCTGGGGACACGCCTGGTGCCACAGGACGCTTCCAGGAAAATGGGAACATTCATTTGGCCATAACAGTAACTGCGAGAGTCCATACGATACTGCGGAAAACTTTTTTCCCCTCTGCTTTTATATTTCATCTCATCTATTTCCCCCTTCTATTTCACCTTGAAAATTGCTGCACAAATCTCTGGTGGAACGGCATGGGTAGGGAAGGCTTTCTGCTTAGTTTCTGCTCCTGCCATTTGTACATCCCATTATGCACCTGCCAGGCCCGGTGCCTGAAATGACCTGCAGAAGGGGGCCTCTGGGAACAGCCCAGGCATCCTGTGCGGGGCCCAAAGCTACAGCACTTCCTAAACCCGAAACATTACCCTGTGACTCCCTGGTGAGTTAGCCACAGGTTTCTCACTAGTGAGCTAACTCTATTTATTATAGCTCACTCCTCTGTACTTCCGTTTACTCAGCCAAAATGTATGGACCAGGCTCTGTATAGTTAACTGAGATACGGTGACAGGATGGAAATATTCCTGCCTTCTGTGAGCTTGGAGTCTCATAATCAGGCATATAAAATAATCAAAAAAGTGAAAGCAGTGCTTTAAGTGAGGGTGGTGAAGGGGCTGGGACCCTCCGCTAAGAATGAGCGGGGAAGGAGGTCAGTCTGCAGAGGGGAAAAGTCACAGCAGATGAAAGAGTACACATTAGGTTCAAAATAGTACCGAGAGCCCAGCTGGTGTGGCTCAGTGGTTGAGCATAGACCCATGAACCAAGAGGTTACCAGTTCGATTCTTGGTCAGAGCACATGCCTGGGTTGTGGGCACGTTCCCCAGTAGGGCATGTGCAGGAGGCAGTCAATGGATGTGCTTCTTTCTTATGGATGTTTCTATCTCTCGATCCCTCTCCCTTCCTCTCTCTCTAAAATAATAATAATAATAAAAAAAACACGAATAAAAATAGTACAGAGAGAGAGACCATGGACACATCACCCAGTTCCCCCAATGGTGGAATCTTTATAACTATTGTGTTATCAAAACCAGGAAGTCCATATTAGCACAATAAAATAACCACTCCACAGACCTGACTCCAAACCCATCGTTTTGTATATGTACTCATTTTTTCTTTTTCTATAATGAATGCGTGTAAAAACCTGAGCATTTTAGTGCAGCAATTTGCAGAGAATGGAGCGAGGGGAAAAAGTTCCAAATTCAAGCAAAAGTCTCCTTCCTCGTCCAGTATCCATGTTAGTTTCCTTCTATGTCCAAAGGGCAGAGGTGACCTCACTACAGAGGGTGGCAACAGGAGATAGACAAATCTAGAGCAATCCATGCCAACCTCCACCTGGGTGGTGTGCCCATCAGGAAATGAGCCAAGGCCATCCAGCATCATTTGTTTCATAATGTCACTGGTTGTCAGCCGACATTGGGTTTCCATTTGAATTTTGATGAATATGCTAATGGGGTCCAGCAGAATGGTGCTTGGGCCTCGAGAGCAGACCAACTAGGCTCTGGATCTTAACTGCCATGTACCAGCTCTGTAACTGTGAGCAAATCACCTCACCTGGATGGCAGCCTCTTCACCCGGGAAGGGGCCATGCAGACGACTCCTCCCTGGACGGTAAGGCTTTTGGCACAACACCTGGCAATTAGTGGGTGCCCAATGAATGGGGAACGTGATTCTACTGATCACTAACGTTCTTCAGTGACATTCACACTTGTTATCCTGATGATATGACCTGACATTTACTATTTTTTTTCAAATATATATTTTTTATTGATTTCAGAGAGGAAGGAAGAGGGAGAAAGAGATAGAAACATCAATGATGAGAGAGAATCATTGATCGGCTGCCTCCTGCACACCCCACACTGGGGATTGAGAATGCAACCCAGGCATATGCCCGGACCGGGAATCACACATTCATAGGTCAATGTCTCAACCACTGAGCTACACTGGCCGGCTACCTTTTTTTTTTTTTTTTTTTTGTCTTTTAAATTATAGTGTGCCAGAGAGTTTGCAAAATGCTTACATGTACATATTTCTTGTTTGTTCCTCTCTTGTAGGACTCCCAAGGCTGACTCGCCTGGGGTTACACAGGCAGTAAGTGGCAGGGCTAGATCTAATCTCTGGTCTAATAATTTCAAATTCCGTGTTCTTCCTGCTGCACCCAGCAATCTCCCAGGTGCCAAAGGGGTTGTCAAGGTCCTTCTGAGGAAGAGATGAAATAGCTCGGGATAATTTAGGGGCAAAGGAGAAACAGCTTTCAAGTTTATAACCAAGTCAAACCCAGAGTGCGAGTCCGTCCCTGCAGGGGAGCTCCCAGAAGCTGCTGACAGTGACGCCGAGTTCCGTGTTGGTTAATGTGCTGCCTGTGGCCCAGAGCGAACATTTCTGTCCTTCCCCCTGTTCTCTGCCACATCACCGGTGTGGTCACCCATTACCTGAGAATATACGGTGTGCTTCCCTCTTCTGCTCTAACCCGGAGTGTCAGAGTGAAAAGGTACCTAGAGAATAGGCCACTTCTTGGGAACCTATTGTTTCTGGTGTCATTGCAAACGGCTTGACAAGCGTTATTGGGCAGAGGACAAATAGGGAACACCCATGATGATTTCTCCTCGTTAGAGACCAGAAGCGACATCAGTCCGGTTGGGAAGGGAATATAAAACATCTCCAGGGAAAGTATCTTGTCAGGTAGCTGTTCTCCCCCGGGAAGAAGTCTCCATGGCCCCTGGTGCAGAAACGCTGAGAAACACCATCATCCTTAGCCTCCACCCCACCCTGTCTTCACTCATACAGTGTGGTCTCCGCACAGGGAGTTGGCTCCAATTGGAGTCTGGTACGGAATGTGCCCTGTGTGAGGGGATAATGAGGGTTGGTGGGATAGGCTGGGGAGGCAGGCAGACTGGAGAGGAATCCTGAATTCTCCATTGCCCGTGGGATCGGGGTACGCTTTCATAATCCTGAGGCTCCTTTGTCATTCTCATTGATATACAGGTTTGCCACTTCAAACTCACCCTTTTGCAAATCAAATTCATGATTTTCAAAAGGGTGAATTTGCTTTTCAAAAGGGTGAATTGGAAGTGGAAAATCTGTAATGTGGGTTCCACTAATAATTTTTGGGTTAATGTGAGGATTCCATAAGATGATGTCTGTTAAATGCCTAAAATAAGAGTCTGGCACATAGTAGGTGCTCAATAAATGTCAACCTCAACTCTCCCCCTGTGATGTCTGTTCATTCCCTGCAGGCAAGCAGTAAAACCTATACCCATTATGTCTTCAAGAGCCAACGCAATCTTGACTGATTACCTACTTCACCTTAACATTTCCCTGCCTCTCTTGTCCCCAGCCCTTTTGGCAATGAAGTTCAAGCTCTCTGCCTGCTGAAGGCTGGGCTGCCATCTTTGGAAGGGCACTTGGAGCCTCCGTCTGCTTGCTATGCCCTAAGCGTCTGCCCCCACCCACCAGGGGATGGATGGGAGCAATTCTCCAGCTAATTTGTCAGTTACATGGAAAAGTGGTTCCACAATGGCAAGGCTGTCCAGATCACACTGGTAATGACCCCATGCAGGTTTCCCAAAGTGTCCCCTTGTCTGTATCAAACGCTGATGGAGTGGCTAAAATTTTGAGTGGCCTTTGAGCCAGATGTAAATTGCGGCCGATGTAGATAAACACCGGGACTGGAGAGAAGTTATAAGTGATGACATGATACTCAGCCGCGGGGTGTGGCGAGTGTCAGTCAGGACTGCAGACCTCAGAATGCAGACCCATTCTTCCTCCGGCTGATACCCATCACCCTCCCATACCCGGCGTGGACGTCTCCCTGGCCAAGCCTCCCTGACTCCTTTTCTCAACCCGAGCTGGATGAATTACCCTAGACCTGCGCACTGACCGCATCCACAGTGAGCTCTGCACCCGTGACAGTCCCTGATGAATCTATGAGTTGTGGCCCCACCGGTGGCGGACTGATGTGAGATCACTATCCTGGTGCCTATGTAAGTAGCTGCCACATAGCAGGTGTTCAGTGATAACTGGGGAGGAGAGAAGGAGAAGGGAGGGAAGGAAGAGACCTCTGTTAAAGCCCCCATCATTTTCCTCTCTGCGACACGGAGCCACACGGCCACCCTGCTCCCACCTGCCTGTGGGCCCACACAGTCTGTTCTCCGTAACCCCCTCTGAGGGGCTGCCTGGCTTCTTGGGAGGCACAGTGGATCAGAGACCCGCAGGTCCGCCAGAGTCCTCCCTGACATCCTTCCCAAGTTTCTTGGTTACAATGAGATTCAGCCGCATACAAGAGGGGAGAACAATAGCAGTGGCTTAACACAAGACAGAGCCTTATTTCTCTCCCAAGTGAAAGAAGTGGAGACTGGACAGTTCGAAATGCCATGGTGGATATTTGCTTTGTGTTTACATAGACCCAGGGTCCCCTCTTTCTGCTCAATCACAACTTCAAGGTCACTTTAGGGTCCAAGATTGGTACTGGCACTGCAGGTGGCATGGACACATTTCAGACTGGAAGAGGAGGGAAGGAAGGAGCGCACACTGGAGGCAGTCCCAGACAAGTTGACTTGTATACATCACTTCCACAGACACCTGTATGGCCAGAATGTAAGCAGTCGGCAGCACTGGGCGTAGGGAGGTAGAGAAACATAGTCCTTTTCTTTTGCCCAAGAAGGCAACATGCCTTATAAAAAACTGGGGTTATGATATTAAAGAGTTCAGAGAGAATATGCCTTGCGGTGGACAACTAGCAACCATCGCATTCTGGATAAAAATAAAAGAAAAACACCCAGCCTGTATTGCTCAGTGGTTGAGTGTCGACCTATGAACCAGGAGGTCGCAGTTCAATTCCTGGTCAGGGCACACGTCCGGGTTGTGGGCTTGATCCCCAGTAAAGGATATGCAGAAGGCAGCCACTCAATGATTCTGTCTCATCATTAATGTTTCTATCTCTCTTTCCTTCTCACTTCTTCTCTGAAATCAATAAAAGATGGAGGAAAAATGATGCCTTTTTTTCAGCTCCATGGAAGCAGCTCAAAGAAATCAACCAGCAGAAAGAAGCAAATATATATTAACTAGAGGCCTGCAGCTAGGCAGCTCCTGCATTGACTGTCTTCCCCCTAGTGGTCAGTGCATGTCATAGCTACCAGTTGGCTGGTCCAACGGTTGGCCGGTTGCTTAGGCTTTTATATATGTACTAGATGCTCAATGCACGAAGTTCGTGCAAGGGTAGGCCCTCGCAGCCCCGGCTGCCACCTCAGCCCTCGCAGCTGCCCCAGCTGCTGCCTTGGTGCTCACAGCCCTGGCTTTGTCCGGAAGGTTGTCCGGAAGGTCGTTTGCCTGTCTGGTCTAATTAGCGTATTATGCTTTTATTATTATAGATAGTCCCTACTAGCCCCTGACTCCAGAGCATATTTTACCTTACTTAATTCCCGCAATATTCCCAGTATGTAACTATTATAATTTCCATTGATTATATGGAGACTCGAGTCCAGAGAGGTTAAGTGACGGGCTCAAGGTTGCAGAGCAAATGAGGGATGAAGCTGAAATTCAAGCTAAATCCCCTTACAAGAAGCTCCTATTTCCTGTGTAACAGTAACTCTTGACACAAAAGCAGAAGAGGAAGGAAGAGACATGACAACATACTTGAAATGAAGAACAAAATGCCCTTGAATTTCGGTTTCAGCCTTTGGTGTAGAATATTAAATGTTCCTAGCGCCTTTCATGCAGGGGCATTTGTCTGATAGACAACATTTTCTGCATACATGAATTCTGAAAATATTTTAAATCTCAACCAAAGTGTTCTAGATGGGTTGGTGGTGGAAGGAGGAAAGGACAGTTGAGTGCAAAACTTCAAAAATCTGAATATGAATGGCCTGCTGCCACTGAACTCAGGATGATGTGCCTCTGTTAAAGCAGCGCTGATGCTTACTGGCTTCTGGGACACACGGCAACGAAGGGAGCCAGCACTGGAGCTGCCGAAGGAAGCCATCAGTGTGACCCAATAGGGGTCAAAGGGAACACAGAGGTCACTGTGGCCTGTCTCCCACATGGGGCAGATGGTTGCTAACACCCCTCATCAGTAATCATTCAGCCTTTGGAAGAAGCCGGTTTGCTGTGTTCCAAGGCAAGACATTCCAACGAGGTACATCTCTTTTTTAAAACTATATAATTTTATTGATTTTAGAGAGGAAGGGAGAGGGAGAAAGAGATAGAAACATCAATGGCACCTCCAACTGGGAATTGAACCGTGACCTCCTGGTTCGTAAGTTGATGCTCAACCACTAAGCACACTGGCCAGGCTGTACATCTCCTTTTAGAATAAAGTCAAAATCCAAACGCCTGCACTTAACAGCAAATAAGTACTGAGGGTCTGCCATGCACTGTGCTTTTATATGTTATCTTCAATAATCCCAACTTCCTGCCTGCGAGCCCACAAGGGAGGTGGAGATTATCCCTTGCCCTTTATAATTGAGTTAAGAGCCTGCGAGTGTAGGACTCTCCAGAAACCACCGGGCTAAGGTAACCCAAGCCTCTGGCTTCACAGGGCATGTTCTCTCCTTACACAGTCCTGCTTCTTGGTCCTTGTTTTTATTTATTTATTTAATTAATTAATTTATTTATTTATTTATTTATTAAAAAAATACAGATATATTTAACTGATTTCAGAGAGGAAGGAAGAGGGAGAGAGAGATAGAAACATCAATGTTGAGAATCATTAATTGGCTACCTCCTGCATGCCCTTCCCTGCCCACCCCCCACTGGGGATGGAGTCCACAACCCTGACCAGGAATCGAACCGCAACCTCCCGGTTCATAGGTCGATGCTCAACCACTGAGTCTTTGCTGGCAGGGCTTGGTCCTTGCGTTTAACCTTTAGTCTAGACTTCACTGGTTCTGGCTGGCTGGATGTGGATGGTACCATCATCTCTCCCCCATAGGACAACATTTATAGACTGTTCATCACTGAATAGATCATTTCAGGATACTGCAAGGGCCGCCACCGTCGCTTCCTAGAGGTGTGAGCTGCCTTCCTCCTCTCCACTCAGTTTGTTGTTATTCCATCCGCGTTATCTGACTTAATCAGTTCGTCTGAAATAATCAGTTCCATCCTCTCCAGCTTCTCCCAAGTTTTTAATAAAACTTTCAGACAGGGCAGGGCACTGGGCACACCCTTCGAGGCCTCTCTTCAGACTGGCCAACCAATACTCGCCAGTGGCGGTTACTCAGTTCACTAGGAATCCTGCTAGCCTCTGGGAGTCTGTGTGGTCCTCTTAACTATTCCCCTCCAAGTGTGCCGCACTCCAGGAAGCAGTGACGAGGGAATGAATGGCAAACAAACAAATGAAACCTAGATGGGCCAGCAAATCCAAAACGAGTCTCAAAACAATGCACTCAAGTCCTAACCTGAAGATTCAGGTTAAGAATTATTTTCCGGTCATCAAGTTAGATGAATCTAGCTAAGGAGATATTTCAGAGAAAAAGCCTTGACAATCTTGACCAAACACAAATTAAAAAACACACAACAAAAACAAAATTTAAATTGGAATTTGTTTTTGGCAGCACAATTGGTCCCAAGCCAACTTCACAACCTTGGCTAACTCCAGTTGGAGTTGGTTATCACGAGGACTCGCACAATAAAATATTTGCAAAAAAAAATCTACTTTCCTTTGCATGTTGCTATCTCGACATAGTATCATTTGATTCATGAAGTACTTAGAGTGGTTAGAAACCTTCAAGGAATTATTTTATATATTTGAATAAAACTGTTAATTATTATGTTCTGTTGTGAAGGCATGAACCAGGGAAAAGATAAAAGCATCTTTCAAATTTAATGTCCCAATTAATTAATTTTTACTTATAAAACCCGGAGCCTTTGCCAAGGCTCCTGAAAGCATTATAAATGATTGATGTCATCAAGATAAGACTTTAACTGGGTCAAGCCCAACCATCAGATTATTCTTAATTAGGAATGAATCTCTCTATAATTTCTATAAAATTGACTGAAAACGAGACGATACGCTAAATTATTTATGTAATCCAAGGGGCACATGATTTGAAAACAGGCTGCACCTTTTTGTCCGTTTCTTTCACGGTGCTCTCTGCCCCGATTCATTGGGCGGGCTGTTGTTTATTTCCCAAGTTGGTGCAAATGTCATCTTTAATTACAGAGGGTTCCCGGGACATGCCTGCTCTCAGTGTTGAATGTAACATCTTGGCCGGGAAAGGAAAACATGTGCTTCTGTCAGGAGAGGCATCGTTCGGAAAGGTCACATTTCAAACGTGGTCCGTGAGTCAGCTTGGAACGCGTGGACTCCGGCTGCGGTTTTCAAGAATCGAAAGGACTGGGCCGTTCAGGCAGCTCCAGGTGTTGCTGAGCAAGGCAGCCTTCATCGCACAGAAGGAAGAGAGCTTGCAGGAGAGACCTAATGTATGTCATGCCACAGTATCGTGGAGGAACATCCTGAATGCAGTGCTGAGAGGACATGCACACTGAGAGTACATAAAAATGGACAGAAAGCTCAGCCACAAGTAAACTAGGCAATGATGGTAAATGAAATCGTGGTAACCTCTGAGGTGGCTGGTACTGGGAAGTGGCATACAGAAACATCCGAGATTGATGGACAGGTTGGACAGGTTATGTTTCTTGGATGGTAGTTAGACACACACACTCACACACACACACACACACACACACACACACAGCCTTTTCAGCAAACTTCCCATGCAACCCTCATCTCTCCTCAAAGAAGAAACTTGATGAGAGGTATTTTGAAGGAGCTATTCGGGACGTTTAAGCACCAGGCTTCCCCAAACGCCTGAAGCTCATGGCGCTCCCATCTTTCAGTTGGGATGGTGGGTGCAGCTAAGACAGGTCTCAGACTCAGGAAGGCCCATTCTGAGCCCGGGAGGGAGTGTGGGATTCAAATGGCTAATGAGGGGCGAGGAGGAGGAGAGGGGGAAGCTGAGCAGACAGCCCCCCTCCCCAATCAATTCCCTACTAGACAAGCTTCGAGAATGGCTGGATGAGGACTGGATTTTCAAAGGGAAGAATGAACAATAAACATGGATGGGGAGGTGAGGCAGACTGGCTTCTCCCTCTAGGTGAGAGGGAAATGATGAAGATGACCGAGCAGGAGCCTTAGGAGATGACACCAGGTACTAAGGGGCCACCCAGAGGGCAGTGCGCGAATGCATTGATGAACCCCTGCCTGTGAGCCCTCACTCTTGCCTTTCTTTCCACCGGGGTCTCTTCTCCCGCTTTCTCTTAATCTCTCTCTTCCCTTTTCAGCTTCTGAGCTAGGCCTTTTTTTCAACAATACCGTTAGCCCGATCTTTCAGAAGCAAAAGTTTGTATCGCTTGACTAAATCCTACTTCACAGAAAGCACATTCAGCCATTCAGCTATGGATTGAATTGAATATGCATTTCACATACGATTTGACTCCAACATTTCTCTTTATATCACTTACTTTTTGTTATGAGCTCTGAAGGCTGCCTATTATTGTATTTGGATGTGTAGGTGGGCGCGGTTAGCCCATTTTACGATATATAAATGAGTTCAATCATTCATGGCACTATAAAATGGCAAATATCTGAAAGCGGCAACGGAAAATCGACTTTGATTTGGAGTTAGCTGGGGCGCATTTAATTTTGCCGACGCTTAGGTCAAATTTAGAATCTCTGACATTGCTGAATTGTGATGCTGCACCTAAAGAGTGTGACAGGCCACGGAGAGCTGGGGCGGAAGAGAGACCACGCCTCAGAAAGAATTAGCTCCCAGGCTAAAAGGGTAACCTATTCAAAATTTGTAATGGTAAAGTCTGACCTTATGAGTCACATAGAATCAAGGCCACTGGGAACCTAAACTCTTGCTCGTGCCTGCCTGTGTCCGTATATCTTTTTTTCTCATTGAAATAACTTTCAGCATTGCCTGCATCATTTTTTCTGTTATTAAGTGGAAATGGAATTTTTGTTCAGTTGTACATGGAGCACAGGTGAACTTCAGCACATGCACGTTTCTACTTTGCTCACAAGAACTCCTTTTTTATTGATTTTTAGAGAGAGAGGAAGGGAACGAAATATTGATGTGACAGCACAACATTGATCAGCTGCCTCCTGCATGGTCCCCACAGGGGAATCAGGCCTACAACCTGGACATGTGCCTTGACCAGGAATCGGACCAGCAACCCTTTGGTACACAGGACAACACCTAGCCAAATGACCCATACCAGCCAGGACTGCTCACAAGAGCTCTTCCTTTCTGGAAACCACTTTTATAAATAACACAGTAAAAAAATACACAACTAAGCATGACCCAAATGTTCATTTCTCGTGACCACATCTCTACAGGCTGAGGTAAGAATATCTATAGCTCTTATCCCATCAGAACAGTTACTGAACCCACTATTAGTCATAAGGCTTGCGGTTGGATAATAAATAGAATAATAAATAGATATCTCTTGAATACTGTGCTGGATAGTTGATACGCATTTTCTTATGAAGTCATGCAGCACCTTTGGGCATCTTCTGTTTTAAAATGGAAGACAAGGAGGTTCAGGCACTTGAGTGACTTATGTAAGGACTAGAGGCCCAGCGCACGAAATTGTGCATGGGTAGGGTCCCTAGGCCTAGCCTGCATTCAGTCCCATCTTCCGCCTGCTTGCCAGTCCCTGGTCCTGCTCCGCTGCCCCCGCCAGCAACCTGGTTCCCCTCACTGGCTCTGGGTCCTGCCCTGCCACTGCCACCAGCCACCTGGTTTCTCTCGCTGGCCCTGGGTCCTGCACCGCTGCTGCCGCCAGCCACCTGGTTTCCCTTGTCAGCCCCCTACCTTGTAGCAACTGGTTGAGTGGTCATTCTGGTCATTATGCTTATGGTTGCTGGCCTTTTATTATATAGGATTTTAGGCTAGTCCAGATGGGTAATGTGAGATGCAGAATAGCAAAAAGAATCTAGTTCTGGCAGAAATTAACTGTGAGACAAAAATAAGTGAAGCCCTGGCCAGTGTGCTCAGTGGGTTGGGGTAGTCCTGTGCACGAGAAGGTCACTGGTTTGATTCCAAGTCAGGGCACATGCCCCGTTGCAGGCTCAATACCCAGTAGGGGGCGTGCAGGAGGCAGCCAATTGATGTTTCTCTTTCACATTGATGTGTCTCTCTCCCTCTCCCTTCCTTTCTCTCTAAAAATCAATAAAAACATATATATTTTTAAGTGAAAAAACAGTAACCAGATCGTACAACTGCCAACACAGGAGTCAAGATGGTCCAGTGAAGTGAGACTGAAAAAAACATTACTGGAGTCTATTACAGAAATCTGAATAGGGAAAATAGTAACACATTCAGAAATAACCGTAAGCATCACTTCCAGGTGATACCTGCCGGGTGCCAACCAATGGGCTAAGTTTGCAGCAGGACAAGAGGCAAAGCCGATGGATTTACTCTCTGCCCTTGGGGAGTGTACAGCCTCAGGGGACACAGTGCAGAAAACAATGGCCATGAGTTAGTGAATTTTAAACACGTCACGGTGCCCACCAGGAGAGGAGAGCCAGTGGCAACAAGCCTGCTTGCACACACCCTGTGAGGGGGACCAGGGGCGCTCCCTCTCTCCGCCAGGTGTTCTTCCTCAACGTGGCATGACCTTGTCCAGAACTCATCCTCGCTCCCTCTCTCCTTGGCAGGAAAGTTTACCTCCGGCTGCCTACTGGCCATCTCTCCCTAAATAAGCACTGGCTCTGACCTTTGACCTCGGTTCCTTTGAAACTGACGTTTGCCAAGTCTCTAGTTTCAGTAGAAGGAGACTGAGCATCACAGCTGGTGAGCAGCTGAGCTAGAATCCAAACTCCGTCCTCCAGAATCCACGCCTGCCCTGGGCCTCCCCTGCACACGGGGCAGGAAGTGAGTTTACATAGACTCATCTCCCTCAGTCCCAGATACCTGACAAACGACGGCTTTATCCCCTCCAGGGGCCACCTCACCCGCTTTGTACACAGTTGTGTTTCTCTTGACAAATAAATAAACCTGAAAAAATCACGATAATAGAAATATTTATTCATCTTAGAAAAGCAGGCGATGTCGGGAACGTGGCCGCAAAGGGCTGAAAATAAGTAGCTATTCAGCTATAATTAAACTGCCCTGCCCCCCCCCCCCCCCCCCCCAAGAGAAGATTGGCTTTTGACTCAGGAGAGTCTTTTAGCTCTGGGAATTTCCCAAAGTGCTTTATACCACATTAGCCATTTCAGTAAGATTTATACCACCGTTTCAATTAGATCATTGTGTCATGCCTGCAAGTCTTGCTTTGATACGTGAAATTGAAGACCCTGGAGTTCGTTAAGTGGAAAGAAGTGTTTTTATAATCATACGTGGTCCTTGAACTCCGATTGCTTGTTGCATTTGATCAATAGGGACTTTAGAAGAATGGACAACATGTGCAGAGGGATAAGCAGTTAGCGGATTTGTTAAGACTGATCCTGGCTACGGTTCCATGGGTAGTGAGCGTTATCATGGGTACCATACAGATCATGATGGGCTCTGAGTTCGAATCTCTGCACGGCACCTTACCAGCTTTGTACTTACTATCAGGCATGCAACTTGATGTCCCCAAGTCCCACAAGGTGTAAAATGCAGACAATACGACGGATACTGGGCTATTGCCTGTGTTGAGTAATACGAGTTAGAACAAAGGCACACATGTGAAGGAAGCAATTACACACCGTGACAGAGTTTTTCAGAATTAGTTCTGATAGCAGGATCAATTGCTCACACCCCACCCTGTGCATCCTCCCAGCCAGGACAGTGGTTGGCTTAGAACCAGTAGGAACCTATGGGACAGGCAACATTCTTTTCTAAAAATGACCCTTTGCAGCTGCTACTGACATTCTCCCAATAAGCATCTTTGGTGAACGTGCGAGAGACATGTCCAAAATGAGCACGTGGTGAGGAGTCCAGCGGTCATTCCAAAGCCCAGCACTTGTCCCTCAGTGTACGATTTAGGGTAAATCACCTGACCATCGGCTCTTAGTTTCATGGAAACAGAAGAGGTGGCAGTGGAGGGAACAGGGTATAGTCCAAAGAAACCTCAAAGTTTTCACTTTTCGAAATTAAACGAACACAACCCTCTGCCATTTCTTTCTTTCTTTTTTAAATACATTTGTATTGATGTCAGAGAGGAAGGGAGAGGATGGATGAGAGAGAATCACCGATCAGCTGCCTTCCGCATGCCACCTACTGGGGATTGAGCCCACAACCCGGGCATGTGCCCGTGACCAGAATCGAAACTGGGACCCTTCAGTCTGTAGGCTGACGCTCTATCCACTGAGCCAAACCAGCTAGAGCTCAGCCATTTCTTCCTTCAGCCATTTGGTTCTCGGCATATACGTCAATCCAGTAAAAGAATGAATAAATTAAATCAACCAACCAATGATAAATAAATATCCCGGGCGGATGCACGATGTGCGATATTTTTCCACAAAGAGTAAATTGGTATCTTGGTGTATTGGCATAGAGAGATATTTTCCGTGCCTTTTATGAAGGAATCGTTTTAAGGAGCATAAGTGTATGGTCTTTGTCAAACATATATGCCTGTATTTTCATTTAAATGTAAATGAAGCAGTGAGTCTTAGGAAACCAGCCTTCTCTGGGAAGCTCCCGGAACAGTGAGCTTTTCATATTGAAATTCCTTCTTAAATTATTTTTTAAGTCTCTCAAGATCATCTTGATAATTAATTTCTTTTATATTTTAAACATCTCTTTCTTTTCCTCCCACAAAGAGGGAGGAAGCAACAACATGGGTGGAAGACCTCCGACTGTCACCGTGTGCTGCTGGCTGGGGAGACATTTGAGCAACTTACATAGAGATATAAACATATTAGTTTGGGGATTGCTACTTTCAGAGCAAATATTACATTGTCACCGATACCCTCAAGCCAAGGTATGTATGAATGGCTTCATTATTAAAATGTGGTTACCGTTTCAGAACCGTAAATCCATCAGTTATGATAATTTTGTAAAAATGAAACCACAAATATTAATAAAAAGTTTTATTTCAGTTCAATAGAGCATAAACAGTAACCAGATATTATAATTCTGGGAAAGTTAGGAAACGATACTTTTGAAACCTAAGAAAATATTCCCTAATTCAAAACTCGCACCTGAGTTTGGAAGCTGTAGCCCGGACAATGGATTTTTCCCACTCTCCTCCCTAACAATGCGCCATTTCCCACTGCCCACAGAACAATGTCAGTGTTTCCTTAGCCTGGCCTTCAAGAGCCATACTTCTCTCTTCGAGAACACTGCACAGGCACATGGTCACATCTGCCAACCAAGAACATCGCCTTGTCCTACAACAGCCCTCAACTGGCATGCTCTCCAGTTCCACTGCTTTTCTCAAAGAGCCAAATTACAACTTGGTTGGGGTTTAAACCAATCATATATATATGATTGATTTCAGAGAGGAAGGGAAAAGGAGAGAGTGATAGAAACATCAATGATGAGAGAGAATCATTGATTGGCTGCCTCCTGCATGTCCCCCACTGGGGACTGAGCCAGCAACCCAAGCCTGTGCCCTGATCTGGAATCAAACCATGACCTCCTGATTCATAGGTCAATACTGAACCACTGAGCCACACCAGCTGGGGTTGGTTGGAGTTTAAGCTCTTTACTCACTGTCTTGCTCACAGCAGGTTCTCAACAGTATATCTCAGATGAATGAGTGAATGAAACAAATTGTGTTTCTGGTTTTGTGCAAGAGCCATAGATTTTGTATCTCCAAGGCAGCCAAAAATGTTTTAAAAATAAAGAATACTGAAGCTCATTACGGAAATTTCACCAAGAGAAAATCTGGAGAGCAGGCAGGCCTGATGTATGCCAGGCCATTTTTAAAATCGAGTGTACAGCTATCATGCAGCATCAGGCAGCCAGACTGTTTCAGAGAAGTCAGCTGGTCCCCTTCAGATAAAGGCCCTGGACCATCATATATGCATCAGAGGTGGAGCAAGACTGAACTGGCCTTACAGAAGGAAAGAACCTATTTTCTTCCTAAACTGCAGAGGAGTCCTTCTTCCCACGTTTTATCTCCATTCCCTCTCCAGTCATTCCCCACTGAGTGCCATTTACCCAGATTACGCACAGTGCCATGGCAACCCGGCACACCAGATATATTCTGGTTTCATCATAAGTATTTCCAAGTACACTATTAAGGCAAGAAAAAAAAATTTAAACCTTATTAAGAGGATTAACTTCTAAACAACAATTCTCAAAACCCATTAGAAATAGAAGTGACAGTGTCAGGAATAAGGCTCTGAGATATCATTTCATGAAAACTCCTTTGTTTTAAAAAGCTGGTTACTTCTGTGTGCTGATGGCTTTTAGCATTAAAACCCAGCAGAGTGGATATTCCACGGCGGGCCACATTCCCTTAGCGTCTGTTCGCTGCAGATTGTTTCTTAAAGTCACATATCTGGTCCTCGATCTTGCCCTAGCAAGTCAATTTATGCTCTGAAGAAAACTCACATAAGGATCATGCACCCAAGAGGAGCGAATTAATGTCGTAAACCTGTCATAAGACATTTCAAGTCAGTGTAAGACCTGGTGACACAGGAAGTCTTTAGAGTGGATGATGGAAACGGTGTAGCTCACAAGTACAACGCCAGGCCATTCAGCTCCCACTTCTTCCAAATAAAATGCCTAAATCTCTCTGAGGGGGAGATGCATTCTTTTTATTTGTTTGTTCCCATAAAATTTGAGGCATTTCACTTATTCATTCATTTATTTTTCACATAAAAGTTTGGCACTTGGAAGGAGCTGCCCCAGGAAACAGGGGTGCTCTTTGCAAATTCACAAAGGCTTTCCACTTTTTTGTCTCCATTCTCCCTCTCTTTACAAATAGATGGGTTTGATTTAACAACCAAAGAGCAACAGATATGCTAATGAGGTAAGAGGGTCCAATCGTTTGACCTCTTATTGCTGGTGGGCTCCCCAGAGTTCCCTCTATGAGATGTCAGTTTTGTGAGAAATGTTGGCGACTTGGTTCCTAGGCACAGGGTGTAGGGGCAAAGCAGTGAAGTGGTTCCAAATGGATACTAGTGCTTGTGTTAGAGTCCAATCAGGGATATTCTGTTCATCTCATCTGTGCACTGAGACTCAGCCACCCACTGACTCAGTTGGGAGAGGGAGAGAGAGAAACATCAGTGAGAGAAAAGCATTGATCAGCTGCCTCCTGCATGCCCTTTATTAGGGGCTGAGCCTGCAACCCAGGTATGTGCCCTGACTGGGAATGGAAATGTGACCTCCTGGCTCATAGGTTGACACTCAACCACTCACACCAGCTGAGCTACGGGTGGGGTTTTATTACTTTGATTTCTAGATCATACTTGAAGAAGGAAACTGTTCCAAGTAGCCTAAGATTCCATATAATTTTTAAGTAATTTGTAGTGCAATTGGACATTCTGTTCTGGAGAACAGCATCTTTTATATATAACTAGTAGCCCTGTGCATGAAAGCGTGCACCAGTAGCTCTCTGCGGGGCCTGGCTGCTCCGCACCTGCTTCCCAGAGGCTCTCCGCAGCCCAGAGGCCCATCTGCGGCCGGGCGCAGAACTGGGGGACTCCGGCAGAGCTAAGAGGACTGGGTGCCGCCATCTTGTGGCTATGGGTGCTGCCATATTTGTGATGGAGTGACAGTTAATTTGCATATTACCCTTTTATTAGATAGGATACAGAAACAATTTAAAAAATCTATTTAATAATGAATTGTGTTTTGGATGTGTTTCAAGGTATTATTAATTATTTGGTTGTAAAATGTGTTTCCAGTTTGGGTGAAAAATAGTCTATGAGAGGAATATATCTTTATCTCTGTAATCTTTGTCTCTCTCCCCTCCCCTCCGCCGCCCGAACTCCTGAAGTGAGAGTGGAAAGCCCACCCAGGACCCAGGATGTTTCTCCCACTCTTCTGTCTTTTCTTTCCACGTGGCCGAATGGAGGGTGGTAATTTTCAAAAGCTAGGCTTGGACTTGGTGAGAAAGACCACTCTTTTGTGCTAATACTGGCCATGACTTACATCCCAGCTCACCAGAATTTTCTGTTCTGAGATTGGAGGCTTAAGCCCACGGACCCTTTCAGGCTTCCACTTTTGTTTGCTTTTGTCCTCCATGTGTTCATCTTACTTGCAGAAGATGGGGGAAAGGGAGGGAGTGTCTAGGGAATGAGCCCAGATAGCCTGGGTCCAAATACCACTTTAACATAATCAGAAAGATTGAATCTTAACCCTGTTTCTCATATGTGCTTTCATCTCTAAATTATTGTCTCCTCAATGAGAAACAGCCCTTGTTGTGTATAGGGCTCAGAACACAATGTATTTGGTGTCGATTCTGGTTTTAGGTTTTTACTGATGCTGACGGTACTAGACCCCATGTTCTCAGCAGGAGACCCAGTGGACGCAGCTTTTGAAAGCGAGAGATCAGAGAGCAGGAGGTGGCATGGCTTTGGGCCATGAGCAGGAATTAGCTGCATGTGGAGAAGCGATTCTGACGTCACAAAACGGTCTGGGTGCCAACCGTTGCTCTCCGTTGAGCGCTCCCTCTGAATCTGATCTTGCTTATTGGGTTTTGTGATGAAAGGCTTTTATTGATTAGTACTGAGCACTTGGAAGTTAAGTGGTTCTGTGGAAAATAGGGAATTAGATGGTCATTATTTTTTATCTTTTCTGAAAAGTGCAATTTCTACTTAGACGGCTGACTAAATAAAACCCAGGGTGTCTTTATACCAGAAAGTAAATGGAGAAGTGAAAAGTGGAATCTCAAAAGCCAGAGTTTCAATTCCAATGGATTTAATTAACTACTTCATAGGAGCCAAGGGGGAGGAGGCCAGAGCTCACCACGAGGGAAATGGGCATTTCTTTCTGTGAACTGGTCTAGGGTGACGCAGGCCAGCCCTGTTGACCATCGAGGTTCCCTTCCCCCCGACATACCCTATCCAATCCCAGAAGGGTCTTGGGCTAATGCTTAGTGTGAATCTGTTTCAGTCCCTAGGCACTTCCTAGGTGTCAGGAAACTTTCCTACAGCAAACCTTGCCCCACCTACTTTTTAAGTCAAGAAACCAACTGAGGCCCAGCTAGTGTGGCTCGATGGTTGAGTGTCGGCTTATGAACCAGGAGGTCATGGTTCAATTCCTGGTCAGGGCACATGCCCAGGTTGCATCCTCGATCCCCAGTAGGGGTGTGCAGGAGGCAGCTGATCAATGATCCTCTCTCATCATTGATGTTTCTATCTCTCTCCCTCTCCCTTCCTCTCTGAAATCAATAAATTATTTATACACTAATAAAAGAGAAATATGCAAATTGACCACATCTCTGTGACGCCCATCAGCCAACCAGGAGTGAGCATTCAAATTAACCCAACAAAGATGATGGGTTAATTTGCATATGCAGGCACGGAGTGGCCGGGCATGGAAGGAAGCCTGCTATGAGGAGGAGGGTGGGGATAGAGGGAGCTACAGGAGCAGTGCTCCGGTAGGGAGCAAAGACTTGCAGGCTCCCGGGCAGCCAGAAGTGAAGCCAGGGGAAGGAAAGCCTATTCTTGCACAAATATTCATGCAACGGGCTTCTAGTGTGTGTGTCTGTGTGTGTGTGTGTGTGTGTGTGTGTGTGCGTGTGTGTATGTAAAAGAAGCCAACTGAGGACCTCGAGTAGGAGAAGATGGAAGACCCCAACATGAGCGTCCTCATCCTGTCATGCTTGGTTAACATCTTAATTTTACTCCTAGCCACGGGCAGGTGTTCCTATGCCTGCCCAGCAAACGCACTTGCTGCTAGGATTGGCCACAGCAATGTCATTTTTAGAGCTAAGAAGACTGACTGCAGCAGTGGCTCTCTTCCTGGACTTCATGGTGGATGATGGGCTGACAGTGTGGATGAAGTGGTCTCTTTGAGTCCGTACGCACAAGGCAGGCAAGGTCTCTGCTTACCTGGAGCTTACACATTAGGTAGACACAGCAAACCATGAACTACGGAGATTCAACACTGGATAAATGCAGATTGTTACAAATTCTGCAAAAACAACAATAACTACTACAACTACAGAAGCTTTTGACAGAATTTTATGTGTGTCTGTAGGGGCAGGTGGGCCACAGCATGGTTCCCCCAAGTTCCCCATCCCTCTTGTAGAATAAATGAAAACGTCCCAGTCTGTGAGGTCTGGTGGCATAGCCCAAAGCAGTCCACTGAAATGACCAATGTGCTTTGAAGCCTCTTGTTGGGTTGTCTTCTTTTAATTTCATGCAAATTTTGTTCCTGCGCCTTTCTATATTCATGCTTATTTTAACACTAGAGGTCCAGTGCATGAAAATTCATGCACTGAAGGGGGGTCACTCAGCCCTGCCTGCCCCTTCTCACAGTCCGGGAGTCCTCAGGGGTGGGAGTTGACATGGCGATCAGGGGAAGGCAATGTTCCCATCACACCTCTGCTGCTGCTACTGCCGGCAGCACAAGCCTCGGCTGGTGCTGGTTACCTGAGCCTCGGGCGGCCCTGGGAGGCTGGGCAGCCACCATCCAAGGCTTGCTTGTACCTCAGGCCAGCCCTGGGCAGCTGGGGGGCTGAGAGGACTGGGGGACTCCGGAGGCAGGCGTGTGGAGTGGCTAGACACGCCTGGGGGCAGGCCCAGCCGTGCCGCACGTCTGCCCCCCCGGTGGGGCTGAGGGGACTGGGCACCACCATCTTATGGTTGTGGGTGCTGCCATCTTTGAGGGCATATCAGTTAATTAGCATATCCCTCCTTATTGGCTTTGGGCGCTGCCATCTTTGTGAGGGTGTGATGGTCAATTAGCATATTCCCTCCTTATTGGCCGTGGGTGCCGCCATCTTTGAGGGCAGGGCAGTCAGTTAGCATATTCTCTCCTTATTGGCTGTGGGTGCCACCATATTTGTGATGGCATGAGGGTCAATTAGCATATTACCTCTTTATTAGATAGGATAGCATTTATTTCACAAGTAGACAAGAGATGCTCAGAACAGAAAGACACGGGCCACGTTTCCCCTGTTACTTTGCATCTCTGGGCATATAATATGCTCTAACCTGAGAAGAAATTTGGGATTAACCCTGTGCCACCCTCCCTGACAAGGGGATCTTTTGGACATTAGCAATAATGCAATCATATCCTGGTTGCCGCATGCCTTTGGATGCTGCAGCCTAGGTAGTGGAACTCATCTTACCCATCTATTGCCTGGCTTGGCTGCCCATCCCTCAATCCTCCACTGGCTCCTTTACCTTGACCTACATAGCAGCCAGGCTCCGATCTCCACTGTGAGACAAGCACACTCAAACAGGTTATGATCCTGAGAGTCATGGGTTGTTCCCTGTTAACCCTGCTTAACCCAATGGTTAAAAAACTGGGACTTGGAGAAGATTCTGGGTACTAGGTGCTGCCTAGTTCCCCTCCCATTCAAACCTTTGACTGCGGCATAGTGTCTGGGTACCAGGGCAGCTGAGTGCCCCTGAGTTCTGCCCTGGAGGTTGGAAATTCCCCAGAGTGAAGAGAGAACTGGTGATGAACTATATCTGCCGGGGACTAGCAGTGAGTTCAGGACAAGAATCAGAAAGCAAAGACTTGAATTGATGCTTAGTGATCTGAGGACCTAAGGGAGGGAATCTAACTGGATGCATATAACTGGATATCCACATGTCTCCCAGGGCTCAGAACTAAATGGGGGAGGGCGGTGTTGTTTAAGCCTTCCCTGCCCTGAAGTTGGGTGTAGCGGGGAGTCAGAGATAGGGAGATTTCCAACCCATGCCTTGACAAAAAAAAAAAAAAATAGATGAATAGAGAATACATACTATAGGGATGAATGAGTACTATAGGGATGAATGTAAGCAAATGCTATAGGGATGAATACAAACACAGAGTTGATAGACAGATGCATGGGTTGGTGGATAGACAGACACTGTTATCATTCTGTGAAGAGAGAAGGTTGCACATCATTAGGATATTTATAGACATCCATTCTTAGGTTTAAGAAAGCTCACATTCTCTGATGCTAATCCTAAAATGAAGAGATCAATAAACCAAGAGTCTACATAGTCAGAAGGACACATAGGTTGCAGGTGGGATGATAGAACCCCTGCTCGGCTCTCCCGATGTGGACCATCAGGTGATGGAAGGCGAAGCTGGGAAGAGCTGGGTGGGATCTTGGAAATGATACGGTAAGGTCCCCGATTCGGATTCAGACATGAAAGAGAGCAGAGCTTGACGCCTGGAGTGTGAGGAAAACAGGACAGTCAACCACCACAAGTGAAAAGGAAGTCATGTCCCTTAGAGTCAGTGACCTGGGGTCAAATCTAACTCTTTCAATGACCCCGGCCCATCGCTCGGCTTCTTCGACCCTTACTCTCCTGGTCTGTTACGTGGACATAAATGGATACAGAAACCCTTGTCCTATGAGGTTACTGTGAGCAGCAAATGAGAATCTATGTGAAATATTGGGTACTCGGCACTCAACATCTAGAACATTCTTTTTGCATGGAAATGAGTGCCTTTGGTGTTCACATGCTGGCCCCCGATGCCAAGCGTGAACGAGAAAGCTCAGTACACAATGGAATGTTCCAGAAGTTTGCTTGGAAAAGTTCCAATGCAAAAGGACACTACAGTGGCAACAAAACGTCTTGTCAGCGTCTGCCCCGAGGATGCTGGTGAGGAAGTTATTAATTAATCGCCAACCAGCCAGAAGGTGTTACGGAGCCTGCCACGTTTAAATATGCTTTATTATCTGACATCCACCATATGGCGCGTGGTGATGGGGTGGATGGCACTAGTTTTAAAGGTCATCGTTACCCAAATGAGCAGCTCTGAAACGGAGGAATTAGTTCATGCTTTCATCTGCTGATTTAGTGCGAACACATCCACGAGAGCCCAGACACTCCAGATGGCAGGCAGCAAAAATAGCGAACAAAGATGATGGGTGTTCACCGTGTCCTAATGACACAGTGGTTCACCGGGGGGTACAGGGGAGCAGGAACCCTCGCTAAGTGCCGACGGAACTCCTGGGCAAGAGAGAAACCACCGTGGCTGGCTCTCAGGAGATTAAAGCTCACCTGCGACAAATGCAAAAACCTGACCTTCCAACCGTAGTATTCGCATTGTTAGTTATTATTCATGATTAATGATTAATTGTTCCAGCTAATATTGAATAAGCACTTCCATGTGTCGGGCTCCATTTTGTGTTTTACTTATTTCTCTCAACAACTCATTGGGGCGGTTGTGGTGAAGAATGCGGGCTCCGCTGCCCTGGCCGGGTGGCACAGTTGGTCGGAGCATCTCTGTACACCAAAAGGTTGTGGGCTCAGTCCTCGGTCAGGGCACATAGGGAGGCAACCAATCCATGCTCTTCTCTCTCTCTCTCTCTCTCTCTTCTCTCTCTCTCTCTCTCTCTCTCTCTCAAAATCAACCGCTAGGGTGTTTAAAACAGCTTTAACTGTGATGCTGATGCTGCTGGTGTTGGGGCCACCCTTTAAGGGCCACAGGTTAACTAGGCTTCAGGGCCTGAGATGGAGTCACAGGAAACTGGTCTGGGTCCCTTGGCAGTTGTGTGAGACTGAGCAAGCCACTTAAACTCTCTGAGCTTCAGTTTCCTTATCTCCTCAGTGGGGGCTGGGAGGTGTCTGAGTCATTATAGTCTTATTGACTGCACACATAGTCATTAAAAAGCTGCAGTTAATAAAATGTATCTCCTGGAGCTGTTAGAGATTAAATAAAATATCATGTATAAAGTACCTAGTAAGTAACCTGGAACGATAATAGCTCTCCCACGATGGTAAATAAATAAACTCGTCATAAAATGATTAATCCTAGCTGTGTACGCAGCACAGGGAGAAAGACGGAGCCACATTTTCTGTCTGGGACAAGTACATTTTTTTTTTTTTAATCCTCACCCGAGGATATTTTTCCAATGATTTTTAGAGAAAGTGGAAGAGAGAGGGAAAGACGAAGAGAGAAATATCCATGTGAGAGAAACACATAGATTGGTTGCCTCCTGCACATGCCTTGATCAGGGCCCAGTTCCGGGAGGAGCCCGAAACCCAGGCATGTGCCCTTGACCAGAATCAAACCTGGGACCTTTTGGTCGGCAGGCCAACGCTCTATCTACTGAGCCAAACAGGCTAGGGCCGGGACAAGTAAATTTAAGGACCAAAAAACTCCAAGAAGCAGCACAGGCATACACACCATGCATACACACAGACATCGGAATACATACACGCACGCGCGTGCGCACACACACACACCCACACACACACACAGCACAGACACAGAGGAGATCCTGGCTGCGCCTGCCAGAGGCCCGCAAAGCACCCAGGGAGCTGCACAAACCTTAGCTGGAGAAACCAGAAGGTGCTCCTGGAGAGAAGATATCCCAGCTGCCTCCCAGTATCCAGACATGCAATTATATTTCTCACTTGGAAAGAAGAAAGAGTGCCGGCTGTGTGTCAGGCTCCTGTTTGGCAATTTGCACTTAATTGTCATAACCCCCCTGGCTAGATGCTGGGCGTTGCTGCTCTCCTCCCCCAGGGGAACAGAAAGGTGTGGGATGATGAAGCAGTTTGCTGAAGTCACACCCTGAGTGTATGGATATGGGGTGTGGGGGTGTGAGGGGGTGCAGATGTGTGGGGGTGGGAGTGGGCGGGCAGGAAGGCTTGTTAATCCTACTTAAACCCCAGGGAATGATCCTGTCATTCTGCCCCACGATTTCCTCTAGTGGGACGTTGGCTAAGCTCTGAGACTTCAAATTCACAGTCTCCCTGCCTTTCAATCATGTCCCCTGAGGAAGGCAGAGAACATGTAAATGCACACTGAGCTTGCCGTCCAGCTGGTGTGGCTCAGTGGTTGAGCGCCAACTATGAACCAGGAGGTCGCAGTTCCATTCCCGGTCAGGGCACATGCCTGGGTTGCAAGGTTTGGTCCCCAGTGTGGGGGCATGCAGGAAGCAGCCAATCAATGACTCTGTCTCATCACTGATGTTTCTATCTCTCTCTCCCTCTCCCTTCCTCTCTGAAATCAATACAAACATATTAAAAACAAAACAAAAACAAAATGCGCTTGCAGCACCTGGAGCACAGCTGGGAGGGTCCCAGGGCATCTCGAGGAGAAGCTGGAGGGAGCCCCTGGGGCAGCTGCACCCTTTGGTGACACCCACCCCGCCCACTCGCCTCTCCCTCTGCAACCACCTGGCTTCTCGGCTTCCTGCTTCAGCACCTGTGAGCGCTCCGGCGGCTCATCTAAGCCAGGGGTGGGGAACCTTCTTCCTGCCAAGGGCCATTTGGAATTGATAACATCATTCGAGGGCCGTACAAAATGATCAACTTAAAAATTACCCTGCTATAGTTGGTCAAACATTTAGTTAACTCACCCCTAATGCCTCGGCAGGGCCAGGCCAGATTATTTTGAGGGCCTTCTACGGCCCACAGGTGGACGTTCTCACCCCTGCTGTCAGCAATGATGTGCAGGGAAGGCGGTGCTTCTCTCTACACAGAACAAACACACCTGGCCTCTGGGAGAGGAGCTCCAGGTGGGTCACTCTTTTGCAAACCATGGTTTGTGCGAGAGCAGCGGGGAAGTTCCTCGCCGTGGGCACAGGCACAAGTCATCTGGGTGCCCTATCTGTTCACAGAACACACCCACTGGTCACGGTAAGACACGCAGAGCACCCAGTCGTAGGCTATTAGCTATCTCTTTAAGAACAGTTATGTTCCACTTACTGACATGCCAGACTTCTAGGAACTTAACCAACATTTATTCCTGAAATTAGAAATAAAGGAGAAGAGCTTGAGATTGGCAGGAATGGCTTTTCAAATGCGCTTTAAACACACACACACACACACACACACACACACACACACACACACACACAGAGTCTAGAATTTAGGACCTATGGGCTCCAACTTGATAAATGCTTCCAAAAAAAAAAAAAACATTCTTATATGGTTTCCAATCCATAGGAGACAATGAGAAAGGTGCCACTTAACTGCTTGGCACACTCAGCAGACCTGCCAGTTTAAAGAACTTGGAACCCCGTCCTCCAAAACAATCACACAAATGACCAGCAAAAAAAAGGAAGACGTGACTGGCAGCCTGGGGTAGGGACACTCTGCAATTGGTGTTGGTACTGGCAGAAGACCGACCTGCAAGCTGAGGGCTTAGGTGGATGTGAACCTGGCTGAGTGGATGTGAACCTGCCTGAGCCAGGACCCGGGGCCTTGGAGCGGCATCCCAACTCCGCAGGTGAGAGCCACGTCCCCGTGAGGCTGTGCTCTGGCACAGAGTTTCCACAGGAGGAGGTAAGTCACGAAGGGACAAAAACGCAGAGTCCCCTCCAGGCAAAAGCAAGGTGAGCTTCACAAGAGGCCACTTATGCTTGTCCTGGCAGGAGAATGCAAATCAACCCACATCTGTCTGACCAGGGACCTGGGAGAATAACCCTGCACTTGGATTGACAGGAGCTGGTTAGTTATGTCTAAAAATAGCAGCCTGCGTGGGGGTGGTCAGGCTTCCTCGGGGTCACTGGCGTCCTCTTTTGTATATCTGACCACTCCTGAGTGGCTCCGTGTGTGCAGACGTCTGTGTCTATGACATGGACCGAGTCCCTGCTATGGGTAAGAGATCCAGGACGTTTCATTTATTTATTTTTGTTGCTGTTTGCAACAGGGAGAGCTCTGAGGCCTGGCGAAGGCAGACTGCCCAGAGCCCAGCGGGATCGGCGGAGGATTGAGAGGTGAGGAGCAGCAGATGTATGTCAGTGCTCAGCAAGGGGGAATGCAATTCTAACCCTGGGGTTTGGGGCCAGAGCTCCTTCAAATCCCATATTCAGAGCTCAGGTACTCCCCCCCCTCCGCCCACCCGTTCCCTAGCACAGACACTACGTGAGAGGTATCCCCATATCCAAGCAAGGAAAAGCCAAGTTACCCTTGAAACTGGTGTCTCCACACCCCCTCTTTCCTGTTGTGTTACAGACATCACATGGAGAACCTTGTTCCTTGCTTTGTTTTGCCCACTGGGAAGCTTCCATGAAAATACAACCAACACATTAGCATGTTATAAGGCCACCTGGGATGCTCAAATAATGTAGAGTGGCTACTGCTTTTATCTGAGCATCTTCCCTTTTCCTTATCTGGTAAGGCTCACTTAACCAACTATAGAAATAGGCATGGAAGTGAGACTGGATTAACTATAATAAAAATCCCTCCAGCAAGAGAGATTTGTCTAGGGATGTCCATGAGCTCCAAGCTGGGCCAATCAGAGTCTCTCCAGAACTGGTAGAGAAAGGCATGCTTTCCTGTTAGCCAACCACCTCACCCCATTCATTTAGTGGAAGAATGAGGACCCAGTACCTAGAAAAACAGAGACGAGACACCTATGGCGAGGGTGCTAACAGTGTTCCGGAGCACATTCTGGGCAACCTCAAGGCCATTTCCACCCCTCCCCACAACGGCAGTGTTTTAAATGTATTTTTATTGATTTCCGAAAGGGGAGAGAAAGATAGGAATACCAATGATGAGAGAGAAGCATTGATGGCTGCCTCCTGCATGCCCCACACTAGGGATTGAGCCTGTAACCTGGGCACTGCCCTGACCGGGAATCGAACCGTGACCTCCTAGTTCATAGGTCAATGCTCAACCACTGAGCCACACAGGCCAGGCATGACTGTCGTGTTTTATACGCAGAGATATAGTCCTTGTTTGTCCTCAAACAATTCGAGGCTGGAGTTCCTTCCTTCACAGCAGGGTCCCTGCTGACAGGTATCTCCCTGGCTTTCCTACCTGCCAGCCTGTATTTACCCCTCACCTTGATTCCTTCCATTATTTTCGCTTTTCCTTTGGTATTACAAACAATTTTGTAAACTGCCTCAAATTCTTTGTGAAAGAAGCAAAGGAGAAACATGTTTGTAGTATTAAATGACTTCAAATACAGTCCATTCTCCTTCTGCCACAACTGACTTCAGACTGAGGAACAGGGAGATCTGGGGTGGGTGGAGAATGGTAGCCTGTGACATTCAGAAAAGTTTAACTTGGTTTTTGTATTTTTCTGTTTCAAAAGGAGAAAGGTATGGGATACATTAAATAACTGTTTCCCACCCAGCTGGTGTTGCTCAGTGGTTGAGCGTTGATCTATGAACCAGGAGGTCATGGTTTGATTCCCAGTCAGGGCACATGCCCAGGTTGTGGGCTTGATCCCCAATAGGGGGGGTGGTGCAGGAGGCAGCCGATCAATGATTCTCTCTCATCATTGATGTTTCTATATCTCTTCCCTCTCCCTTCCTCTTTCTGAAATCAATAAAAAACATTTAAAAATAAATAAGTTTCCTCTTTAAGATGGTTAAAATAAGCAATTCCCAATGGGGTAAATGCTAAGTGTCAGTTACCTGGAAAATTCACTTATGTAGAAAACTATACTCCCTTATTTGGTGAAACACATAGATATCACTATTTTAAAAAAAGAAAGAAAGAAAGAAAGAAAGAAAGAAAAGAGACTACTCATAGGGCAACCAAAAGTGATTTGGTAGCTGTTATTTTAGGGTTGGTATCTTTTTTTAGAAACAATCTCTAGGCTACAGAGACTTCCAAAGGATAATATATTTCATTCCCAGACTCTAATTTCCTGGGGACCGTTGTGCCTGATGATTTTGTGTGTATGCCACTGTGTACTCTGCCTAGCTAAATAAATACCTCTGTATAATGATGTCTTATCCGATAACAAAGTAAATGAAAATAGGACTGGTTTCTTGGGTGATCAACAGCTTAAAATACAGCACCTTCTGGAATTTTACTTTCTAATTACATTCCCTGATAAAGAAGTCATCTTGGAGGTGTACTTTTTCTAAAAGTAAATGCTGCCACCGAGCCAACCCACGAATGGGTACACAGTGATCTGAATCCCGTCTACTCTCCCAGCCTCACCTTCTCCCACCAGCTCCAGTTCCTCACACATGCCATGCCCCTTCTCATCTTGGGGACTTTGCACTTCCCTTTTCTTCTCACTGCAAGATACTCCTGCTCATCCCCACATCACTAGTTTTGCCCCACCTTTTCCCCTCACCACTCAGATCTCAACTCTAAAGTCACCTTCTTACAGACACCCTCCAGTCTAGAGTTACCCTATCCTGGATCGCCATAGTTATTCTCTTTGGAGCAAGTATCACAATAAAAAATAACCTTGCTCATTTATTACCTCACCATTTATTATTTATCTCTCCAGGGATTGTGTCGGCCTTGTGCATTCCTGCTGATGCATCCCCTTCACCACACAAGGTCTGGAGGTAAGTAGGTCCTCCAGAAATACCTGTTGGTTAGGCCTTTTAGGGTACAACACGACACCCCAGATTTCATTCCACCATGAACCGTGCAAAGTCAATGCTGCAGCCTGGTCAGAAGTCCCCACTTGACTGGGGTGAACCAGCTGGGAAAACTATCAGCTCTATTGGGGTCACAATAAGTCCATTCTTGGTTTGTCTACATGTTGCAACTTAAGAGCAGATAGCTGGTAGGAAAAAGGAAGCAGATGGTATACACATTAGTGTTGCTCAAGGACAAAGGTGTGCACAGTGGAAGTGTTAGTGAAGGGTGCAGCATGATGGGTACTGGAGAGAGAATTCAATGTCTTTTCTACTTCTAGTATAGAATAGAACTTCCTTTCCTATGTCATCCTTGGGGGCCATTCTCCTCAGAGAGCAGAATAACACCCCTACCCCGTAACTTGAAGATGGCACCTAGAAGGGAATTTGGACATTTTTTCACCCAAATGATGAAGACTGCATCATTTGGGATGATCTTTAAAAATATTTTTAGAAGTGCATTAATGCTGTTACTACCATACTGAATTCCTTTTGATCCTACATAATACTCACTAAAGAACCTTGTATTTAGCCTGCACCCTCTCCAATCTGGGACCCTTCGGGGTATGTTCTACTGCCGGTTTAGGCTCTCCCCCCTCCCCCCCGTGCATGAATTTCATGCACTGGGCCTCTAGTTTAATAATAAAAAAAATACAAGGTTCTTTAGTGAGTATTATGTAGGATCAAAAGGAATTCAGTGTGATAGTAACAGCATTAATGCACTTCTAAAAATATTTTTAAAGATCATTCCAAATGATGCAGTCTTCACCATTTGGGCGAAAACATGTCCAATTTCCCTTCTGGATGCCATTTGTAAGTTAGGGGGCAGGGGTGTTATTCTGCTCTCTGAGGAGAATGGGGGATCAGGCCGAAACCAGCAGTAGGACATCCCTCTCACAGTCCGGGACCACTGGCTCCTAACTGCTCACCTGCCTGCTTGCCTGATCGCCCCCAATTTCCCCCCTGCCATCCTGGTTGTCCCCAACTTCTCCCTTGCTGGTCTGGTCACCCCTTAATGCCGCCCCTGCTTGCCTAGTTGCCCCCAACTGACCCCCTCTGCTGGCCTGGTCAACCCTAACTGCCCCCTTTGCCTGCCTGGTCACCCCCAACTGCATCCCCTGCTGGCCTGGTCGCCCCACACAGGCTGCTGTTCAGTCATTTGGTCTTCCCTCACTAGCACCCCTGCCAGCCCAGTTGCCCAGGAAGCCTGCTGTTCAGTTGTTTGTTTGTCCCTCATTAACCCCCCTGCTGGCCTGGTCGCCCCACGTAGCCTACTGTTCTGTCATTACTATGACGGCATCGCAGACAATTTGCATATTCCTTTATTATTAGTATAGATTGACTGGAGTGACATTGGTCAACATGAACATGGAAGTTTCAGGTGTGGGTTTCTCAGTTACAAGATCTGTCTATTGCACCAGATGCCCACCACCCTGAGTCAAATTTTCTCCTGTCACCTTATATTAGGACTCCTTCTCCCCCATCTGCTTCCCTCTGGCAACCATCACACTGCTTTTTTTGTTACTAAAGAACCCTTTAAAGCTCAATTGTAATGCCAGTTGGTAAACCAGCTTCCATTTTATTCTGATTTTTTTTAAAAAAAACAACTTATATGAGAATTCAGTATGGTGCCTGGTCCCACAGACAAGCTGTAGAGATGGAACATACATGGGGAGACTAACATAAGCGGTGGACAAGGCAAAATATGTGAAGAACATATATCCATACTCTTGGCTACGCAGTTTACACAAATCACTGCCTGGGCATTAATATTTATACTCGTGAGCATTTTTTTTCTTCCATGCCCATCAAACTGTCACATAATCAGGGTAGTGAGTATATCACGTAGCACAGGGGAGAGGAACTTGCTGGCCTCGGTTCCTGTAAATATTTTTCTTTCGTGCTGGATTGAGAGTATCCTCGTGGCGGGGGACCTTGTGGAAGAGAAGTTTGCCAACATATTGTATGATTTAAAAAAAAAAAACACACAACATAGACGCCTCAAGTTTCCACAAAGTTTGCGTTTCTGTTCTGCATGGAGGAGGCTTTTCTGACCGAGCCCCCCCGAAGTTATTGAGGTTTATTCATCCTGCATTTATTTTTAAGCTAAAGAGAGGGCCATTTCCTGCAGAGAGATATTTTTCTTGGCAGAAAACTCAAATACCAAATTCATTCTTGTTTGAAAGAGCCCCTGCTGCCTCTGAAACTTCCTGAAGGAGATGCCTTGCACAGAGAATTGTAAGATGCTTAACGTCTACAAACACAAGGAGGGGCCTGGTGTCCAAAAGCTTTCAGAGACTGACCTCAACCTTCCTTTACCCTGATACAGTATTCGCCTCTATCCTCAGAGGTATGTTCCAAGACCCCCAGTGGATGCCTGAGACCGCGGATAGTACCAAAACCCTATTTATATACTGTTTTTCTTTCCCTATACATACGTACCTATGATAGAGTTTAATTATAAAATTAGGCACAGTAAAAGTTAACAACAATAATAAAACAGAACGATTATAACCATGGACTGTAATAAACGTTATGTGAATGGCTTTGGGCCGTCGTTAAGTAAAATAAGGGGGACTTGAACACAAGCACTGCGATACCTCGACAGCTGATTTGATAACTGAGGTGGTGACTAAGTGACTAAGAAGCGAGTGGCGTGTACAGTGTGGGTATGCTGGACCAAGAAATGATTCACGTCCTGGGCAGGCACTAGATTTCATCACGCTACTCAGAATGGTGTGCAAATTTAAACTTATGAATTGTTTATTTCTGGAATTTTCCCATCGACTATTTCCAGACTGTGGCTGGCCAAGGGTAACTGAAACAGCAGAAAGAGAGACAGGGGTACAGTGTGGAGGGACTACTGTATTTATTTCTGTGTTCCCCTTCAGTGTGTATATTTCTGACTTGGCCTGTTTCAAATTTAACCACAGAATTTGGATCATTAGAAACAGACAGCACAGCAAAATGGTTAGGAGCTCTAGATCTGGAGAAAACACTGACAATTAAAATACTGGCTCTTATGCTTTCTGTGACTTTCAGGAGAAGTGATTTGATTTTTCCAAGCTTCAGTTACCTCATCTGTAAAATTGGGAGGAATACTTGTACCTTCTTCACAGTCTATTGTGAGGAGTAAATGTATGTCAGCTAGCTGTTGCTGCATAACAAAACTTGGCTCAAAATAAAAACCATTTATTATTGCTCATGAACGTTTAGGGTAGCTGGGCAATTCTGTCTGGACTGGGCTCCTGTTTGCATGTACGGCCTGCAAAATGGGTAGGACGCTTTGCTCATCTAGGGTGTGTTCTTTCTTACATTTGAGAGTTTGATAGCCCAAGATCAGTCTAGAATGGTCTTAGCTGGAACAATTAGGTTTTCTTCTACATGGTATCTTATTTTTTTAGCAGGCTATCCTGGACTTGTTCTTGTGGTGGTTGGGCAGAGTTGAGAGAGAGAGAGAGAGAGAGAGAGAGAGAGAGATTGAGATTCAAGCCTATTGAGACCAAGGTTCAGATCTAGTGTAACATTCTACCACAAAGCAAGCCCAAAGTCAAAAAGAAGGGTGTTTCAAAGTTACCAAAAAAAAAGACTAGGACATGGGTACAAGGGGTACGGGCAATAATTGGGGCCAACAGTGCAATTACTCTAGGACAGAGTGCAAAGCACTTAGCATAACCTGCTTGAAAAAAGTCAGCTATCATGACAGATTGGATATTGCCCAATGGGATCATTGAGGACTGAAATGCAAAGAGATGCCCAGGGGTACACTGCCATGATCCACCATGGAACAGGCTCCCGCTAAGCAGGGGCAGTGGTGCGCCTGTGTTCTAGACCAGCAACACTGCCTTCTGTGCATTTCAGCGGTCACTGCTGTGGGTGCTTACACAGCCTTGGGGGTCCTTCCTGCATCATCAAGGTCTTGTTCCTGGTTGTTCCCACTCCCCAGTGAGATCCTCCTCCCAATGACCCTCCAGGGCACTTTACATTCACTTTGTGTCATCCAGGAACTTCCCCCTTAGATTCTGGCTATTTGTGTTGATGATTCCACTGGTTCTTTGAGAGCAGGGCCTGTCTAGGAATCATATTTTATCTCCTTCCACGCTAAAGTACTCAAGAGATACAAGTATTTGGGAACTGGCACAGGGAAAAGAGAGTGAGGGGGAAACTGAATTGTGGCTTGAGGAATAACAGCCAATCTATTAATAGATTAAATATTTTGCACTAATAATGCCCTGGTTTACTTGCTTATAATTAAGTTCCATACTTTATCTCGGTTGGGTCTACACTTTATGCTCAATATTTTACATTAAAACTTTGTTCCTTATGTCTAAGGCATTATGACTCCTAAAAGCTATAAATTGCTTTTATGACCGCGGATGCAGTGTTTCCGATGAGGTGCTCACATGTACCAGTCAATGCCTCAGAGTTCTCTTACGAAGACGCCAGCTCTGCTCTTCCTCCTGCTGTTTCCCTCAGTTCTAACCCAAGTCTACTGTCAGGTGTCTGCGGGACCTGACCACTGTGGACATTTCCCAGAAATCACTGCTTCCCGTCCAAAGCCTTAGGAGAGGAATGCCTAGGTCACTCAGCGCCCCTTAGAAGGCAGGGGCGCGGCACTGCTTCACTCCCTTCACGGAGGGAGCAGCTTCCAAAAACTCCCTTCCTGCAGGTCCCTTCTCCCCTGCCCCGGCAGCCACCCTGCTGCTCTTGGCTCTGCTTCTCCCAGGTGGCGACCCATGTCCAAGCTTCACTGTGTATTCTGTACCTTTCGCTTCCCTCCAGATTCAAATTTCCACCCACACCCTGCCAGAGGGTGGGAGTTAGAACCACTCACAGGTGACAGATTACCTCCTTGTCACGCTACAGGCCACATTCTCATGCTTTGCAAAACCCTTCATTTCCAGGCTGTCAGAGAGCCCTATCGTATGCCTTCTGTTGTGTGTGTGTGTGTGTGTGTGTGTGTGTTTGTGTGTGTGTGTGTGTTTGTGTGGGGGGAGGGGGGTGTCATACAGGTGTTAATTCAGGGGTTTACTTGTCAATATCGATGCTAGATTTCCTTTATTCTGCCAATGTCTCCAGAAGAAAGGCAGCGGATTAATACAAAGCATCATTATTAACGATTATTATGCTGATGTGTAAAACATAACTATTATTCCTGACAGCTTGGTCTGTTGGAATTAGGTGACATTTAAATATCACAGGCCAGCTCTCAAAACCTATGATTTTTGCCCAGGGTTTTGAATTTTTCAGTGTTTGAAACCCTAGTGGAGCGGGTTCAAACACAGCGGGGTCGGGTGGGAGCTTCATGCGTTTGTAGAGATGAAGTTTTACATTCTACTGCCCATGCCCCGGAGGGAGAGGCCGTGTAGACAGCAGCCTCTGCAGACCAAATGGGCTGCTTCCGGGGACCTTGTCCTCCCAATGGCCACCAGCATGAAATAGCTACTGGGGAAAAAAAAACAATTATGAACTGAGTGTAAGTAATAAAATCAACAGAGAAGAGACTAGATAGGTGGACCATCGTCTACATAAAGATGGCAGCTAGCTGAGCCTGGCCAGTGTGGCTCAGTGGTTGAGCGCCGACCTATGAACCAGGAGGTCATGGTTCGATTCTCAGTTGGGGTACATGTCCAGGTTGTGGGCTCCATCCCCACTGTGGGGTGTGCAAGAGGCAGCTGATAGATGATTCTCTCTCATCATTGATGTTTCTCTCTCTCTCTCTCCCTTCCCCTTCCTCTCTGAAATCAATATAAATATATTTTAAAAAAACTTATTTTAAAAAAAAAAAAGACAGCAGCTGAAGTTAAGCACTGCACTGGGTATTGCCTTTGAATGGGGTATTGAGAGATGGCCCAGAAGAGATGAGGACATGGGGATCGTTAGGCTGGAGAAGGAGAGAGCTGAGCACAATGGCAAAGGTAGCCACCTGGCTGCCTTCAATCAGGTGAAGGGTGAGCCCATGAAATAAACGACAGGTGAGCTCTTCTCTTCCAAAAGGCAGAGCAGAGCCAAAGTGGAGATGGTTCCAGAGAAGTAAATTTTGGCTGCGCAGAAAGAAGTTCCCAGAGATGAGAACAACTCAACGAGTGCAGCTCCCTTACATTCTGCGGATCACTATGCTTCCTGAACACTGAGCGGGCACAGTGCCTGCATCCTCTCGGAAGTGGGCACTGAGATGACTGAACTGGGTGGGTATGACCATCGATGACTCTGTCAACTCTGAAATTCCATGGTCCCAACTGGGGAAGATCTGGAGAGAGTTGAGCCCAGAGCTGGGGTGCAAGTGATGATTAGGGATTCGCAGGTAGAGGGCATGCGAGGTGAGAGAAGCAGCAGAAGCAATGAGAAAGAATGAGCTTCCCCATGAGCATGAGGAGAGGAAGGAAACCAGCTTGTGTGGGTGCAGCTTAGGGAGGGGACTGTGGAAGGTAAGTCTTGAGGCAGAACATGGGCCTCGAACATCCAGGGCATCCTTAGAATATATTCTTGATTCTACAGATAACAGAGAGCCCTGGGCAGCTTTTACATGAGTAGATCGGGAGAGGCTGTAGAGAAAATGTTTGATCTATTATTTAAGGAAGATGACCTAAGTCTCAGAATTAATTGAAATGTGAAGTGTGTCACAAAAGATGGGGAAATATCAAATTAAGTGAAATGAAGCATGTCTAAGATTCACATCTCCGTCCCACCAGGAGAGGCGGTCACGATTCTCTATAATATTTTGCATTAGCCCACTTTTCATGTCTGTGTCTCACGCCATGAGCTTGAGGTTAGCGGAGTCCCTGTTCTACATATTACTCTATCTACCCGTTAATAAGTGCTTAATTTTTGATTACTGGATAAATATTCCAGTTGCAGTGTGAAATGAGGAGGGCCTATGCATCTGGCAAAGATGAAAACGTGGAGAAATAATTTTAGAATTGCACAATTATAGAAAGACATCATCTGTGTTGGTGGTTCTGCTCTGTTGATGAGACCTACTCTCCATCTTTAACCCAATAAATTGTTTATTTATTCCTAAATAATTTGAACCCTCCTCTTTCCAGAAAGAGCATGAAATATTTTTGGTTTTGTTTTACAACAAAATAGCTGACTAAAATGAAATATATACAAAATAGTAACTGATGAGGTTGCCAAAAATAGTCACCCCCCCTGCCCAATACACCCCCCCCCCCCCACACACACACACTTTTAAAAGTGGACTCTCCCCAGCTGGGAAGCAAAGGTAGGCTGCGTGTGGTCACAGTTGTTTGTTTAGGCCAAGACATAAATATTCCCTGCAGGAAATCATAGCCAAAAAAGTGGAACTGTAGTCAAATGGGGACTGGAAAATTTGTGTTTATGGATAACAAGCCAGAGTTGAGAGAGAGAGACAGGTGAGGTGAGGTGGTTGGAGATGAGCTCTAGTGTTCTACTGGTGAGAATGACAACAAATTCTGTACGTGACCTCCTGTTCCACTCTCCCTGGGCACCTTCATTCAAGGCATTTCTGGAAGACTAAGACCTCATTCCCTTTGTGTGGCCATGGACACCAGTGGCCCTGGTCTTCCTGTGGCTCAGAGAAGCACCTCAGAAATCTCATTGTCCTTGTCAGATGCCCCACTGGAAGGTTGGATCACATACTGAGCTTCCTTTAGATTCAACATCATGTTCAAAGTTGCGTCTATACACATCATTGTAAAATCTCTCAACGACTCTAGGTGGGGGAACAGATATTGCAGGACAGTGGACGAAGGCAGACATTACTGAGTTTGACTTGCAACTATACCACTGCATGAGCATGAGAATTCTTTCAATCTCTGTAAGCCTCAATCACCTCATCCCTTAAATAAGAACAATTTTAATACTTAAAGCATGCAAGAGCGCTAGGCTAGAAGTTGACTGTTAGTAGGGTCCCTATAATTATTGAGCATTTATAATTAAACATAGAGATTGTGTGTGTGTGTGGGGAGGGGGTGCATGTGTGCACACACTCATGTGTTCTTAAATAGAATGCCCTATATTTTTTTTTTACTGATTTCACAAATGACATTTTATGATTGGAGTGACTAACCAAGGGTCCTTCAAGCGTCCAAAACAGAATGAGAACAAAGGGCTCAGGTTTTGTGATTGGCAGCCCTGTGCTTTTTCTGCCCCATTATTCTTCCGCAGAAGCTCAATGTCAGCCAAGGCCATCAGAGTCTAGATGTTGGCCCTTCAGGGTTTCTTCACTGAGAGAAGTGCATTCTCAGAACCCCTTGAAGCGTCTAATGTGAATAAGACTAAGCCTCACCCTAAATGAGGGGAAATCTAACAGTCAACCTTTCGTGACTATATCCTAAGAAAACTGATCAATTTCATCACGTATAACAGGGGTGGGGAACGTCAGGCCTGAGGGCCATATAAGGCCCGCAAAATCATTTGGTCTGGCTCTGCCAAGGCATTAGGGGTGAGTTAATGAAATGTTTGACCAAATACTGCAGACTAATTTTTAAATTGAGACTTTTGTATGGCCCGAGAATGATCTTATAAATATCCAAACGGCCCTTGACAAAAAAAAAAAAAAAAAAAGGTTCCCCACCCCTGATGTATAAGGAAGATTATTTTAGAGACTCAACAAGCAACCAGGCCTACTGGTGAGCAGATATTTAGGTTAATATGCACGTCTTATAATGAGTGGATTATAATGAAGTGGGAAGAGTTAGGTTAATCTGGGTTTGAACCTATGCTTTGGAGCCTCAATGCGATGCATGAATTTGGCGCGAACTTACTTAACTCCCCTGAGCCTCACTTTCTTCATCAGCAAAACGGGTCTACAGCACCTAATTTAAAATGTGGGTGCAATATGAAGCCGCAGGCATTATATATCAGGCAACCAATACCTAGCACATAAACAAAGTCGTTTCATTATCCTCCCACCTTTGAATGATGTTGCGACAAGCTCTACTGCTGACAACTTTCCAGCAGCAGGAACTCAGCTGCTGTGAGGCAGCCTGTAGTAGGGCATCAAGTGGTTCTCAACCATGACCCACAGGTTGAGAACCACTAGCAGGATCGCCTAAGACCATCAGAAAACACAGATATTTACATTACGATTCATTAACAGTAGTAAAATTACAGTTATGAAGTAGCAACGAAAATAATTTTATGGCTGGGGGTCACCACAACATGAGGAACTGTATTAAAGGGCCGCGGCATTAGGAAGGTTGAGAACCACTGATCTATGACGAGAATGTTCCCATCCTCGGAGCTGTATGACCTAATGCAAGTAGCTCCCCTTCTCTGGACTTCACTTTTCCTCTAAATAAAAGGGGACTGCAGACAGCATGCTTACATCGCCTGCGTGGTCACATAAGAGCATGTGAGCGAGATCCAGGGAGAAGGGGTTCTGGATTGAACTTGTCTCCCCAGAATTCATATGCTGCATCCTAACTCCCAGTCCTTTTGAACGCGACCTTATTTAGAAATAGGGTCTTTTCAATGGTCATCCTGTTACAATGAGGTCGCTAGGTGGGACCTTAGTGCAGTTGGTCTGCCGTCCCTATAAAAAGGAGAAATTAGGACAGAGATGCACACAGCGGGAGGATGATGGGATACCTACAGAGAGAATGCCATGTGAAGATGAAGACGGTCATCCACACACCAAGGAGAGGCGCCTGGACTACATGCTGCCCTCACAGTCCTCAGAAGGGACCAACCCTGCCCACAAGGCATCTGGACACAGAGCCTCCAGAGCTCCCCTGTGAGACAATGCATCCGTGTTGCTTAAGCCACCCAGGTTGTGGTACGCTGTAACGGCAAATGTGCTAGCCCAGTGGCCGGCAAACTCATTAGTCAACAGAGCCAAATATCAACAGTACAATGATTGAAATTTCTTTTGAAAGCCAAATTTATTAAACTTAAACTTCTTCTAATGCCACTTCTTCAAAATAGACTCGCCCAGGCTGTGGTATTTTGTGTAAGAGCCGCAGTCAAGGGACCAAAGAGCTGCATGTGGCTCGCGAACTGCATTTTGCTGGCCACAGTGCTAGCCAATGAACACAGGAGGGCTGATGGATCCAGGGACTCCTCCTGAGAGGGGGAGGTGTAGGACCCGAAGTTCAACAGGAATCTCTTTCTCCAAATCAAACTTCTCTCTAGAAACAATGGGCCCTTCCAGACACTCAGGTTAGTACCTAATTATCTCAATAACATAGTTGTCATGACAACTGGATATAAAGTTTGGTTCCAGAATTTGAATCTAAATATGCTACAGTCTCCACGGGATACTTTCTTTGAGAGTAAATCAAGGAAAGCCTGTGCATGCACACTTAACACAATCTCTCAAAAACCTTAGGAAAGGGGCCCACATCCCTTTACTCAGACCCTAGTGCTTGCGAATAGGAGCCACTCATTGCCATTAAGCATCTCTGCATTCAACTGACCTTTATTCATTCAACTGGTATTTACTGAGCAACTACTATGTGCCCAGCACAGAAGGAGAACTCTTGGTGGACTAATTGCTTACATCAGAGAAAACTTGTGACTGAATGTCTGAATTAAAAAAAAAAAAAAAGGCATAACTGCCTGTGGTAGGTTAGGGAGCAGTGAGGGCTTCATGAGAAAGGGGTCTGTGCCTTACAAACTCATCACTTACTCCCCGAAGATGTAGTACAGCTGCCAGCACCTTGCAGCTGCTGAACAGATATTTATTGAACCAATGAAGGAATGAACAAAGAACATTGAAACTGAACTAGGAGTCATGAAACACTGAAACATCTAGTTGTGCCCGGCCGAGGTGACTCAGTGGTTGAACTTCCGCCTATGAACCGGGAGGTTGCATTTCGATTCCTGGTCAGGGCACATGGCCAGGTTACAGGCTCGATCCATAGTGTGGGGCGTGCAGGAGGCAGCTGATCAATGATTGTCTTTCATCATTGATTTTTTTTTCTCTCTCTCTCTCCCTTTCCCTTCCTCTCTGAAATCAACAAAAAAAAATGTATTTTTTTTAAAAAAAGGAACATCTAGTTGAGAGTGTGACACCAATGTTAACTAATGTTTATTGAGCATTTACTATGCTCCAGGCACCAAGCACTCCACAGATGATATTATTACGTCTTTTGTACAATATCCACAAGAGTCTTTGCTGTAGTGAGTCACATCTCCATGTTATGGTTGAAGAAGCCCAGGCTTTTAGAGACGAGGTAAATCACCTGTTAGTTTATAGAAACAAACAGCCCTGCATTTGAGTCCAAGTCCAAATCATGCCCCCCCAAACCACTGCCCGCCCTTCCACTTTCCGCGGCAGTCTGAGCATGCTGCCTACTCTCTTCAGGCCAGAATCCTCTCACAGGGAGTAGGGAAAGAGTGAGGTGTCTTCCAAGTCTATGTTCAGTGGCTTATTGATAATCTCTTAAATGGTTTCTCATTAATTTTCCCAAATAACAGCCTGAAAGAACAACTTGAAGAATCTGGGCATGCACTTTGTCTTGTTCACTCTCTCAGGAAACTATCTCGTAATTTTTTTTTTTTTTCAATCTTACAAAAAAAAAAAAAAAAGGGCAAAATAAGATGAACTTGCAACATCTCCAGACAGGAGCATCACCTCGCTCCCAGCCAAGCCCCACTCGGCAGGGTTTTGATGTTGATTCCAACTGTCAAGGGATGTCGCCAGTTAAACTTTACATTAATTGATTAAGTAAGGTATTGATTCACGTTAGTAAACTGGAAGCCTTGAACTTCAGATGTGCGTTAATTAGGGTTAAATGCTTGTCATTTCTTGACTGACGGTAATGGGTTAGGCTGGTTTGGCTGGACTCTGTTTTCCCAGCCCCCATTCAGACAGGGCACAGACTTCCCTTCCCGCATTGCTGAAGGCAGTACCAGCTGAAGAGAGACGGGTAGAATGACAGAGTCCTTAAACTAAAAACACAAGAGCAATGCAACTTGACCTTCCTCCCTAAAGGTGAGTGTTCAGGAATAAAGGACACACTGAAAATAACGTGGCTCTGAAATTTAGATGTGTGTACATTGGGAGTAGGGGTGGGTGGAGTAGTGAAGAATATGGGGAAAGGGCTGACTTTTTTTTTTTTTTAATTTCAGAGAGGAAGAGAGAGATAGAAACATCAATGATGAGAGAGAACCATTCATCAGCTGCCTCCTTCATGCCCCACATTGGGGATCGAGCCTACAACCTGGGCATGTGCCCCAACTGGGAGTCGAACTGTGACCTCCTGAGGGCTGACTCTTTTTTAATGAACACCATAAACATTCCCATAAGCACCTCACCATGCATCATAAACGTGGCTTGCCGCCATCATGTGTGCATGTTTTCGTTCATTTCTTCCCACGTTGGTTCCCTATCACGTATCTGTGGAGCTTGACACTGTGCTGTGCCACTGGAAGGTGGCTGACCATGCTGAGCAAGACACAGTCAGCACTCAAAGGGCTGCAACTCTGATGAAAGGCAGAGAGAAGATAGCAATCACAGCAGGGCGGTGTGCTGTGGGGACACCGAAGCCGGTACCACTGACACAGCTTGGGGAGGGAGAAGGGGAGACTGCTTTTAAGGGAAGGGGCTCATTCACTGAACCTGGAAGTGTGGATGGCTGGAGTTACCCAGAATTTGAGGAGCAGCACATCCTATCACACATATTGGGTCAGACATGGCTGTGTGTAAATAGAGGACAAACCCCGTCTCACAGTACTCTGCCTTTTTTTTTTTCCTAGCCTCTGTCAAAATTGCAAGTGACTCATTATTTGTGGTTGTTTTCAACAGTCTGCTCAGGAAGCTACAAGATCTGTAAGGGCTGGACTTCTCACTGTCTTGGTCACTACTTGTTTTCAGGAGCTCAAACAGTGACTGGCACATTCTAGATCCTTAATATCTGTGAGTTGAATAAATGAATGTATATGGAAGCATATCATGAAAGGAGATCAGAATCTCGTCTCAGCTATGTTAGGTCATAGGGTACTTTGACTGCCTGTCACCTTGTAGGTGCTCACAGATATGTATTCAATGAATGAGTGAATGAATGAACAAAAGGTATAAGAACACTGAAATTAAACTTGGGGTCATAAAGCCTACAGTAAGAGGGAAACTTTGAAGGATCCTAAAGAGGACACTGACATGGTTTATTCTACCCAAAGGACCCTTTATTAGATGTGATTATATGGGCTTGGTGGTTTTTTATACATATCAGTGATTTCAAGACATAAACTATAGTTCCCAGTTGAAGAAGATTCCATTCTAGGAGGGAGAGAATAGATTTACTCTATACCATTAAATATTTTGAATAGTTCTCTATAGGGAAATATGTAGATACTTTTTCATGAAATACAATGTAAAACAGGACCTGCATTAAGAAGAATTGTCCTAGCCCAGCTGGTGTGGTTCAGTGGTTGAGCTCAGGAACCAAGAGGTCATGGTTCGATTCCCAGTCAGGGCCCATGCTCTGATTGTGAGCTCGGGCCCCAACAGGGGGCATGCAGGAGGCAGCTGATCAGTGATTCTCATCATTGATGTTTCTATCTCTCCCTTCCTTTCCCTATAAAACCCAATAAAAAACATTATTTTTTAAAAATCTACTCTCCTAAAAATAAAGAATTATCCTGTAATTCTTTATCCTGTGGTCAAATGTGTATTTCCTAATAGTACAATCCATATTGTGAAAGAGTTGCAAGTATTTTAGTCTACACTGAGGGTCGGCACATGGTGGCAGGAGGGACAAAGCCAGCCCGCCCGCCGTCTGTTTTTGTATCCCTGTGAGCAAAAATATTGGTTCTTACATTTTTCAACTGTTTCTTAAAAATAATCAGATTTTGTGCCATGTGAAAAGCACATGAAATTCAAATATCAGTGTCATAAATAAAGCGTCATTGGCCCAATGGCCACGCCTGTGCCCCTATGCCCTGCCTATTGCCACAGAGCAGAGCTGGGCCATTGCTACATATGGCCCACCAAGCCTACGATGTCCATTACCTGGAACCTCATAGGAAAAGGTCTGAGACCTCCGTTTCAGGCTCCCAGCGAGCGTGAGTGGCAGGGTGGACGCCAGCAGGCATTCCGGTGACCTTATCCTTCAGAGGTTCCGTGTCCCACCTGCGTGTAAATTGAAGTGTAACTCCATTGGGGAACTTCATGTCCTACTTCTTGAAATGAGTGCCTTGCAAATGATGATTGATTATGCCTTTGAGGAGGAAGGGGGCACCCCGCTTTGTGTGAAATGCAGTGCTATGTTAGGTCAGTGAAGCATAGTGGGCACAGGCGTGGTTTAAGCTCAGGAAGCCAAGGTTTCCATCCTGCCAGCGTGGGCAGCTCACGTCCGCCGTCTGGGCCCAAGATCCCTCATTTATCAAGCATCAGGGCCCGGAAGGCAGTTTCCAAGATCGCTTCCGTGACTAACTGTCCGTAATTCTGCAACTGCAGGTCATTGTGCTCAGGGCTCTGCCTCCTCCTGGCAGATAGGCATTTTACCGGGAAAGGCTCCTGGACTACTACATACGTTTGAGTATTTACACATGTGTGTGGAGTTAAAGAATTGCATGGGAATGAAACAGTCTGGAATATGAAATCTGCAGAAGCATGGGGACAATTAGAGTTCTGTGTTTCTTTTTTTTTTTTTAATATGTTTTATTGATTTTTTACAGAGAGGAAGGGAGAGGGATAGAGAGTTAGAAACATCGATGAGAGAGAAACATTGATCAGCTGCCTCCTGCACACCCCCAACTGGGGTTGTGCCCGCAACCAAGATACATGCCCTTGACCGGAATCGAACCTGGGACCTTACAGTCTGCAGGCCGACGCTCTATCTACTGAGCCAAACCTAGAGTTCTGTGTTTCATCTTGCGGCTTCAGGATGCATTTTGTGTCTTCATTTGGAGGTGACTGGGTAAAATGTAAACTTACAGTATTTTAGAATGGGCTAAAGAGGGGAGGCGTGAATTTTTAAAGATTAGGTAAAGTTGCAACCATTAGTCAGAATATCCTTGCCCTCTCCCAACCCAATGCTAACTTCTCTTTGCTTTAAGAGCTGCAATCTCTTTCCTGCTTAGCCTTGTGGTTAGTCTATCTCAAAATTTCCTACCAGAATATAGGAAGCTGTTAGCCAGGGCAGGACTGAAGCAGCAGAACTGACCACTGGGCGCTTTGTCTGCGTGTTTTGTCTGGGGCTCTACGTGATCTCTCATTGTTCTCCTTTGGAGCCTGGATAGCTTGGTGGGAATGCTGGAGAGGTGCTTGCAAAATATCAATGTTCAAGTGACTGTTCCAGTTGTTAGATCATAATAGAGTGTGATTTAGCTGGAATGAAGTAATTACAGGGGAAGAAAAGAAAAGGCGAATGATATAAAAACATGTCCTTTCAGGTTGTCTAAGTACCGATGTGCTCTCTGATGCATATGCATTACTGGTTTCTGAGATGCCGACCGCACAGAACGTTCCGCTCTTTAAAGGGTGGAGATTAGTGTTATTTGGGCTCAAGCTCTTAAGCGCAAATTTGGGCAAAGATGATGCCTCTCAAAAATTTCTCCAAGATTGTAATCATTCTAAATCAACATGTCTCATGTTTTAATATTTTGATCTGAAATTTACCAGGTAAGCTTCGTGCCCTCCGGCTCTTAGTTTAAGCATGTAGGATCTTTGTTCCAATCTTGGTTCTCCCATGTTTTACCTGTGTGATCGTGAAAAACTTGCTTAAGGTTTCTGACCCTCAGTTTCTGCATGTTTAATAGGATGTGATAATAGAATATACCTCATTAGCATATATCCTATATAATAAAGAGGTAATAGGCAAATTAGGCCAAGACGCCATAATGGGTCAACCGGATAGGAGGAGGTTGCACGTGCAGGTGAGGCCTGGAGCAGAGACGGAGACAGAGACAGGGGAGACAGAGACAGGGGGGCCGGTGAGGTGCTGTGCCCCGGCTCGGGCTGGCCCTCCAGAGCTGGAGCGGACACGGACAGGGACAGGGGGGCCAGCCCGCAGTGTCCGCGGCTGAGCGCAAAGCCGGAGAGGAGACAGCAGGCCCGCCTTCCTCAGAAGCAGTGCGGCTCCCTCCCGCCTCTCGGGGAAGCCACACGGCTCCCTCCTGGCTCCTGTGGGCGCTCACAGCTCCCGTGGAAGCAGCGCGGTTCCCGGAGGCACGCTGCAGTTCCCGCTGGCTCCCAGGGAACCAGCAGGCGGCCTACTGCGCACAATACCATGTGATGGGCTGCCACTATATATATATATATATTGGTTTCAGAGAGGAAGGGAGAGAGAGAGATAGAAACATCAACGATGAGAGAGAATCATTGATCCGCTGCCTCCTCTAGGCTCCACACTGAGGATCGAGCCTGCAACCTGGGCATGTGCCCTGACTGGGAATTCAAACCGTGACCTCCTGGTTCATAGGTTGATGCCCAACCACTGAGCAATACCAGCCAGAATTATATTAGAAATATAGATGGACCTGATCTGTTTGGCTCAGTGAACAGAGCATCGGCCTGCAGACTGAAGGGTCCCAGGTTCGATTCTGGTCAAGGGCATGTTCCTTGGTTGCGGGCACATCCCCGGTGGGAGGTGTGCAGGAGGCAGCTGATCGATGTTTCTCTCTCATCAATGTTTCTGACTCTCTATCCCTCTCTCTTCCTCTCTGTAAAAAATCAGTAAAATATATTTTTTTTAAAAAAAAAAAGAAAAAGAAATATAGATGAAAAGCACTTATCCTAGAACTTGGCACACAGGGAGCTCTTAATATGTACTAGCTTTTCTTCTAAACATTTTAGGAAAATTCTACTTGTCCTTTGAGTTTAGGAGTCAATCACCTGGGACTCTATCTAAGCCCCCTGAGGTTAGCCACTCCTGGCTTTTCTTTCTCCTACCACTGTGTATAATATTTCATAATTATTGGGTTACTTGTATCTCTGGTAAACTGTGGGTTTCTCCAGAGTTGCAAAGCTGTCTAATTTAGTTCTCCATCTCTGGCTTCCTTCTCTCACCCAGATACATAGATCTGGTCAAAGAGTATTGTGGTGAAGGGGTAAGGAAATGAAAGTAATATGTATATTAAAGCAACAAAATCATGGAGCATACTTGAATATGAAAACTCACTGCTCTTTGAAAATAAAAACAAATAAAAGAGTCTTAACACCTTAGCAAGGCACCTATATGGCCCCTCTTTTGATTATCAGCCTCTTCAAAGGAACATATCCCCCCTTCCACCTGTTTTCTGTTCTCACAGTCACAGCAGAGATCTTTCCGTGCCTCTGGCCACAGGGCCTTTGCACAGGCTGCTCCCTGTGTCTAGGTTGTGTTCTGTACCTTTTGGGATTTAACCTCAATTTAATTAATTACTTAGTGTTGTGATTATTTAATTAATACTTATTATTCCCCAGGAGACTATAAATTCTCTGGAAACAGGAATCACTTTTGCACTCTCTCTCTCTCTCTTGCATTCTTAGTGCTTAACACATAGCAAGTGCTCAATAAGTCTTCGTTAAAAAAATAATAAAAGAAGAGACAGCAACTTACATTTAAGAACTGGATGCAAAACAACTTTAGTTGCCTGATAAGGAATGAGAATTCTTTATTCATTAGGTTCAACCCACAGCAGACTTTTTATATGTGTTTATTAAGCATTTCTCCTGCCACGTCACTTAATGGCTCTTTCAGAAGCCGTATTGTGCCTTTACTGCAAACACCGAGCAAGACAAGCTAACAGTGGTCATAGGTAGACTAACCTTTGTTCCAGGCCCTTTAACTCAAGCTATTTCCCCCTGCCCACAGCCCACCCCCCCCCCCAAAAAAAAAAAAACAACCCTCACACACTTATTATGTTTTTCAATTTGCAATGGTCCTGTTATCTCTGGTTTCAACATATCCATTTTAAATGAACTGGGCTATGTTCCCAGCTTTCTGGAAATTACATACTTTCATTAAAAACTCTGTGAAACATCTCCCCGTCCACTCAAGTCATTCTCTACTCCTCCTCACCCTCAATGTCAAGCCCAATCTTTCTATGCATTTGACTTCTCAGAAATATCTCAATAACCTTCAATAGCCTGACCTTTCTTCCTTCCTCCCTCCCTCCCTCCCTCCCTCTTCTTCCTCCCTCCGTCCCTTTCTTTTCCTTCCTCTCTCCCTCCCCCCCTCTCTCTTTCTCTCCTTCCTTCCTTCCTTCCTTCCTTCCTCCCTCCCTCCCTCCCTCCCTCCCTCCCTCCCTCCCTCCCTCCCTCCCTCCCTCCTTTCTTTCTTTCTTTCTTTCTTTCTTTCTTTCTTTCTTTCTTTCTTTCTTTCTTTCTTTCTTTCTTTCTTTCTTTCTTTCTTTCTTTCTTTCTTTCTTTCTTTCTGTTAATTCTCACCCGAGGGTATTTTTTCCATTGATTGTTAAAGAGAGTGGAAGGGAGTGGGGTGGAGAGGGAGAGAAAAAGAGAGAAACATTGAAACATTGATGTGAAAGAGATACATTGATTGGTTGCCTCTTGAATGAACCCTAACCTGCAACCCAGGTATGTTCTCTTGACTGGGAATCAAACCCATAACCCTTGGGTGTGTGGGTCGATGCTCTAGACACTGAGAAACACCAGCTGGGACCTAACCTATTTTTCTTCATCCTATTCCATACTCTTGGCTCAAACTGTCATCCCTTTACTCATTGCACAGAAATGAGTAACGGGTGCTCCTATCCCCCTTCTCCCCATTCCACCACCAGAAAAGTTGATAGGTTCCATCTTAAAATGGAAATACCATGCTTACTGGTGTGTCAATCAGGACTCCTAGCAATGGGCATCTAGTGGTTTCTGCAGCCTCCCCTGGTCTATCTCTTTCCTATGGGTTAGGTTCCCCAGCCACACGACACTCTCCCTCCATCCCTACCACAACTGCACCTCTGAAACAGTGCTAACTCTGCTGAGCTCCAAATGCCTTTCTTCCCCTGGAAAACATCCTCGCACTCACCCCTCAAGAATCAGATTAAAAATCAGCTCCTCTCTGAAACCGTTTCTAACTTTCCAGAGAGAATCAGTCACCGCGCTGTTTGCAAAACCATAACTCTCTTCATATACTGAGTAGAAAAAATTTTTTTTAAAAAATAATAATTATCTCCTTGCATCTTTCTCCTCTGCTGGACTCTATGGTCTGTGAGTGTGAGATCTACGTCTTATAATTCAAATGTTCCCTTTGTTACTCGCCCGATAGCTGGCACATCATAAGCATGATAACATAGTCAGTGAATAAAGAGTTTCGCTTAAAATATAACCATTTTCCTTGGATAACAAGCATTTACTCCACCAAAGAAATATGTTCTCCCCCGACAGTGAAGTGGTGTTTTGTTGAGGCAGCAGCCAGTTGAGAAATACGAGGAGGGGGTAGCATCTGCATTTTGATGTGGGTCTGTCTGTAGCAAATTTTCATTTACGATGATCAAAAAGAAAGGGAGTTTAAGGAATTTGTGTTTTAACACAGACTATAAAAATAACCTGGATTGTTGATTCTGCCATTTTAATTTTATCTCAGTTCTGACAATATTTCTCTTTCAAAGTGCTTGCTCTCCTAACTAGTGCTGATGAGATCTCCAAACAGATTCCCCCAACTTGTTGCATCTCTGAGCCTTTGATTCACATTCTCAGTTAATGTGAAATGATAAAAATAATGCTCCGTGGTGTTCTTGACGTTTTGGAAACACTCTTTCATCTACTTTTGGTTTCTATAGGCTCAATGTCTATTAGCGTTCCAATGTTTCACTTTAAACATGTTCTTTATTTCAAGAGCTCAAGTCATTTCAATCTCATGAGCATTTATTGAGTGTCTACTGTATCTCAGGCTCTGTGTTGGGTGCTGGTGCTTCTTAAATATAAAAGACAGGTACCTAACCTTAAACAGTTCTACATCTGAGCCAGAGGTTTAAGGGGGTGTGTTTAGTATGAGGGGAAAGATTAGGCTGACCCTGCTGGGAAGGTGGGTGGTAGAGTGGACTTCAAAACATGGTGCCTTTTGAACTGGGCTTTGAAGGCTGATTAGGAGTTTGCCATGATCTAGGATTAAAAGCAAAGCAAAAGATTTAGAAATGTTTTTGTAAAATAATATTGATTTCAATGAAGTTCAGAGTATGAATATTAATGAATAGTGGAAAAAGATAATAGAGAGGATGTGATTTGAATAAAACTTTCCCATTTTCTTTGCTGTTGTTTCATTGTTTTTTTTTTTTGTTTTTTAATATATTTTATTGATTTTTCACAGAGAGGAAGAGAGAGGGACAGAGAGCTAGAAACATCGATGAGAGAGAAACATCGACCAGCTGCCTCCTGCACACCCCCTACTGGGGATGTGCCCGCAACCAAGGTACATGCCCCTGACCGGAATCGAACCTGGGACCCTTGAATCTGCAGGCCGACGCTCTATCCACTGAGCCAAACCGGTCTCGGCTGTTTCATTGTTTTTAAGGCTGAAGGAAAACATACTCTGAGGGCCACTTTGATGTATATGAATGATTCATCTTTAAGAAGTCGATCCAATTAAAAAATGGGCAAAGGACCTGAATAGACACTTCTCCAAAGAGGACATACAGAAGGCCAGTGGACACATGAAAAGATGCTCAATGTCTCTAGTCATCAGAGAAATATAAATGGAAGCCACAATGAAATATCACCTCACACCTGTCAGAGTGGCTATCACCAATAAGTCAACAAACAAGTGCTGGTGAGGATGTGGAGAAAAGGGAACCCTCATGAACTGCTGGTGGGAATGCATCAGCAGTTGCATTCCCACCAGTAGTTTCCACAGGGACTGGTCCAGCCACTGTGGAAAACAGTATGAAGTTTCCTCAAGAAATTAAAAATGAAACTGACTTATGACCCAGCAACTCCACTTCCACAACTATATCCAAAGAATCCTAAAATACTAATTCAAAAGAATATATGCACCTCTATGTTCATTGCAGTATTATTAACAACTAGAGGCCCAATGCACATAATTTGTGCACTCGGGTGGGGGGGTCTCTCAGCCCAGTCTGAGCCCTCTCTCAGTCTGGGAGCCCTTGGGGAATGTCTGACTGATGGCTTCAGTTGAACATCCTACCACCACCGCTGCGCTCGCCAGCCACGAGCCTGGCTTCTGGCTGAGCGATGTTCCCCTTGTGGGAGTGCACTGACCACCAGGGGGCAGCTCCTGTGTTGAGCATCGCCCCCCTGGTGGTCAGTGTGCGTCATAGCGACTGGTCGTTCCACCGTTTAGTCGATTTGCATATTAGCCTTTTATTATATAGGATAGTCAAGATTTGGAAGCAGCCCATGTGTACATCAGTAGATGAGTGGATAAAATCTGTGGTACATTTAGACAATGGAATACTACTTGGCCATAAAAAAGAAGAAAATCTTAACTTTTGTGACAGCATGGACAGATCTGGAGACTATTATGCTAAGAGAAGTCAGTCAGAGAAAGACAAGTACCATACGACCTCACTTATACATGGGATATAATGAACAAAATAAACTAATAAACAAAAGATAAACAGACTCATAGATACAGAGAACTGTTTGACAGCTGTCAGAGGGGCGTGGGTTGAGGGGATGAGTGGAAAACGTGAAGGGATTAAGCAAAGGAAAAAAAAACAACTCATAGACACAGATAACAGTAAGGTGATTACCAGAGGGAAAGGGGTAGGGGAGGAGGTAGAAGAGGGTAAAGCGGGGATAAATGGTGATGGAAGGAGACATGACTTGGAGTGGTGAACACACAATACAATACACAGATGATGTGTTATAGAATTGCACACCTGAAACCTATATAATTACATTAACCCAAAGTCACCCCAATAAATTAAAAAAAAATTAAGAAAGTGAGCTAATGTGATAAAAAAAAATAAAGTCAAGCAGCTGACACCAGCCTTTGGTAAAGCTGCTGAGGGTACTATATGCCCCCAGAAAAACTGTGTTTTTTTTATTTCTCTCTACCCTGTGCAAGGGTCATCTTCTCGTGTGGGAAACCCTGGCCAACTTTTTATACTGATGCCAATCAGGAGACATGTTGAGCCTTCATATCCTGTTGTTTTTCTCCACTCTTTTTAGCATGAAAATCCGTTGTCATTCAAGAGACAGGCACGCACGTGCGCGTGCACACACACACAGAAACTGCCTGGGTGTGGGGTTGCTCGCTTCATTAAGCACCCAGAGCCCAGTCAGACGGAAAGGCAGGACCACCCAGTCCATTAGCGTCCTTGTTCCCACACAGGCGGCTTGACCCAGGAGCCGCCGGAGCTCATGGGATGTCTCATTAAAACAGACTTTGTCAGAGCATTTTCCCCACCATTTAACATTCTCCTGAGCATTGCGCAGGATGTGGGGCCAAGGGGACTCCTGTCTCCTCCAGGGGAGAACAGGACACACAATGGGAAGACTTCAGCGGGTGTGGGGGGCCCAGTGTGTGCCGGGTTTTCCCAGGCTCTCTCAATAACTGTGATGTTCACTGCGTGTCATTTCACATGCATGCACACAGTAGAATGAGTCAGAAAGCGAACATTTCCTATGCACTTACTGGGTCTCGGTCACTGTATGAAATGCTTCAGATACGTTACCTCTTTTAACCCTAAGAAACTCTATGATCTATGCATTATTACTGTTGCCATTTGCAAGTGGAAATGCAAGACTAAGGTGGGTTAATGACCTTGTTCAAAGGTTAATTGATAGTATTTGATGCTACCAGTCTCTGATGTGCACCCTCTCGCTGCTGTACCATTCTTCTCCTAATCGGGTGCGTGCATCTCCACAAAAGACGAAGAAGCACAGCATAGAATATATTCAATGAGAAGAATGATTTGGTGGTTCTTGCAAGTTGCTATCATCATTACCGGAACCAACACTTGCTGAAGGTTTGCTCCATGCCACATCCTGGACTAATTACTCTACTTACATATCTCATTTAATTCTCCTATAACCCCAGGAAGTAGGTACTCTGCTCCCATTTTACCAAAGTATAAACAAGTCTTAAGCTAGTTAAATAACCAACCTCAGGCAGACTTCAACCCCAGATCTGTCTGACTTCAAATCTGAAGGAAGAATGATGGGGACTTGAACTAGGGTGATGCACGGGGACGAGTGAACCATTTAGAAAGATATGAATGGATTCGAACTGATAGAACATGGTTGTTTTTTGTTTAAATGTACACAGTTCAATTTAACAGCCTTTTGGGTACCTACCTCTATGAAGCATTATGCTAAGATCTAAGATATTTATTAAGGTAAATATCACACGGCTTTATCCTTATAAACAAGATGATTATAAACAAGAAAATCAAGAGACACATGAAAAAATATATTGCTGACAAATAATAATATATTAGTCCCACTTTATCTAGAGGGCATACGTTCCAAGATTTCCAGTGGATGCCTGAAACTGTAGATAGTACCCAACCCTATAAATACTGTTTTATTTCTATACATACAACCCAACAATAAAATTTAATTTACAAATTAGGCAAGTTCATGAATAGATTTGTTCTTCCTGGAGATCTCTAGCGACTTTAGCATATGATTATTTTCCTTATGACATAGAGAACTTTCACCTTGTCACTGAAAGGACCACTTTATGGCTTCTCTTTGGTTTATCGGAATTGCAAGTATCACCACACGCATGCTTTGGGTCCATTATTAAATAAAATTAGGGTTACGTGAGCATAAGCACTGTGATACGTGACAGTTGATCTAATAACCTGGACAGGATGGAGTGATATTTCATCACGCTACTCAGAAGAGCGTACAATTTAAAACTTATGAATTATTCTTTCTGGAAATTTCCATTTAGTATTTTTGGACTTCAGCTGTAACTGAAATCATAAAAAGGGGAAACCACAGATAAGGGGACTACGGTACTAGCAGACACTTAGATGGTCCTTAACATATACCAGGTATGCTTGTAAGTGTGACACCTATGCAGTTATTTTTTAAATCTCAGAAAGTTGATGTGATAGGTGCTACTATCATTCCCATATCACAGATGAGGGAACCAGAAGGTCAGGGAATATAAGTAACTCCTGCATTTAGATATTATGGGGATTCTTCTCTGGACCATTTCTATTTTTTAAGTAGTTGAGTAATTCTCTAAATTCCATGTTATATTGAAGGCTGTGTCACTACTAGAATCTGCACATCACGGTTTTCTCTTCCTACTTGTCATTCTTTCCATTTAATTACTCTGGAAATTGGGTTATACAGAATGCACATTTTCCAATACAATACAATAAGCATTTGTTTATAATTCTGAAAAAAGTAACTTCTGCAAGTTCACAGAGCAAGCTATATACTCAGAGAAAAAGATGAAGGAACAGTTATTTCCACTTAGCTGGGAAAGGGTGGGGTCATGGTTTAGAATGAATCCTGCAGAGAGTTGGAATTTGAAAGGGGAAAGTAGAACCAATACCCAAGTAAAAATCAGAGAAGTACTGGAAGGAATTGGTGGTCCGTGTGAGCTCTCAGTTTACAACAAAGCCTTGCACTCATGCAAATTAACATTACATAGAATTAATGACATGATTTAAATTCTAGTTGCTCAACTTACCGATTGTGAGACCGTGAGCCTCAATTTCACGTGATACATGTGCATACTCATAATCTGAGAGAGTTGTGATGAAAATTAAATATGATAAAGCAGATACCAGCCCTGGCAAGTCCTTCTGGAATACAGTAAATGCTCAATAAAGGTTGGTGTGGAGGCCCGGTATCCCCTTCGATGAAGGACTGGCAGCTACCACAGCTTGGAGTACTGTCTGCAAATGACTGGCAGCTCTCACCCCTGTCAGGGATTCTTCCATGTACAGAATGTCACCTTGGTCAAGGTCATGCCCCTTTCTGGGGCAGCCCACATCCAGTGATTGATCACTGCAGGGATATAAAGACTCGGCTACTGGTCCTGATTTAAACAACTCTGATGGAGCCATTCAAGCTCTAAGGTTCAACTTGGGATCAGCCAAGTCTGTCATCATGCTTCAGTTTCTTTCTCCCTGTTGAACCTCACTTTCTTCCCCTCTCTTACACAGGTTTTGGTTTTAAGGGAACCCCAGGATAAACCTCTTGTAGGCTAAACCCCTATCCAGAATCCACTTCCCAGCTCTCTCTGATGTTTATATTATCAATGTCAGAAGTGGTGGGGCCTAGGACAGGCAAAGATGTGGAGATAAGTGTTAGGATGTGTGATAAATGCTCACTTGTCAGAAGACAGCTTTGATGTGGTGTGGACTGCTTGACAAGGGGGCTTGCCCTTTATGCTGTGCTGGTCCATAGGTCATTTAAAATGCTCAGTGTTAATATAACCACTGTTCATCCATTTTACACATGAAGGAAGTTGGGTTCGCAGCGGTGAAAGGATTTAACCAAAGTCCTATGACTTTAAGCAGTAGAGTTGGCTGACTCTGGCTTCCAATGGTCTTTTCAGGATAAAAATGTCTCACCCTGATGGCCCATTGTGCGTATTTATTTTTTGTTCAAAATTCTCAGGGATTGCATCCAACTTGTGACATCTCCACACAGAAATGGTGTTTTCTATCTTTCAGGACCTTGAGTCCAGAGGAAGGTCTTTTGCGCCATCAGCATTCTGTCCTGCCTCCAAGGGCTGTCAGCCAGAGAAGGCTGGGTAAGTGATGGGGCTTTAAAAGGTTAATTACCATTAATCATTATGAGAAGGTGGCTTATTATCAATTCATAAATTCAGAATAAATTTATTCTGCTGACAAGCAAAATGTCCTAGTTGCCCTGTAAACCTGGTTTCCTTTCTGAAAAATAATTATTTTTTCTAGATTATGGTCTTTGTATAAACTGCTGTCTCTTCCAAGATGCCACGTGGAGGAAAGCTTAATTAAATTCATAAAGTTGGTGAAAGTATTCCAAACTTTCAAAAGCTTTTAGGATTTCCTGTACAGACCCAGATGTATAGTCATCCTATCTAATAATAGACAAATATGCAAATTGATCATACCTCTGACACACCCACAATCCACGCCCACAAGCCACGCCCACCATCCAATCAGAGTGAGTATGCAAATTAACCCAAACCAAGATGGCTACAGCCACAGAGAGCATGGTTTCCTAGGTAACAGAGGAAGCCAAGCTTTCCGCCTGCCATGGCCAGGCCTAAGCCTCCACTCAAGCTACAAAGTTTCAATTATAGAAGGTAAACAAATTCAAACAAATGGCGGCAGAATGGAGCTTGAGAGAGCAGGCCAGGGTTGCCGCCGGCAACAGGGGAAGCAAAGCTTTCCGCACACCCTGGCCGGGCCCACCCGCTTTAGGCAACAAAGTCTCAATTATAACCCCAACACAAATGGCTGTGGGCCTCGGAGGGAGCCCCAGGCTTGGCTCCACTCCAGGCTACAAAGTTTCAATTGTAGAAGGAAAATAAATTCCAGATACCAGGGCTTCTGCTTGGGTTGCCAGGGGGCGTGGCCGGCCTGCAAACCACCACAGGCCCCTCGCTCAGGCCGCCCCACACCCCAAGGGAACCCCCACCTGATCAGGGATGCCCTTCAGGGAAAACCAGCTGGCCCCCACCCCTGTACCAGGCCTCTATCCTATCTAATAAAAGAGTAATATGCAGATTGATCATCACTGCAACACACAATATAGCTGCCCCCATGTGGTCAAAGATCCTGCCCCCATGTGGACACAAGATGGCCACCACAAGATGGCCAGCAGGGGAGGGCAGTTGGGAGGCACCCGGCCTGCAAGGGAGGGCAGTTGAGAGGGACCAAGCCTGCAAGGGAGGGCAGTTGGAGGTGATCAACCCTGCAGGAGAGGGCAGTTAGGGGTAACCAGGCCGGCAGAGGAGGGAAGTTGGGGGCAAACAGGCTGGCAGCAGAGTGGTTAGGGGCAATCAGGAAGGCAGGCAGGCAAGCAGTTGGGAGCCAGCAGTCCTGGATTGTGATAGGACCCTCGAGGGGTCCCAGATTGGAGAGGGTACAGGCTGGACTGAGGGACAACCCCCCTCCATGCACGAATTTCATGCACCAGGCCTCTAGTCCTATATAATAAAAGGCTAATATGCAAATCAACCAAATGGCAGAATGACTGGTCACTATGATGCGCCCTGATCACCAGGGGGCAGACGCTCAATGCAGGAGCTTCCTCCTGGTGGTCAGTGTGCTCCCACAGGGGGGGCACAGCTCAGCCAGAAGCCCAGCTCATGGTTGGCAAGTGCAGCAGCGGTGGCGGGAGCCTCTCCCACCTCTGTGGCAGCACTAAGAATGTCCGACTGCTGGCCTAAACCATCAGTTGGACATCCCCTGAGGGCTCCCAGACTGCAAGAGGGCGCAGGCCAGGCTGAGGGGACCCCCCCACCCCAGTGCATGAAATTTGTATACTGGGCCTCTAGTATGTCTATAGGTCTATAAATAGAGATGCATATAGGTTGTGAACCAATACCTTTAAAAGTACGTTTTACGGGCGACTTGTGAACAAATCTTATTATAAAATTTCTCCAAAACTTTTCCTGTGTGGTATTTTAGTAAATAAAATGCTTAAGTCTTCAAGGTTGCAACCTACAAAACTCACTCTAGTCAGACTCTAGGTTACAATTAAGGTATTATTAAACCATCTCTCTCCATAATCATCCAGAATTTTTTTATTTATTCTTTGCATTTTCATTAGAGAAAGTATGAAGCAGGAAGATGACTGGCCACACAGCTGGTATCCTTACGCATGTACAATTGGAGTACTTGTTAGCATTTTCAGCATTTGAAGATGTTGTGTCCCTTTTCTCTTATTATTTTCCTTCTCCAAGTCTCTTTGCTTTTTTTCTCTTTCTTACCAGTACCTTTCCCTTTCTCTCACTCTGCCCATTCTGTCTCTCTTGGTTGTTTAGCAATTAAGTTTAGTAAAATATCCAAAATTACAGCTCTACCTGTCCCAGATGTTGCAGTAAGATGGGTCCTCCCCAGTTCTATCCTCTCCCATCTCTCTCTGATTCCATAGCACCAGGATGATGCAACTCTTTCCCTCCAACTGCTTACCTCAACTTTGAGGGCATAACAGACTTACACACCTGACAAATGTGATAAGATTGTTAAGTACGTCCTTTGCTTGAACATCACCATGAGGACACTTAGATACGAAGCATGTGAGATTTGGGGAGTCTCAGAACACGGGACCATTGGTATTCTCTTTGATGCTGGCACCTGAAACATTTTGCAGCCCATTATTCCAGGGCATCGTTCTGATGTGGTTTGGCAGAAGGCTTGTTTAAACCTGAGAAAACAACAGTGTCCTATATTGGCTCACCATGTAGTCCCATCTTTATTTCCTATGGGGCCTCAGGTGCTGGTTTCATAAGTAAGCCTTCTCAAAGAGTAGATCGGGGCGTCGTAACTTCCGAAAGAAAATTACCTTGTACAGCAAGAATGAGGAACTGGGAAGAAGACCACTCGAATTTCAGTTCTAGTCTTCCCTCAATTACTCGTCCACAGTGTAAGTCAAAAGACAAAAGTCTCTTTTCTCTGGGTTGGATTTTCAGATCTCTAAATCAGACGAGGTGATCGGGCACTTGAGCTTCCAAATGTATTTTAGCTTTAAAATTCTATGCTTTTATACACTCTTCTCCCAAATTAAATTCAAACTCGCTTTGCTTATATCCTTCTTTCATTAAGAAATGCATTCAGAACACCTAAAGTCATAGCATAAGGGAGTAAAGTTATCCGTGTCATAAAATATTGAATAGCTATTAAAATCTGTTTATGAAGATTTTCATCCATATGGGAAAACAGGTGTCAGAGAGTCTTAAAAAAATATAACAAATTATATCAAGTTCCGTGTGCACTATGACACTTGGTAAGTGGGGAAAAAATGATAAATGAAGTCAAGACAGAAAAAGAGAATTTACTAAATAGCTACTTCTGAGAGGTGAGATTATGTGTGCTTTTTGTTTTGTTTGCTTTTTGCATTAGTTCCAAAATTCCTCAAGTGACTGTGTATTCTCATCAGGGGAAATAAAGCACTTTTTTTTTTTTTCAAGTAAGTTACTGTTCATTTATATTGGATGTTATTTTGAATCAAATCAGAATATCACGAAGAGCCTATCTTTTTGTTTGTTTGTTAGCCTTTCTATATCATTCCTTTGAGATAAATTTCACTAAGAAATGTCTTCCAGCCTGGCCGGCTTGGCTCAGTAGTTGGGCGTCAACCTATGGGCCTGGAGGTCAAGGTTAGATTCCTGGTCAGGGTACATGCTGGTTGCGGGCTCAATCCCCAGTGGGGGACTTGCAGGAGGCAGCTGCTCAATGATCCTCTCTCATCACTGATGCTTCTATCTCCCTCTCCCTTCCTCTCTGAAATAAATAAAACTATTTAAAAAAAAAAAAAAGAAGTGAATCCCGTGATTTAAGAAAAGCGGCGTGTGTCTGTCCTAACTGCTTGATTTCCAGATGTATGGGAAGCCTATGTGTAAAATCTCATGAAGCCAAGAGAATGATCTGGCAAGAGGCGATGATGTTAATAAGATTGCTTTTATTTCCTCTAATGGGAGAAAAATGCAAAAGCATCAGCGACCTCGATTTTTAAAATTCATTCTTCAAAACATTTCTCTACGTAATTGTATTTAAAAATTATGATCTGCCCAAGTTCCTCTACTCTTGGAAGACTATCGGCAATTAGTGGTCTGGCATTCCTGAAATTCCTCCCAGCCACCATCACCAGCTTGTGATTTGCTGTGATAAAGCCCATACCTCCCTTCCTGCTTTTGGCCATGACTCTAATCTCATCCCCTTTCCAGAGGAGGTGAATCGCTTTTGATAAGGGGGGGATGTGTGCAGGAGGGAGTCTCAGGGAGATATTAGGGTCAAAGTAGAATCTTGCTTTGCAAGCCCATTTTTAAAAATTTAATATATTCCTTTAAATTCATTCCTTGTGCTGGGGGAAAAAAAAAGATTTATTTGGAAAAAGCTGCTAAGGTAATAAGAAAGTATAAATCTTTTGGCTGATTGTGGAGATTTTTAAAAGATGCAGAGAGAAAAGCTGAGCTTGGGTTGCCAGGTGAGCGAGGAATCAGGTCGCTGGGACTCGCTGCCCACCCCCCACTCCCTCTGTGGAGACATCGCGTTTCTTAAGCCTCACTTTGCCCATCTGTGAAGGAAGCAAGACGTTTCCTCTAAGACAGGTGTAAGGAAGCTTAATGGAACCGGGGTCATAAAGAGCTTTTGACAAAAGCCCCATCCTGACATAATGTGGTATCGAGACTAAGAACAATTACCCTGCCTGAAGCCTAGACACAATTTTCTTCCTAGGCAAGCGCAGACAGGAGGATGCAGTGGGTCTTATTCATCGCTGCACACCTGGACTGCCTGCTTTGGGAAAGCAGTTGCTGTCCGTCTTGGACTCTCTGGGATGTGCAATGTCTGCCTCCTGGAGGACAGCGGCAGGGGAGGGGCTAGTCTCTGTGGCTGTCTTGTTGTCTTGCTGTCTCTGAGGGTATACGGCTCACCTTTCAGGTAATTCTCAATCATTGCACTTTGTTTGAGGACAGGAATGCTTGAGAACAGGCACCCCTCTGAAATGGGTGGGTGGGATCATTTCCTCATGCCCCTCAGCAGGGAAACACATGTGGCCTAGAGTGAGCTGGGACCTTCCCATTATTACAGTCCTGTTCCCACACCTGGGAGATACAGCTCACCAATCTGCATCTCCTTTTTAATTTTTAAATAATTTTTTATTGATTTCAGAGAGGGAGAGAAAGACAGAGAATCAACAATGATGAGAGAGAAATCATTGATCAGCTGCTTCCCGCATGCCCCACACAGGAGATCAAGTCTGCAACCCGGGCATGTGCCCTGACCGGGAATCAAACCGTGACCTCCTGGTTCATAGGTCAATGCTCAACCCCATGAGTCATGCCAGCCTGGCTGCATCTCCTTTTGGACACCATCCAAACCCACTGTCTTCCTTCTTTTACGTTTCTCAGGCTGACTGACTGAAAGTGAAGTCAGGAAAGAGATTTTTTTCCATGTAAGCAGCCTTATCCTGATGCAAATCTTCCTGAAGCAGATTCTCTTTTCCATCAGTTCCCACACTCATCCAGCAACCCATAAATGTTGACTCACTGACTCAGCATCTCTATGGGGAGTTATTAGAGATGCGTTCATAGAGGGAGCAAGCTATAGAAGGGTCTTAAATGGGCTGGGAAGATTTGAACTGTCAGGGAAGAACGGGGGACAGCCCAGGAAATAACCTATGTGCCTTGGGGACAGGCAAGACTTCCACCTGCCTTTCTAGAATAAGCTGTCCACTCACCCATTCATGCATTTTCATTCCTTCATTCAATAAACGTTAACTCTCTTCCTACAGTGGATCAGACACTCCTCTAAGCCACAGTCTCTGCCTTCAAGACTCGCCCAGGTTTATAGACTGGGTCACAGGCAATGACAAACCTGTGTGTTGAGTAGATGCAGGGTAGGTGCAGGGCGTGAAGAAGCAGACACCTATGTCTGTTGCACAAAGTTTAGAAAATCTTAACATAGGAGGTGACTGTTGATGTGGTTTTAACTCGTGGGTGTATGGTGGGGGTCTAGTAGAACATAACACTGAGTGTCAGGAAATGGTGTTGAAGATAGGCTAAGCACTACAGGTTTGTAAGCAAGGGGACAATATATTGGAGATGGGGGGGTAGAGATTACTAGATATATAGACATTTGCTGAAGTAAAAGATTCTCCAAAGGATACTCAATTTTCAAAGGTAGAAATTTCAGGTGAGCCCCCAGATTTGAGGGGAGCACTGACTACCCTTTTCCCAAGATTAGTGTTGCTGCTCTGGGCAACACAATAGAAGACGTAGGGGACACAAGTATCCACAGAAGATGTGCAGGTTCTTCAAGCCTTGCTCAGACACAGGCTACTTGGTATAAAACTTGCACACAATGAGGGAGGAAGGTCACCTCACTGTGTAACCCTCCCCCCCCCCCGTTTTAAAAGATTATTTAGCAGCATCTCGTGAGGTCTGAGTGTAATTTTGTTCAACCTTTATTTAAAAAATCCACCTCTATGACTGGCCCCTTAGGTGATAACTTAAGACAGATTTCTCTTTAATAGTTTTATGACAATTTAAGTCTCTAGCTCATTCATCTCATTTTATTTCCCATACCCACAAAAGGAGCCTGGGGTTCTGCCCAGGGGAGAGAGAGGGAACCAGGTACCTGGAAGGCCAAGGCCAAGTCTCTTTGACTGGTTGCTACTCTACCTAGAATTCTACACCTTGGAGGCATCTGAGCTTCAGCATTCTGGACTGGGGGATAGTCAATCCTATGTCCATACTCTAATTCCTTGAGAAGTCATTGAAACACTGATCATCAGTTTTTTTATTTGCAAAATGGAAATGAACGTTGCAGAATTGTTGTGTGACTCAAATGAGAAAGCGTGTGAAAATGCCCAAGAAGGTGAGGAACTCAAAAACAGACCATTTTGCCTGGCCAGTGTGGCTCAGTGGTTGAGTGTTGACCTATGAACCAGGAGGTCATGGTTCAATTCCCAGTCAGGGCACATGCCCAGGTTGCTGGCTTGATCCCCAGCAGGGTGCATGCAGGAGGCAGCCGATGGATAATTCTCATCATTTATGTTTCTGTCTTTCTCCCCTTCTCCCTTCCTCTCTCTGAAATCAATAAATACATATTTTTAAACAATAGACCATTTCCTGAATGCTGAGAGATGTTTACATGACACACACACAAAAAAACCCCAAAGCCCAAAAAACCATCATTAGCATTTCCTGTCCACCTCTCCTTTCTCGTCCACCATTTCTCTCTCCTCTGCTCTCACAGTCGTAAGAAAGAGGTGGCTATCTATTCCATTCCTAATGTTTACGAAGTGACCACATTCCAGGGAGACCAGCATTCACAGAGCTGGCAGCGCACACACTCAGGGCTGCTCCGTAAACACCTCTCCTTTCACTAGGGCTTACTTGTAGAGATTAACCTGCGTGTTCCCTAAATGTACGTCAATAATCACTGAGTTCATCACCAACACGAGGTCTCCGAGGAAACGTCCACCTGTGTGCAGAAAAGCCCAAGGGCCAAAAGGAAGGAGAAATTAAACTTCTCCATGGTTGCACGATTCCCCAGCAGCAGAAGAAATCGTGCTTCTTTTCATCATCGATGCAGAAGCAGTCATTGTCCAGAGTCCCGGGCAAACCAGGGTCCCTGCAGCACCAGCTGTGGGCCACATCCCCTGTTGAGCAAAAGGAGACGGGAGCCACGTGCTGAGGATTTTAGAGCCTGGGAAGGTAGGAGAGTAAATACAAGATGCTGATTCTTCTGCCAGTAATTGTAGCTCAAGGCTGAATCTTCGAATTCTTTCAACCTTAGCTAAATATAACTCAGAGGTTTGAATTCTTATACACTCCCATTGCATTTATCCACAGGATGAGGGTCACACACTAAGTGCTTTTTCTGATCATAAAAAAAGGTCCCAGGCCGTGAATTCATTCTCTTTTCAGCATATTTCACCAATATTCCTTCAGTTGTAAATAGCAGTGATATTTCTATTAAATTCATTTTCTCACTTGGGGGCACATCTACTCCAAATATGATCTCATTATCTACAAGGAGGCAGGTTCCCGCTGGACCCTCCAAATTAGGCCACTGCGCTCCCTTGTTTGTGCCTTTGAAATGCATTCCTACAGGGGCAATGCTATCTAGTCCTTCAAAGAGCAGAAGCTCACCGATCCATTCTGCAGAAGATCAAGAAAAATGAAGGTAATATTTCTCCTTGGCGCGCCCATATTTATTGCCTCACCACCACGCAGCTCTTTCTGCTCCCCTCTCTGATGGGCACTAATGCAGAGCCAATGCATTTGGATCCAAGTGCAGCTTAATGTGCCCAGAGATGAATCCTCTGCCCTGCTCTGTATCGAAGCCATCTCGCAGCATCTAGGTAAATTATACGCCACGGCTCCAGTTTGGTCTACTAATTTTTTAATGTACATGAAATATTCAGGGTGATTTGTGAGGCATGCAGTACCTCTCATGAATCCATCCTGATGCTGCCTTTGCTAAGAATATGTTTTTAAGGGCTGCCCACGTCCATCTGGAGCTGAAGTTTTCGAACTAAATTAAACATTTACTGGCTGAATGGATAGTGCGGTGGAGCCTAAGAGTCCCATCAGGACTCTGTTCCTCCTCCATTGCTTCCCGCCTTTGCTGCCAATGCCTTCTGGAGTCTTTGTAACTTGTCCTCGTGACTCTGCCCCTGGCACACTTAATGGGTGGAGGAACTGAAGCTGGGGTAATTTTTCAACTTCATGGGCTCCAAAGACACCGGGAGTATCCAGGGTCTTTTCCCCACTCAATGGATTGGAGGTGAAGACAAAAGCATGAAAACAAAGCCCCTTAAATACTAAAGAGCTTATGGGATTCCAAACAGTAAGCGTAAGGTCACAGTTTTCAGGCACCTGAATTGGACAGATTAAAATGGCTCACGTAATTTTATTGGCTGGGGTGATGCAAAGAACAGGACTTTTGTGTTCAGAAATTGGGGTTTGATTTCCAGATTTGCCAATCACGAGTGGTGAGACCGAAGACATTCCTTTTAAGCTTTCTGTGCCTCCCTTTGCCCTTCTGAAGTTTGGGGAAATTAATGTCACTGTCAGAGGCTATTGTGAGGAGTAGAAGAATTAATGTGTCTGTGTGCCCAGAACTCCGCAAGCGCTCAGTCAAGCTTAACTTTCTCCCTCCTCTCCTCGTTCATTTTCTCGATGGCTCTTTCCACTATCCCACCCTATTTTGCAATCAGAAAGCTTTCATGTGGGGAGCTGTTTGGCAGGCCAGTAACACACATTTTTCATATCTGATGCTCACAACAGTACACCACAGTGGGCATTAGTATTCCCACTCCACAGAGGAAATACTGAGGTTTCAGAGTCTAGAAAAATTGGCACAGGGCACACCCCACGTCATAATGCCAAGATTCTAAACCCTATAGATGATTTCCCAAATCCATCTATGTTTTTCAAACATGCCTCCCCATTCTTCTCACATCATTTGGCCTTTATTCTGCAGGGAAAACACATCCCAGAATATAACCTCTCGCTTATTTTTTAACTATATTATGGCACTATCTCTGGTTGCCAAAGCAGGGCTGGATTTGAACATCAAGAAGACAAAAATCACGACTACAGAAGAAATACACAATTTGAACATAGATAATGAAGACAAAGAAATTGTCAAAGATTTTGCGTACCTTGGTTCAATCATCAATTTAAGTGGAGACTGTGGCCTTGACATCAAAATAAAGCTGAGAAGAATTAGGATAGATCATCAAGAGCAGAGACGTGTCATTGCTAAAACCACCCACATAGTCCCAATTATTCCCTGTGGATGGGGAAGTTGGCCAATGAAGAAGGCAGATGGGAAAAAATTCATTAGTAATATGGTGTTGGAGGAGAGTTCTACGAATACCCTGGACCACCAGAAAGACGAACAAAGAGGTCCTAGAGCAAATGAAGCCTGAAACATTGCTGGAGGCAAAAATGACAAAACTGAAACTGTCCTACTCGGAGCGTATCCTGAGAATGCAGGGTTCTTTGGAAAAGACAATCATGCTGGGAAAAATAGAAGGCAGCAGGAAAATAGGAAGACCAAGTATGAGATGGATTGACTCCATAAAAGAAGCCATAGGTGCCCGGCTGGTGTGGCTCAGTAATTGAGTGACCCACGAACCAGGAGGTCATGGTTCTATTCCTGGTCCCACATGCTGGGCTTGCGGCTTGATCCCCAGTAGGGGGCGTGCAGGAGATAGCTGATCAAGATCAATGATGTTTCTCTCTATCCCTCTCCCTTCCTCTCTCTCTAACAATCAATAAAATCATATTTATAAAAAGAAAAGAAAAGAAAGAAGAAGAAGCCACAGGCATGTATCTACAGAATCTGTGCAGGGATGTTGAGGGCAGGACATTGTGGACATCACTCATTCATAGGCTAGCCAGCAGTTGGAGCCGACTTAACAGCACGTAACAAACAATTCAAGTTGCTCTGAATCTCTAGTCAATGTCTTTGGGATACCTTATTGCCACTCTAATTTCATAAGCGTTTCATGAGCTTTAACCAATTTATTAGAGATTTCTTATCCCCATTTTATGCCATATGCATTCTGTGACTCCCCCTATTTTTTTACATGCCCCATCTTCATATTTTCATTCTTTTTAATAGCAGCTTAACGTTGTAGTATCTTGCATTATTGACCACTTATCCTTTGCTTTATTCATCCATTTATTTTCTTCTACTTCTATTTTTTCACTGCGTAGCTCCCCTATTTTCCAGACGCATTAAGTTATTAACTCCATCCATTTCTTTCCTGTCTTCACCTGCAATAATATGACTTCACATATTCATTCCTCTTCCAATGCGTCTACCGGAAATCCAGTATCTGCAGTTCATGTTTTCCCTTAGCTGCCGTGCACTCTTATTTTTAGCCTAATTACGAGCGTAATGAAGCTCTGATCGTGATTTTCCAGGTTTTCCCCTTCAACGGCTTGAATCATAACCTCCCTAGTTGCCAAGTCCGTTACTTTTACCCCTTAGAAGCATGAATAAAAGATTCAATTAGAAAGCCATCTTGCCCTATATCACAAATTCTTGGCCACGGTTTCTTCCCTTCCTTCTTTGCCATCTCAGCTACCCTCGGTCATTAGAAGTGACCCAGTTTGAAGACCTTTGTTTTTTTTGTTCCGTTGTGAAAAGGGGTTGTCACTGTGGTTAGGTTGTAAGTGTGCTGGCGACGTTTGGCGTTCAGAACGGTGGAATTAGAGAACATGAGCCCTAGAAAGGCCTCTGAGTGTCATTTTGAAAAAATGGCACAAGATTGTTGAATTTTTAAAAAATGAACCCAGAAAGGATCATTTTACCATCGCTGCTATTTTGAAGAAGTCCCTGATTTTGCTAAGTCTCACTGGTACCCTCTGCAACACAGGATGACAAAAGTAGATTCCGATCTACCTTATGGAGCGGTGGTGTGTGTGGTGTGGCACCAAACGGTCGGCATGTGGGGACGGGTCCAGTGTAATTCCAGGCACATAGTGTCTTCTCAAATGAATGCCAGGGACATAGGAAGCTAGTACCACCACACTGCCCAGCAAGCCTTGAATGGCAGCACCACGTGGTCAGCCAGTCGATACTGGACCAAGGCAACTGACAGAAACCTCACAACTTGCCAGGTGTGCCCATTCTGCCTTCAGAAAATACTGACTGCTAAAATGTTCTTTCAGTTTGGGGCAGGGTCTTTGACACAGTTCAGGAAGTTTCGTCAAAAATGTTCTCTACCTGCCCTAGCTGGTTTGGCTCAGTGGATAGAGCAGCCCTCGGAATGAAGGGTCCCAGGTTCCATTCTGGTCAAGGGCACATACCTCTACCTTGGTTGCAGGCTCAACCCCCAGCCCTGGTCGGGGCTCGTGTAGGAGGCAACCAATTAATGTGTCTCTTTCACATCAATGTTTCTCTCTCTGTGTTTCTCCCCCTCCCTTCAACTCTTTCTAAAAATCAATGGAAAGATATCCTCGGGTGAGGAGTAACACACACACACACACACACACACACACACACACAGCCATCATCTAGTGCTATACAAAATTCACTAGATGGGCTCTTGTCTCTCTCTTTCTCTTTTAGTCCATATAGGACACTTTGATGATAAGCAGATGAGATATTCAGATTTTTAAATAGAGTTCCCAAGTACTTCCCCAGCAATTTCAAGGTTACGTCATGGTTTCCATAGTTTCCAGCCCCCCTCAGCATCCCCTTCTCTCACCTCTGGACTGTCTAAATGTGCAAGGTCCCAGATCTGACTGAAGTATTTCAGGAGCAGCCTGCATGGTGCAGAGTGAAACAGAAAAACTGTGTTTCTTGTTCTACATAGTGGACTTCTCGTTACAAAGCCCAGGAGCACAATCACTTTTTCAGCAGCTACACCTCGCAGCAAATTGTTTTAACTACATTTATAATCAGCCAGAATCTTCAGTTCCTTTTCCTCCATCTACACTTGGAAAGTTGATTTTTGAGGTCCAGTTTCAGAAACTCACATTTACTTTGGGTCCATCTGGTTTATCAGTATAATCCACTGTGATTTCAAGAGAATAGAGATCACCCCAGAAATTTATTGGTCAGTTTTATAAATGCTTTTTTTTAGGACTTAGTTTGAGATGCTGCTTCAAGCCTCTGGGGATACATTGGCTAAAAGCACACATCTTTTATTACATAAACAGAACTTAGAGATTTTAAACAACTAAGTTCAACAACAACCATAAAAGGGATACCAAGGAGCCAATAGACACATGAAAAGATGCTCAACCTCATTAATAATCAGGAAATGAACATCAAAACCACAATGAGATATCACATCTGACCTGTCAGAATGGCTATCATCCAAAAGACAACAAATAACAAGTGTTGGCGAGGATGTGGATAAAAGGCACTGTTGGTGGGATTGTAAGTTGATGCAGCCACTGTGGAAAACAGTATAGAGTTTCCTCAAAATATTAAAAAATGGAACTGTCTTATGACCCAGTGATTCCACGTCCTAAAAACCCCAAAACACCGATCAGAAAGAACACATGCACTTTATGTTTATAGCAGCATTATTTACAATAGCTAAGATCTGGAAACAGCCCAAGTGCCCATCATGGATCTTGATGTTCAACGACTCGTTAATGCTAGCAAAGCTAAGATAGTTCTCCTGATAGTGTGTGTCCATGTGTGTTTGTTATGTTTGTGTGTTGGAGAGCAGGAGAGAGAATTTAAGTTGATTTGCTTCAATCTTGGTTTTCTTTTGAGAAGGATCTTGTTTTCCCATGTTTATGCTTTTTAAAAAAGTCTTATTTAATGAGTTTTTGCTCACAACCAAGCTCCCAGACCCTTACCTGCCGAGTTGATTTAACCAGTCAGGTATCTTGACAAAGTAACTGCCCAATTACCAGATTTTTATAATTGCTTCATTGGGGCATTAAGCCTGAGAAATATGCATATTCACGACCTCAGTGTCTCCTCTATTTTTCATCCCTCTGTTTTGAGTTTGAAAAATTGGCATGGAAATTGTTTCCTGACACTTCTTTTGAACCCTTAAATTATGTACCTATGACTAATAGCAACGTCTCAGGATGTTCTTTCAGAGAGGAAATCTAGTCTGAAAATCTGTCCTTCGTTTCTCATTCTGCAATTTCCCCAAAAGATCAGTTCCGGCATGTGCTTTGCCCCCTACCCTCCCTGCAGCCCACATAAGCCCACTCCACCCCATCCCCCACTGCTCACATGCACTTTCTCCATCTTATCAGACACGTTATTTTTGTCCCCCATATTACACACGTTTTATTAAAGCTGAAAAATGAGAGGGTATTCCGTATTGAAAGAATTCAGCATGGAGTTGAAAGTCAAACCAAATCTGCAGGTAGCTAAATACCAGCCATGGGCACTAGTAATAGGCTAGGTACACTGTCAGCTGCCCGCAGGGGAAGGCTGAGTATGTCCAGCTCACCGCCATGGCGGCAGCCCCTGGAACACTGTGTTGCATAAGCAGCCACTCACCCAATGCTGAATTGTGAATGAAGCTATACCTGGTCCCAGTTATGCCTTCCTGTCTCTGGTTCATCCAGGCTGTTCCAGATTTACAGGCTTCTTTGAAACCCCACTCCTGCCCAACCGGCTTGGCTCAGTGGTTAAGCATCAACCAGGAGGTCATGGTTCAATTCTCGGTCAGGGCACATGCCCGGGTTGCAGGCTCAGTCCCCAGTGTGGGGCTTGCAGGAGGCAGCCAATCAAGATCAATGATTCTCTCTCATCATTGATGTTTCTATCTCTCTCCCCCTCTCCCTTCTTCTCTGAAATTAATAAAAAATATATTTTAAAAATAAAATAAATCCTACTCCTCTTCACTCTATGGACCTCATTCATAAAACTGGGCACTGAAGATTCTCACACTTTATGGTCCTTCTCCTGAGCCTTGGCCTTAACCAGTCCCATATTTGCAAACTCACCCCATGACCACTCTGCACTCACAACCCGGCAACCTTGGCCTGGCAACTTCCAGTATTTGGGTCCCCTAGGCCCCTTAGACCTGACACTGAACCCTACCTCTTTACTTTCCAGCGTGTGCCTCTGAATCCTGGGGATGTGGATGCTGATTTCTGCTCAGAATGTGGCTCCCACTCTGTAGACACAATCTTCCCCCACAAACTGAGATCTCCCCACGTTTACCAAGTTCCAAGCACGGTGCTCACCCAGCCACCTGGTCACACTCGCCCTGACCTTTCCACATCAGACTTGTGTCCAAGAGCCGAATATCTCCTTGCCCATGGTCCTGTCCCAGTCCCTCCTATGTCCCCATTGGTCTGATTAGCACTTTTATTTGGGTACCTAGTGAATTCTCTGTCACTGTACATAATCAGAGACTGAACAACCACTGACAGGAATTTTATAGAAGTGATTCAAGCCTCAGCTGAAAGATCAGATTAACTTGTCTTTGATGCCTCTTTTAATCTTGAACTTCCGACTATACAAACTATGCCCCGTGAAATATGTAGAAGTCAATGTTTGCCTAAGCCATGCTATTTTATGCAATGTGATTCAAAACTTTACTCAAGGATCTTGAGATGCCATGTGAAATTTATATAGGAGGATTCTGTCGCTTACTAAATAGAGGGACTAAATCATGTTTCCCCGAGGGCAGGTTTTCAGTGAGGATGGCTGCATATTTATCTGAGTATCTGAGGGATCCTTTCTGACTATTCTTATCTCACAAGATGATTTACCTAATCACGGAGGCTTCTCCATGGACATGCTGAGATGGTCTAGGTAACAGGCATTCCTTCTTCTCTTGCTGAAGTCCTTCCATAGTGTTCTGTTCCCCGGTGGACAATATACAAATTCCAAGAGGATAGGGTCCCTCCTCACCCAGTGGTTTCAGCTCCTGCAGTGCCCCCATATCAAGCACAGCCTTGGGCACTCCAAGCTCACTGCGCTTCAGGGACCACATTAAACTACCTCACACCTTTTTCACTTTCCCCTCTAGGTTCCCTCTGCTTTGGATTCCCCTTGCCCACTATCGCTCAGTCAAAAACCTGCCCTTCCTCAACGGTTAACTTGAATCACTTCCTTTTTGGAAATCCTTTTAACCCAAATTGTCTCCCTCTATAAAAGTCAGTTCTTTCACTCTCTGGGTTCCATCACACCTGGCCTTCTCTTGGTGCTCATCCACTGAGTTGGTATTATATTTTTGCGGCTCTTTCTCTCCCTGTGCCGTACTCAGAAGTCCAAGTCTCATTCATACCTATATCTCCTTTATCCATCCCAGTTCCAGGCACTAGTAAGTCCATGATAGATATAAGTTGAATGAACATGTTCATTCATTAATAAGATGAACATAGGTATTTTTATGTAAACCAACTTTCCAAAGGATTTCCCAGTCAATACAGTGATGAGCAAAAGATGTTCTAAAGTGAAGATTTCTTGCCTGTTTCACAGGACATCACTCTACATATTAAAAAAATAACGATTTCATCACTTTTTAAAATTAGTTGAACTCAATGTCCTCAAAGACTTCTCTTTATTCACTCAAAATGACTCTCAATGTCAAATGTATGTCACCAAGACATTATTTCCTCATCATCACCTTCAATATCTTCAAAGTTAATTAAGCTCTTATGACCTTCTTAACCTTTACTGATAGTGTTTCACAGAAGTCTAAATTATAGCCCACAAACTCCTAAGAAATGATAGGATCATTTGAGGTCGTTAGGACAAAAGTCTATGGGGAATTTTTACCATTTCTTATACAGTAGCCCCCTCTTATCCAGGGGAATACATTTTTAGGACCCCCCATGGATGGCTGAAAGTGCATATAGTACCAGACCCTATATGTACTATGTTGTTGTTTTTTAATATATCTTTATTGATTTCAGAGAGAAAGGGAGAGGGAGAGAGAGAGATAGAAACATCTGTGATGAGAGAGAATCATTGATCGGCTGCCTCCTGCATGTCCCCCTTGGGGATCGAGCCTGCAACCCAGGCATGTGCCCTTGACAGGAATCAAACCTGGGACCCTTCAGTCCACAGGCCAACTCTCTATCCACTGAGCCAAACCAGCCAGGACTGTACTATGTTCTTTTTTTTTTTTTTTGCTATACATACATAACTTGTCACTTAAAGAAAGCACTTTATGACTTCTCTTTGGCATACCCAAATTGCAAGCATCACTACCCTTGTACTTTGAGGTTGTTATTAAGTAAAGTAAGGGCTATTACTTTGTGGTGGGGATGTGTCATTTTTTAAGACACATCCCCACCGCACACACACACATACTGCATTTGAGGTTATATCTCTTAATCCATGGGTTGCTCTTCTTTTTCCTTCCTTGCAAATCTCTAAAATAATGTTGTATTCTTCACTTACAGTTGACATACAGTATTATATGTTTCAGGTGTATAACACAGTGATTAGACATTCATATATCTTACAAAGTGATCTTCCCCATAAGTCTAGTACCCACCTGGCACCATACATAGTTCTTACAATATTACTGACTATATTCCCTACACTGTACTTCACATCCCCATGATTATTTTGTAACTGCCAATTTGTACTTCTTAATCTAAGAACAAGTTATTTTTAATACGATACTACTGAGTTTATTTTCCCCTTCATCAGCACTGGCTGTGTGATTTTAGAGACAGCCACATGTCTTCTAGCAGGCTTAGCTTTTTCATCTGAAATTATTCACTTCATGGGACTACCCTGATGATTAAATGAGATACAGCAATGTGTGGCATCTGGCATCTGCCATCTAGTAAGTGCTCACTTAAGGTCAGATCTCTATTATTTGTTTTCCAAAATGTCTGTCCAGAGAGCCACCTGAAACAGGGACCATACTTCAATTTGGGAACATCTAAGATGCTGCAAAGCAGGAACCATGCTATTCCTGGTTGCATTTCCAGCCTTTTAGAAACTGCACTAAACAGAGTAGAGAGAAGAAAGGAGCTAATTTGGACTTAAATATTCAAAGTGCCAGGTACTTCTCTAATCATTTTGTATGTATTTTCTCACTTCAACTGCCCAGTAATCCTACAAGGTAGCTGTTATTATCCTCACTTTTCAAAAGGTAAAAAGGTAAAAGTCAGGCTCCGAGAGCTGAAATAATGTATGATGTGAGATCACAACGTTTGTTAACTGCCAGACAGAAGCCCAGATGTGTCTGTATCCAAGTATATGTCTTATTTTCCCAAAGTAAAACCGACACTGTGTATAGACTACGATTCTCTTCCCTGATGTAGGTTCTATAGGACAGTAGAAGGGGCTGCAAGGTGGGATAGTTTCTGTGATTAACTTAGTTTGGAAAACACTAGATTACACAAACAAACAAAACACTTTGTTTTGGGGGTGATATAAGAGATATAACCCCAAATGCAGTATGTGTTATGGGGGTGGGCCAAAGTAGGCTTACAGTTGTTCATATGGAAAAAGACATATGCCGGTAATGATTACTACAATAGCTTTATTACCTCAAAATAATGTCATTCACACAGCAGATCTACTTTTGTCTACCCCGAGTATCCTCTGTTTGTAGGCCTTCTCAGAGCCTTGAATGAGTTAACAGAGTTAACCCTAAATCTCCAACAGTGTGAGGGAGCTGCTATATTTGATCGTGTTCTATAGCACACTCTGGGATACCCTATCCTAGGGAAATAATCTGTAAGTGTCCATCTGTTCCACTAAAGAGTCCAGTATTTCAGTGCATTCTTCATTATTTGGAAAAATAACCAAAGACCAATACCGTTCTTTGGGTGCCTCTGCAGCGTCCATTACTAATCTCCTGAGGCAGATAGACATCCTCAGCAAATACGATGGCGGTGTTTAATGAGGGCAGATCTACACAAAACATGCATTTTCCAGCAGTATTTTCTCCCAGTTTATTGTGCAATGCTTGGCTCTTAGGTACCAGAGCCCTAGACACCCAGCTGCTATAAATCACCTGAGAAAGGTGATCATTAAATAGATTAAAATGCATAAGAATTACCTAAATGTGGACCATTAGATTAAATGAAGCAGCTACAGTATAATGCCCTGACGGCTCCAGAAACTTTATTTAGGTTATCACTGTACCAGTGTTGTGCAAATTGCAGGATTAAGGAGAATATTACAAACCTTACGGCTTCCCCCCTCGCCCCCCCACCCCATCTGCTAAGGGCTTGCAACTGAGATTCCTCCAAGGCTTAATAAACAGTTACCTCCAAGAAGGCAGGATGAAGCTGACTTCCTAGTCCAATCTGCATTTCGATGTGGTTTAGAGCAAAGCCTTATCTCTGTGTGGCATGTTTGCAGGAATAACAATGTTTAAATAATGTCTGCAATGGAGCATAAAAATCCTTTGTAACTCAAATGGACATATTGAGAAATCTTAAGCTTCAGCTCGCATTACCTTGGCGATGTTTCTTTCAAAGACTGACAGCAAGGCAGCATCGCTCTCAGAAAGCACCTCTCCAAGAGCCCTGCGCGTATTTTTGATGTTGTTCTCGCTTGCAAGCCCTCCTCATAACTCTAATAAAGGCCAATTTGGGGAAGCAGGAGTGGTTTGAGCTCTAAATTTTTCATGAAATTCTATGTGAAATGGAAGCAGTCCGTCTATTTCTTTCTGTCTAACCTGATCACTGGAGAAAGAGGGAATAGAAAACAGTGTACATGCTTGTGCCTTCAAAAAGAAAATGCCTGTTAATTGGAGTCGTTTCGGAAGCTACGGGTAAGATCTTTTTGGCAGAGAAAAACATCAGCCAAGGTGGTGTTTTTTTTTCTCCTTCATGTCAAACTACATTTTGTCCTCTTATTAGATCATTTCATTTTATTGAGGCTGAAAGCAAGACAGGGAAGGGGAGAAAAGGGAGCTCACACTGGCTGTGTCGGTTCAGTGCCAAGTAACGTGCTTGGTGTTCTCCGTGTGGTCACAGTGCGCGGCATTTAATCCTCATAACAACCTCTCCAGGAAGACACACTGACTCATTCATCAATTGATCCAACTGATGAACTAATAGGCTATCGTGGTAGAAGCAGATTTTGAACCGACTTCTACCTTGAACAAGTCCATATGCTTTCCACTATATTCTGCTGTTTCACCAAGTGTCACACATGTGCCAACACAAAGCATCCACCAGAAAGTCACAAAACACTGGGACTGCTGTTTTCGGGGACGCGTTGGTAGCAGATGTCAGGAAATGAGCGTAGTGACTAAGCCTGGATCCTTTTTGCAAAATGAAAGAAGGTGAGGGGTGAGAGTGGGGGGCTGGAGAGGAAAGCAACACTCACAAAATACTTAGGTAAATAAGAGACTCTACTAAGCGCGTTACATACATTATCTCATGAAATGCTCATCACAGTCCTATGAGGTGGGCACTGTTATGTCTATTTCACAGATGAGAAAAACCGAGGCTTATAGAGAGACTAGTGACCCGGTGCACAAAATTCGTGCACATTTAAAGGGGATTAGAGGAAATAATTTAATATTGCTATTTGCCCTTTCTCTATAATAGAAGTGTCAGAGATGAAAGAAAATTAGTAAAATGTATATGAAAACCTTCCTCCTGTCAGAGTCTGGGGCACACCACAGGACCCAGAGTCAAGTCCCCACCTACCCACATGCACCTCAAAATCGCATGAGACCCAGACCTGGCTGCCCCCCACCCCCACTGGGCTAGATCCAGACCCAGCCAGTCCCACCCTTGTCAAGCACTGCCGGGCAGGGGGCGTAGCCTCAGGTCCCCTGGCCCAGCGCCAGGATGGGGGTTGTGGTCTCAGGTCCCCCAGCCCAGACTGGGGCGGTCGGCGTGCCTTGAGGTCCTCCATCAAGCCCCTCCAGGTGGGGGACACGACCTGAGATCCCCTGTCAAGCCCCGCTGGGTGGGGGGCATGGCCTGAAGTCCCCTGTCAAGTCCAGCCAGGCAGGGGAGCGCAGCCTCAGGTCCCCTGGCCCGGTGCTGGGGCGGGGGGTGCGGTCTGAGGTCCCCTGGCCTGGTGCTGGGGTGGGGGGCATGGCCTGAAGTCCCATGTCAAGCCCCACCTGGTGAGGGGCGCGGCCTGAGTGCTGGGGCGGGGGAAGCAGCCTGAGGTCCCCTGTCAAGCCCTGCCGGGTGGGGGCGTGGCCTGAGGTATGCTGTCAAGCCCCACAGGGGGCGGGTGAGGGCGTAGCCTCAGGTCCCTGCTGATGCTTGTTAAGTCTCCTTATGGGAACTTGGCCTCAGCAGTGGGTGCATCCATCTTTGTGACGGAGTGACAGTCAATTAGCATATTCCCTCTTTATTAGATAGGATTGGCTGCTGAAAGTCAGAGAGCCAGCGAAGGGTAGAACTGAGAGAGATCTTGGTTATATGAACCCAGGCCCCCCCCTAGGAGCACAGTGTACTATTTAAATGCTACGGAGTAAAGTAGCTTGAAGTTTCTGTTTGCTTCTTAGTTTACTTTTTTAAAAAAATATATATTTTTATTGATTTCAGAGAAGGAAGGGAGAGGGAGAGAGAGATAGAAACATCAAGGATGAAAGAGAATCATTGATCAGCTGCCTGTTGCACACCCCACACTGGGGATTGAGTCCGCAACCCGGGTTTGTGCCCTGAACAGGAATCAAACTATGACCTCCTGGTTCATAGGTTGACACTCAACCACTGAGTCACGAGGGCTTTACTTATATTTTTAAACCATTTTATTAAGGTATAATTCCCTAATCATACACATATCACTTAAAGTCTAAATTTTAATGTTTTAAGTAAATTCACAGGGTTGTATTTTTTCTGTAAAGAAACCCTATACCTATTAGCAGTCAATTCCCAGCCCTCCAGCCAACCTAAATTCCCAGGCCTAGGTAACCACTAATCTATTTTGTGTCTCTATGGATTTGCCTATTCCAGGCATTTCCTATAAATCATACAATATATGGTTCTTGTACTTACAATAATGTTTTCAAAATTCTTCCAGGCTGTAGCATGTATCAGTGCTTCATTCCTTTTTATTGCCAAATAATAATCCATTATAGGGTTATACCGCCATTTTATCTAACCGATCACCAATTGATGGATATCTGAGTTGTTTCCACTTCTTAACTATGTATATATATATAAAAACCTAAGTGACCATCTGACCAGTAGCTATGATGCGCAATGACCACCAGGGGGCAGATGCTCCAACTGCATGCTATGACATGCACTGACCACCAGGGCGCAGATGCTCAATGCTGGAGCTGCTGAGCTGTGATGACCTGGCAGCTGTGGTTCTCTGGTGATGCACTTGGAACCAGAGAGGAGGGAGCCCGATTCCGGGGTGCGTCACCCGAGAACCACCCTCTTGCAATCTGGGACCCTTCGGGGGATGTCGTAGAGCCAGTTTTGGCCCAATCCCCACAGGCCAGGCCGAGGGACCCCCCTGGTGCACTTATCCGTGCACTGGGCCCCTCTAGTTATGAATAATGCTGCTATACACATTTGTGTACAAGTGTTTGTGTGGATATATATGCTATCAGTTCTTTCATATATATGGTGCACGAATTCGTGCATGGATGGGTTCCCTCGGTCTAGCTGGCAATTGGAGCCAATGGGGGCACTGGCCAGCCAGGGGGAGGGACCGCGGGAGGTTGGCTGGTGGCAGGAGGTTGGCCGACCACAGAAGGTTGGCTGTGGGAGTGCACTGACCACCAGGGGGCAGCTCCTGCATTGAGTGTCTGCCCTTTGGTGGCCAGTGCATGTTGTAGCAACCAGTCAACTGGTCTTTCGGTCACTTAGGCTTCTATATATCCTATATAATAAAAGCCTAATATGCTGTGTCTAGTCATCCAGTAGGCCGTTTAACCAATCAAAGCGTAATATGTTAATGATATGCTAAGGCTGCTCAACCACTCACTATGATGTGCACTGACCACCAGGGGGAAGACACTCTGACTGGTAGGTGAGCTTGCTGCTGGGGTCTGGCTGATCGGGACTGAGCAAGATGAGCTAGACACACCCTGGAGCCCTCCCGCTGTCCCTCCGCAGCTGGCCAACCTCCCGCCTCCCTCCCTGGCCCCAATCATTCACCAGTGGGGTCCCTCAGCCTGGCTTGTGCCCTCTCGCCATCCAGGACCCCTTGGGGGATGTCGGAGAGCCAGTTTCGGCTTGATCCCGCAGGCCAAGCAGAGGGACCCCACTGTTGTACGAATTAGTGCACCAGGCCTCTAGTATAGATATATATATCTAAGAGTAGAATTGCTGACTCATATGACAACTCTATGTTTAAAGTAGTAAGGAACTTTCAAACTTTTCCCCAAAGTTACTACACCATTTTACATCCCTAACAGGATTATATGAGGGTTCCAATTTCTCTGACCTTTTATTGTCATCCATCCTAATGGGTATGAAATGGTAGCTCATCATTTTGATTTTTGCATTTCCCTAATGACTCAGAATGTTGAACATCTTTTCAAGTGTTTATTGGGCATTTATATACCTTTTTGGAGAAATGTCTATTCAAATCCTTTGCTCAGTTTTTCAATAAGTAGCCCTTTTATTACTGAATTGTAGTTGTCTTTTCAGTTAATGGTATCTTTTGCAGCACAAAATTTTTTAACTTTGATGCTACCGAGTTTATTGAATTTTTTCTTTTTGTCACTTATGCTTTTAGTGTCAGATCTAAAAAGCCACCGCCTAACCCAAGGTCATGAAGAATGACTCTTATGTTTTCTTTTAAGATTTTTATAGTGTTGGCTCTTACTTTTAGCCCATGATCCATTTTGAGTTAATCTGTGTGTATGGGATGAAGTAGGAGTCCAACTTGATTCTTCTGTGTGTGGATAGCCCGTTGCTCCAGCACCATTTGTTGAGAAGAACATGATTTCTGGCATGAGACAGTCCTGGTAATTCGTTTTTCCTCTGCCATGTAGTAGCAGTGTTGGGGGAGGGGCAGCTTGAACAAATTTCTCAACTTCAGTTTCCTCATCTGTGAGGCTAGTAACATCTCCATGCTGCTGTCACAAAGAGATAGACATCTCCATACTGAGTCCCTTATACTATCCCCACAGTTATTCAACTGTTATCCAATACCCCACACCTCTGAACATCTTGCTGGAGCCAAATGATCAATTCCAACACTGTGAGTTTAAATCAGTAGGGAGCCCGTTAGCCACTGCACATCCTTCAGCGGTTATTCCAAGGGCATTCACATGGAAAAGTTACTGGATGTCAGACACTTGAGAATGAAGATGTTTTCAGTAACTAGACCCCATGTGGTAGATAGCACTGTTACCCCACTTTGCAGATAAACCATGCCAACTCTCCATCCTACACATGTACCCACCATACTCCACTGCCTCCACTCATGCGCGAGGTGCTAGAGAGGATTCTATTTTTCTTGAGCAGCACTTAGATTCTATCCTCTAAACTGGTTTTCATTTTCAGGATCCATGAGTTTTGTATTCCATTTTCTTTCTGAGAGATTCATTTTGCTTCCAAAACCCATAAGCTGTACATTTTTACTTTGCTTCCAAAAGGGCTGATTCTCCTGACTATCAAAATGAATAGCCCCACACCATTCTTAGATATAGTTTACAAGATGGCATTGTGTGTCACCAAGATCAGAGAATCCCCTGCCTGTTAATACTTTCCAGACCGTGGGATAGAGTGTGGGACCCTGCCTCATGTCATCTCCTGGGGGCAGGGGACTTCTTGTTCCAATTGGGAAAAAAGCTAACTTTAGCCTGACTTGCATGTGAGAGAAAAGACCCTCCTGGGTAAACCTCCATCCCACAGCCCTGGGCCCTTTCTGAGACCCAGGCAGGTGGCTCACATGTTCTACTGCTTCTCTCTCTCTGACCAGGCCTCACCACTACTGCCTTCCTGCATGTCTTTTTCTGTAGCTGTCCTGACCCATTCTTCCCTAGGGAGCTCTATACCTCAGCCTCCATAGAATCACCCCAGTTCCTCTATTTCTTACTTGAATAGAAAAGCTCAAAGAGCCATATTTTTTTTAATTAAAAATATATTATTTTAGAGAGAGAGAGTGAAAGGGAAAGGGAAAGACAGAGAGACACATGGATGTGAGAGAGACATATCTACTGGTTGCCTTCTGTACATGTCTTGACCAGGACTGGAGATTGAGCCTGCAGCCAAGGTATGTGCCCTTGACCAGAATCAAAGCCAGGATCCTTCAGTCAATGGGCCAAACGAGCTAGGGCTAAGACCCATATTCTTTTAAAGGTTACACTAATTGAGGAAACAAGTGAGGATTGGCATGCATGGAAAAGTGAAGTTCTAGAACTGACAACTTCTTTACTCATCTTGGTCCTCTTGTCTTTGATACGCTCCTTGTGTAACAGGAGCTGCACTGAGTTCCTGTCCTCCCTGCTCCCTGCGGATAGAATTCACCAAACTCCACCGTTCCTTCTGTCTTCAAAGAAGATCCTGCTGGCTGCTGGCTTTCTGCTGAGCTGCACCTTATTACCTGCTTACACATACCTTTATGTTCTACCAATACCAAGCCACTTAGATGTTTCAAAAATATATTTTTATTGATGTCAGAGAGGAAGGGAAAGGGAGCAAGAGATAGAAACATCAATGATGAGAGAGAATCATTGACTGGCCATCTCATGCACACCCTCCCCTGGGGATCAAGCCTGCAATATGCCTTGACTGGGAATTGAACTGTTACCTCCTGGTTCATAGGTCGATGCTCAACCACTGAGCCACGCCAGCCAGGCTTACTTGGATTTTTTATAACACACCAGACATTCACTATTTCCATGCCTTGCAAATGTGATCATTACTTCCTGGATTGTACCTTCCCCTTTGTTCAAAATGCAAACAAATTTATTTCCTTATTCAAAAATGAGCTCAAGTTTCAAGCATTTAAAAAGCCTTCTCCAAGTAATCCCATCACCACATAGAGTTAATTTTTCTCTCTTCTGTGCTTATATATTTTTCTAGGATTACACGTATCTGTAATGATATCGGGCATGACAATGTCTTTGTTTGTATGTCTGTCTTTCATCTTGGGCTGTATTTCTTGAGAGCACACCCTACCTTATTTGCTTCTCTTTTAGCTGCAACTATTACCTGGCACACAGTAGTAGCTACTTAATATTCAATAAATTGGTTTAACTTGAAAGAAGTCAGAAGTTGGTGACTCCAGTTATTAATGAAGAAGAAAGAACTCTTCTGCTGAAATGAATTAAGACAAGACTCTGAAAAATTCCTACCCCTGGTGCCTACCGGGCTCTGGATTAATTGCACTCTGCACACCCATTCAGCTCCCCAACACAGCGAGAAGAATGTTCCCTGGGATGACCTTAAATAAATTAACATTCCGGTCTCTACTGATTCCATTGTGGAAACAGGTTCACAAGTTAATGTGAAGAAAGAATCAGGGGAGGAGTAAATGAAGACAGGAAGAGAGAAGGAGGCGTTTCATAATTTATCAGATGTGAGCCCTGGCACCTCATTTATTTTATAAAAAGGGCGGATGATGCTTACATTTTTATGAGTTGAGACTTAAAATAGGATTCCTGATTCTCCTCTACTCATCACCCGTCTTGTATAGCCTGTGGACATGTTGCTTATTCACCAGTGAGTACCTTAGAATCCCTCTTCCCCTTTCTTTTTAAATATATTTTTACTAATATCAGAGAGGCAGGGAGAAGGTGAGAGAGATAGAAACATCAATGATGAGAGAGAGTCATTGACTGGCTGCTTCCTGCACACCCCCACTGGACATTCAGCTTGCAGCCTGGGTCTGTGCCCTGACCGGGAATCAAACCATGACCTCCGGGTTCATAGGTTGATGCTCAACCACTGAGCCATGTCATTTGGGCAGCCTCTTCCCCTTTCTTAAGCTCTGGGCTGGGGTCTCTTCATTCCCAATAGCTGCTGCAATAGCGTGGAATGCATCTTCCCTTGCAGGCACCCAGCCTGATCTTCCCTCATCAGTACTGAGCACACAACCAAGGCAATGGCATGGCACATCTGCAAATTTCCTTTGAAGCTGATCACCCCATTTAGAATGAATTAACATCTAATTGGCAAGCAATCATGCCCAATAACTTTTAGATCTGCTTATTTTTCAGAGTCAAGTCTCTCAAAATACTGTCAATAGGACAATTACATTACGTAGGCTCTTCTCACTGGAAGTCAGCTAGACAAGTGTCTTGTTTTATCTGTAGAATTATTCCTCAAGGCACAGCCTTCCAGTTAAGCTCTTTGCAATAATAACAACAATAATAATAATCATGATAAAATGAAATCGGAGATCTGAACGAAATTGGAGAAACAAGCCTCTTTTTTTTTTTTTTTTTTTTGCCAAGTCTATGTAAAAGAATGTGTGTGACTGTCTGCCAGGAATTTTTTCTCCTGCCAAATTCTAATCAGTTTTATATCACCTCCTCCCCCCTCCCAGTTTGGGTCCTGAGGGGCCAGAGCAGCAGAGCTTTCAAAACAATCTGTGGGTCTCTATCTTCCTTTGCAAGAAACCTCGGGGGCTGTTTCCTTTTCCATGTCAGCCATCCATTTCATTTTTCAAAACACTATTTTTTAATATTGAGTCTGGAGACCAAAAAAGACAGAACAAAGAAAAATGTCAGATGCAGAAAGATTAAGACCAGATCAACCCAGGTTTGAAAAACAGCAGAGGTTGCAGGGACTTTTCTGAAATGCTGGTCATGTTCAAAATGTCTTTCCTTTCCAGAAGGTGTGCCATTTTAGTTGGTCTTCGCAACGAACAATGACCCAGACTTGGTCCTTCCTTTTCTAGACCACAGCTACAGTAAGAATAGGTCTCAGGCCTGGCCAGTGTTGCTCAGTGGTTGAGTGACATCCCATGCACCAAGAAGTCACTGGTTTAATTCCCGGTCAGGACACATACCCAGTTTGCAGGCTCCCAGGCAAGGATCACGTGGGAGGCAGCTGGTCAATGCTTCTCTCTCATCGATGTTTCTCTCTCTCCCTTCCTCTCTCCCTAAAATTCAATAAAACCATTTAAAAAAAAAAGAATAGGTCTCTTATTTATAGCACGGTTACAAATCACAGGGGACTCAAGGACACTCAGCCCCTCTATCATCCTGACAGCAATCTGAGAACCCTGCAGCCTTCTACTTGACTAAGCTTAAAGGTGCTTTCCCTCTGCTACGCATTCTATTACTCTCGCTCACTCTGCTCAGAGTGCTGGTGGCCACCTGACGACTCAACTGGAAGCTGCCACTCCAGTGGCTGCTTTGATGCTCACCTTGCTGCACCGGTGGCTTTTAATGCTGACCTGGCTGTGCCTAAAGAGTCCACTTCCCACTTGGAAGTTAATCCCGTCAACAAGTGGCAGCCCTCTCTTGGATTTCTTGCTCACCATTCCTAAGAAATTTAGATCAATTACTCTGGGTCTTCATTGGACATCAATTGAGTTTCTGTATCCTGACAGACAGTCAGAGACCTTGACAAGATTTCAATTCTCTGCATCTTAAGAGTAAATCTCATGATCTCAGAACACCTTTTCCAAATAGACGTTCTCCTCTGTCGTTGTTTCATTATCTTAAGCCCTAAAATTTTAGGTCCTGAATAGTTTCAAAAGCTTCTTCAATATGTCTTCAAGAAGATCTACCAGGCCCTTGTGAAATCTACATTCCTTTTGGACATCTCTCACATGTCGAAGTTCCCAAGGTGGGTGTAAAGATGAAAGCCCACCCCTTGGGTCCTCATTTAAGGTAGGTGTGTGTGTGTGTGTGTGTGTGTGTGTGTGTGTGTGTGTTTGCATGTTTAAGGGAGAGAAACACAGGGAAGGTGAGGGGCAATGGGGTGGAGGAGGAAGGGGAAGATAAGGACAAGAAGGAGGAGGAGGAATGAGGGGAAGAGAAGGAAGTAGTGGAGGAGTAGGAGGGAATGGAGAAAGAGGAAGAGGAGGAGGAGGAAGAGGAGGATGTGGAGAAGAAGATGCCATATTGACTCTCTGCCAAAGCATTTGTGAGGTCAGCCAAGAATCTTTTGCCTCACTTTTCTTTTTCTGGCTACATAATATCAACAAACAATTTGTCTGATTGTCTTGGCACAGAAATGAGTTATCTTTTGCAATTGGATTTTTTTTCCGATGGTTTTGTCCTTGTGTAGAAAGGGCAATGTCCCCAACCCCTGCCCTTTCAAACATGACTTCAGGGAAAATCTCCAAGTAAGCAAAATATCTCACTGGCTCCTTTCCACTTTTGCTTTCAAGCATTTGCCTCATCTCTGGGATCCCTACCACTGCCCACTGGCAACCTGGATGTCCTGATGCTTCCAGGATGTCCTGGATGTCCGACTAAGATGCTACAGTGAGCACTGCATTCTCCTAAATTACTTCATTAAAAATCATAATTTCCTTCTCCTCCCTAAGGAAAAACATCCTATATAATAAAAGGCTAATATGCAAATTGACCAAATGGCAGAATGACCGGTCACTATGACGCGCACTGACCACCAGGGGGCAGACACTCAATGCAGGAGCTGCCCCCTGGTGGTCAGTGTGCTCCCACAGGGGGAGCACTGGTCAGCCAGAAGCCAGGCTCATGGCTGGTGAACACAGCGGTGGTGGCTGGAGGCTCTCCTGCCTTGGTGGCAGTCGGACAGCCCCTGAGGGCTCATGGCCTGCGAGAGGGTGCAGGTCGGGCTGAGGGATCCCCTCCCCTGAGTACGAATTTTGTGCACCAGGCCTCTAGTATGATGATAATAGTCAGTGTTAAGATCCCTACTAACTCCATCCACTCAACACAGATTACTATTTTTTTTTCTTTTCCTTTCTCTTCCACCCTTTCTCTTTTCTCCTTCCTTCCTTGTGTTCTTTCTTCCTTCCTTTCTGTTTTTTAGAAGTAGTTGCCTCAGAATTACTTTGGTCTGGCCAAGTCATTCAATCTCCCTGGGCTTCATTCCCTCAGGTAAAAATATCATGTGCAAGAAAATATGCAGAGGGCCACAATATTTACATGTTCTTACAACTGTTTATTTCAAATTTCTCTCCCTGTGACTGATCTCTTTATCATTTAATGTAAACTTTACTGAGATTTTAGTAACTAGTTGGTACCACCCCTTCCTTTTATTTTCCGTTTTCTTAAGTTTTATTATGATGTGTCTGCACATAATTTTATGTGAGTTTATCCTGTTTGTAGTTTCCTGAGCTTCTTGAACCTATAAATGTATCTCTTTCACCATATTTGGGAAGTTTTCAGCCATTATTTTTTCACATATTTTGTGCTTCATCCACTCTCTTTCTCCTTTCCTCTGGGACAGTGCCACAGATACCGGATTTTTTGTGTTGTCTCTTAGGTTTTTGAGATTCTCTTTTGCTTCCTTCACCAATCTTTTTCTCTGTGTTCTTCTGTTTGGATAGGTTTTTTTTTTTTTTTTAAATATCTTCAAGTTCCTTGATACTTTCCTCTGTCATCTCCATTCAGCTATTTAATGAAAAAAAATTTTTTTTTTATTTCGGATGTTGTATTTTTCCATTTGGTTTTTGTTTTTATACTTTTTATTTCTCTTTGGGGAACTTCCGTCTTTTCATCCATTTCAAGAGTACTAATTCTTACCTTATTGACCATGATTACAATATATGCATTAAAATCTTTACCGATAATTCCAATATCTAGGTCATCTTAACAATCTGGTATTTGGATTATGCTTTCCCTTAACAGGAGTCAGAACACTTTTCCCCCTCTAAGAATCAGAGAGTAATTGTCTTAGGCTGTGTCGCATAGCCATATAGTCTTTAAAACCATAGCATTAAAGCTGCTACAGACAGTAGGGAAATGAACTGATGTGGCTTTATTTCCAACCAAACTATATATATGGACACCATCACTTGAACTGCATAAAATTTTCACATTTTTCAGATATTCTGATTACTTTCAACTGTTTATGAACATAAAATCTCTTCCCACCGTATGAGCCATACCAAAGAGGCAGTGAGGCAGATTTGGCCCCTGGAACATAGTGTCATGATTTTCTAGTGTCTTTTGTGTAATTAATTTAGGACTGTATCCTGGACGGGGTTACATATGCTGTGAGACTCTGGTTGCTGTTAAAATCCTTTGGTCCATATCACTGTGTTTTAACAGGCGTGGTTAGGTACAGATCACAAGTTCTGATTTGCTTTTTCTGGACAGAGGTTCCAGCATCAGTTCAACTTCCCAAGTCTTTGCTAAGTTCTTTGCATGCACCTCATCCATACACACACCACTGGGAGTTAGTGTGCCCATCCAGACCATCATCAACTGTGGGTGATAACTTATATTCTATCTCTATTATGCTTTGGCTCTGCAGCTCACAAGCGAACTTGGGATGTCTGCTGCTCACTCCCAGATGTTGGGGATCCCCTTCGCCCAGCTCTCTTCTCTCCAAGACTCCCCCACACCCTCCAGCTCTTAAGAGTCCCTTTTCCTTGTTCCTGTTCCTCCGACCAGCAAGAACCATTTTTTTCTCAGAGTTTATCTACTGTTGGCCATTTGCACATACCTGGGGCTCACCTTGGGGCAAAGCAGAGAGAAAAATAATTTTTTTTTAAATATATTTTTATTGATGTCAGAGAGGAAGGGAGAGGGAGAGAGAGAGAGAAACATCCATGATGAGAGGGAATCATGGATTGGCTGCCTCCTGCACGCCCCGCACTGGGGATCGAACCTGCAACCCGGGCATGTGCCCTTGACCGGAATCGAACCCGGTACCCTTCAGTCCGCAGGCTGACGCTCTATCCACTGAGCCACATCGGCCAGGGCAAAAAATAATTTTTTAAAAAGTGGCTCCGCTCACACATATTGCCTTCACAGCATAGGTTATCTGACCACAGCCGGGGGTTTTTCTCTTGGGATTTAATTGCCCATATCTCTGCATTGCTGCCACCACCAACGCACTGGCCTCTGGACACAGGCAGGAGAGAAGAAAGGAATGAAACAAAGGCACTATATATATACTTGAGAGTTGTTAAGAGAGTACATCTCAAGTAGTATCATCACAGTAAAAAGGGTAATTATGAGAAGGGATAGAGGTGTTAACTAATCTTATCGAGACAATCAATTTTCAATATATATGTGCATGGAATCATCCCATGCTACACCTTAAGCTTACCTATGTTCTACCTTAGCATCTCCATGAAATTGGAGAGAAAAGGATCACTAAAAAGTGGCTCTCCGGCTCACAGTGACCCCATACTTAGGCCAATGTCCTCAGGTCAACGCCTGGAGATAAAGGAGAAATAAAAATGTCACTGCCATACTCATTCTTCAAATTCTCACTCCCCTTCCCAATCAATCTGCAAGACCTTCCTTTGTGGAGACTTCAGGTAGTTGCTTTTGGCACTCAGTTTGTAGATTTTAGTTATAATCATAGGAGAGCTAGGACATACTGATCTTACTCCATCTTGACTAGAACTGGACATTCCCACCTTCTCTTTTGAAAGAATCAGAGCTAATGCCCTAGGAAGGGAAGGAATTTACAGAGCTTCACTTGCATTTTGGAACTAGTTGCTACTTTTGTTCTTAAACGCTCCTAAATTTTAATATGTGAACACGCATTGTATTTGAGCAGAAAAATAAGCGATTAGAGAGAAGAAGATGAAGACGAAATTGCAATTTCTCATAAAAGTAAAATCCGTTGTATTTGGCACATAGGGCTCTGAGATGTTTCTTTCTGCTTATCTATAGCTTCCCTGTTTTCTTTAGTGAGTAGGTGTTGCATTAGAATTGGATATGTATAAATATTATCTATGAAGGTAAACACCCAAAGAATTGATATGCTTAATGTGTTTACCAGATCCAATTTGGACAAAATGGGGAAAAGTTTAGAAAAGTGAAAAGAAATGACCATCTGTCAGCTTGAGATCTACTGAGCTTATCTGCAAGGCAGAGTGAGCATGTATGAGGAATATAAAGAGATCTGTGGGAGCCATAAAAAGATTATTTTTTTAAAACTGTGGTTTTTGCCCTGGCCCATGTGGCTCAGTTCATTGAGTGTCGTCTCACGCACCAGAAGGTCCCTGTTTGATTCCCAGTCAGGTCACATGCCCAGGTTGCGGGCTCGATCCCCTGTCTGGGTGTGTGATCAATGTTTGTCTCTCACACTGATCTCTTTCTCTCTCCCCATTTCTCTCTCTATAAAATCAATAAAAAAAATTAAATTGTGTTTTTAAAAGTTCTTGTGTTGCTTTTTAATTCAATGTTTGCAGTCCATATTTTTCTAATTATAAAATTTACAATTATAAATTGTTGGTGTGTGTGTGTGTGTGTGTGTGTGTGTGTGTGTGTGTGTGTTGGGCCTGAAAAGAATGTTTGCTTTGCTATCTAACAAATGCTACAGTACCCGCCTCCTAATTGTTCCTTGAACCTATATGTTACCTCAAACTACATAGATCCTGACCGTCTTTTACCTGTACATTGGTGGGTGGGATGATTGCTTAGCTTTGCCCAGGTCTGAGGGCAAAGGGCTGGGCCAGATGCTCCTGGGAGGGCCCTGCATCCCAGAGGTTGAGCTCCCAGCTCAGCCAATCTTGCCTCTGTCAGTGGGAATCACAACAGACATCAGAAGTTACAGGAGCCCGGGCAGCAGTCGAAGGATGCAGCTGATAAAAGTTGTTCCCTAGCCCCATCCTGATGAGGTTTTCCACCCAGAAATTCCCATTCACGGAAGGACCTTGTCTTTTCCTAAAGACAAGAGAAAAGCTGTCTCTAAATGTTCACACTTTGACCTGGAGCTCAAACTCTTTGGGTCCAGATTTAAGCCACTTTAGAACATGGGGCCAAGTCAGCACCAGCGCAGATTTGGAGCCAAGAGATCCAATTCCGGTTTAGTCAGGGGGAATTGAGTGAGTCTGTTAGAAGCCTAACCTTGTCAGCTGGGAATAATCACAACCTTTCCTGTATAAAGTTGCTACAAGAATTTAATTGTTTTTAAAAGTACAGAAATAAATTTCTATAGAAATGCCTTACTGAGCTGTGTGGCAAACAATAAGTACTCCAAAGCCATGAGCCATTGCTAGGCAGAAGCACACGGCTTTGGCCTTGCTGAGAATGAGTTTATCTTTCAGAACTTCAGGGAATTTCCAAGGAGTATGGACTACTCTAGCCTCAGAGAGACAACACCCACTTTCTGGTCTTTTAAAAAAAAAATTAATTTTAATGGGTGTTTTTGTCTTCTTACCTTGATTATATAATGGTTATGAAAAAAAGATTTTTTGTTTTAATGAGACAAACATTCTCTACAGAGCAGTCAGGATATTTCGGAAACAAAAATAAATAAATAAGACAGGATCACCTTTCTGCATGAAGTTCTTCAAATGTGTAAAATCCCTACCGGATCACCTCGGACCTTTGCTCCTGATTCCCCCTCCAACTGCAGAAGTTCCAGCCACAAGGAACCGGCTTTCTGATCTTCCCATTGCCCCCCTGGCTCCTTCCAGACTCCAGGCCTTTGTTCCTGCTGTTCTTGCCCGAGAGCCTGTTCCTGGTCTCCTTGCCTGATTTGTACTCCTTCAGATTTCCTTTCAATATCATAGTGTCAATGGGCCACCCCTTGGCCTGCAGACTAATTAAAGTCCTGCTCTGTTCTTCTCTCTTACACAGCACTGCCATTTTCTTCTTTTGCACTTAGCACTTAGATAACAAGATTTAATTCTGTAATTATCTGTGTGTGAAAAGTCGGACTCCATCACTGGGTTGTCAAGTTCGTGGGGGCCAGATCATGTCTGAGCCTATTGTGGCCATCATCACAGGCCAGCACACAGGGATGTTGCAGGCTTTCAACAAATACTGGCGAATGAATGATGAGAGAGAGAGAGAGAGAGAGAGAGAGAGAGAGAGAGAGAGAGAGAGAGAGAGGAGAGAGAGAGAGAATGAGAGAGAGAAAGAGGGGAGGGGAGGGGAGGGGAGGGGAGGGGAGGGGAGGGGAGGGGAGGGGAGGGGAGGGGAGGGGAGGAGAGGAGAGGAGAGGAGAGGAGAGGAGAGGAGAGGAGAGGGGAGGAGAGGAGAGGAGAGGAGAGGAGAGGAGAGGAGAGGAGAGGAGATACATTTTCAATCCTGAGGATGAGGACATGCTTGGCAGAGGCAGCCTCTGTTTCTCTCCCCTCCCCTCTCCATCCTATAGTGTCACCTGTGCAAGTTTCTTTCCTGTGGTTCATTCACCTTTCCCCGCTGGGGTCTCCTGAGCAGTGTCTGGAGGTTTTTCCTTCCTCCCCTTCCTTCCAGTGACTCACACACCACACCCCCTTCCCCAATCCTTTCTCCCTCCTGCTAGAAATCTCTCTGGCAGTCTGGGGAGGAGGAGCCAATCAGCTGGCTGGGGCTATGATTTCAATTACTGATAAGGGCCTCCAGGCTTGCCCCCTCTGCAGGCATTGACATGCTAATCCACGCATCCACCAGCAGGTATTGACTCTCTGATGGAATTCCCATTATCAGTGGGAGATTGGGGAGGGAGATCTTGGGAGTTGGGGGTGGGTAGAAAAACTTTGCTCTCCTCAAATAACCTCTGGGATCAAGGGATTTTATCAGCAAGGCTAGACATATAGTAAAGTGGGTTAAAACAAATAAAAAACCCACACAAATAAAACAGGCTACCTGATAATATGAACATCAGTGATCTTATTATGATAACCAAGAAAACATATGTATGCACAGATAATGTCTGGAAGGATATATCCCCAGGAGTTTAATCAGGCTTATAGGTTAGTGGTGAAATTAGGGTTTTAATATGTATTATATGTTTATGTCATTACATATTTGCACATATTATACTATCAAAAAATCCTATAGTTCTTTTGATAAAGGAAAAGAATAAAGATTTTATTAGTATTATTTTTAAATGTATTTTTATTGATTTCAGAAAGGAAGGAAGAGGGAGAGCTAGAAACATCAATGATAAGAGGGAATCAATGATCCACTGCCTCCTGCACACCCCCCCCCCCCCCCACTGGGGATCGAGCCCATAACCCAGGCATGCACCCTGATGGGGAATGGAACTGTGACCTCCTGGCTCATAGGTCGACGCTCAACCACTGAGCCACGTCAGCCAGGCAAAAAAAATAAGGATTTTAAAGTAACTTGAAAGATGAAAGGAAAATAGGCCAATCGGTCCTATGGACTATTCTTCACAGGAGGTTTAGCTCTTTCCCTGCAAAATCCTTCAAAGCAGCAGCAGCTCTGTCAGCAAGACCCCTGCTCCCTATTGCTCTGGCTTCTCCTTCCTTCCTTTACTCTGCAATTACATGCCTCTAAGGACCACACTCCGAGAGGGACAGGAGGAAAATGGAGAGAAGACTAGACCAGAGTCCCCAAAACATGGCTATTGTCCCGGGTTTGCTGTTTATTTTCACATTGAGATGAACCTTCTTTGAGTCAGCTCCTCTTCCGGGCCTCTCTTCTCATCTGCAAACGGGGCTGACTTAGATCTTCTCATAAGAGCCCTTCAAAAGCTAACCTTCCATGCCTGAGTAATGAGTGACTCCTGTCTCCTATCCCAACTCTATGGGTCAGCAAATTGTTTATTCCAGAAAACTTTTCCAAACTCTCCTGGACTGCAAGTTTTGGCTGTTGTCTTGCTCTTACCCTTATGTTCACCTGAGAGTCCTAAAAATTTGCCCAGCTATGACTTAGAAAGAACCTGGGGCATCATTGTTTGGGTGAGTGTACAATTTATCACCCAAACTAGCACACTAGCCTTTAACAATTATTCTTGAAGACCAACTGTCAATGGGGACTGTTCTGGGTGCAGGGGGACACCAGGGAGGGGCCGAGCTTCTGTGGGGGGTTGGAGGGGGGCTGGTTCCTAGTCCAAGATGCTCACATTTTAGTTGGGATCTCAGTCACTAGTCTATGAGCTCCATAAAGGAAGGGAGATATTGTTGCATTCATAATGGAGTCTTCCCTCAGTAAGCCACCACTGAAACATTTTTTCCAAAAGAATGAGCAACTGGGAGGGCTTTGCTTTTGTCCAGTAAAAAAACTGTGCCAATGCTATATTATCTTCAGTGACATGTGGAATCCGGCATACGATCACATCAGTATCAATTTGAGTTGTTGCTTCTTTTTCCCCCAATTTTATAGGTGAAAAGTCCAAGGCTCAGAGAAACGAGTGACATGTCTAAGCTCCATGTGAGTTGTGATGTTTGTCTACTTTTTTTCATTTTCCTTTAAAAAAAAAATGTTTTCCCCTCAATTTTTATTTTATTTTATTTTTTATTTTTATTTTCCGAACAGCGGAACCTACTCCCGAAGGGCGGAGCCTACCCCCGAAGAGCCAAACCCAGACCCAAACAGCCGAACTCAGTCCTGAAGGGCAGAATCTCACCCTAAAGAGCCCAGCCTAGCCTGGAAGAGCCCCGCCTCGCCCCTAAGCAATCCCCATCCTTCCAGCAGGCCCAGGGAAGCCAGCCTCAGTGTGCCAGAGTGACTTCCACAGGCACCTCCCCCTGGAGAGTCAGCAGCCCTTGCAACCTCTGGCTCCCAGGCCAAGTACCAGTCTGCTCACGTAAGGGTCCTTTCCTGTAAGGCTATCTTTCCACTCAATTTTTAAATTTAATTTCAAGGCATATATATTTACATCTTTAATTTATGAGACCCTGCTACTAGTTTTTGGTTAGTTTTGAACTAGAATCCAGGGCTATTGATGGCTTTTTACAATTATCACTCATGCCATACTTCTTTCCTTTCCCTAAGAGATCCTTCCTGCAATCTTAAGCTCTGTGAGACAAGCATGTCAAACAACAAATGTTTTTGTGGCCCAGCCAATATAACGGTATGTAAGAAACGTTTTAATAAATATTTCGTAACTTAATCTTTAAATAGCCTGTTATACATAATTATTAATAACGAACTACAACGTTCGCCAGTGACTGATTACTATACTAGTAATCGTGTTGCATTCATTTCCCTTATATACCTTACGCGCAGGCGCACCATTTCTGTCCACTAACACTAGCAGCGAATATTTTAGCAGCCGATTGCCACGTCAGTAGCCTTGGACTGATTTGTTTGGTGTGCGCAACAGGAAATATTCTGCTTTCAGAGAACAAGAAAAATAGGTTTATTTGCATTACTCTTATTACTTTGTGCAGTTATTCAGTGTCTGGTAAGTTAATGTTCAAGAAAAATATTAATTTTTATTAAAATGTTCTATTATTTTATGTTAACGATGACTTATTTATTTCAGCCCTTTGATTTCAGCATGTCTCTGTCAAAATCAAGTGGTAGTAAAAATAAACGAAAAATTGCTGATGAACATTGGAATTTCCAAGAAAAGTATTTTTGCTGTGAAGTAAAAAATAAAATAATCTGCTTGATATGTAATAATGCTATTAGTGTACTAAAGTTATACATTGAAAATTGAAGCTTTTGTCTTTTTGCGGCCCACATAAACTTAAACCTTGTTTATTTGGCCCGTGTTAGCCTTTGAGTTTGACATGCTTGCTGTAAGAGAAAGAGAACCTCATACACTTTTCCTTAGAAATATGGCTCCAGCCACACATTCTGCCCCTTTGCGACCTCCCCTCCTACCTACCTCCCTGTCCCCCCTCCCCCGACACACACCCTTCCATATGCAGTACAAATTGTCTCTAGCATATATTACTTTGGGCTAAAATAAAGTCCCTCCCCTCCCTGTGAAAAGGAAAAAAAAAATAAAACCTGAATAATGTTTCTGGAGAAATAAATGCAAATGTTTTTCCTGAATGGCGTTTCTATTGTCTGCGACTTAATGTGGCTTTAATGGAAGTATTTGTATCAGAAAAATGCAAGAGGAAAACAGAAGGTAACCCAAATCCCTTTCTGGCTGGAAAAGCTCTCGAGTCACTGAAGACGGTTTTGCCAAAAAGGCTTGGCAAGAAGCAGTGATATTTGCAAATTGTTCAGTGAAACTGCTTTTATTTAGTCAATTTCATTCTGGTGTCCAATGGGTTCCCTGCTCGGGGACCTGCTTCTTAGACAATGACACGCGTTACACCAAATTATGAGCTACAGTCGAAAACACAGGAACGGAATGTCACTCCTAATTTGTTTTCTGAGCCGGAGCTCCATGGTTAGAAACATCTAAGGGGTGATCCATGGGAGTGTAAATGCTCATTTTGGGGAGAGGAAAGGCTTGAAATGGCTGTAGAATTGGGCACCAAAGCAGCGGAGCATGGCCAGAGTTAACGTTGCCTGCTCCAGAAAAGGGAAGGGAGCCAGTCCCCTGAGCCAGCTGGCGCCTGACCAGTGAACTTCCCACCACTCCCCGGCAGCGCTGCTGCCTCCATAGCACATGGATCCAGCTTTGCCACCAAACTCTGCATCTGAGAGCCAAGAGAGGACTCCTCCCAGAGGGCAACATGAGCTCTTCAGAGTTTATTCTTAGCTTGCACGGAGAGGGCCATTCTGTTCCGGCTGAGACACCAAAAAGGTCCTGAATGCTTAAAGGAAACAATGAGGAATGCATCCTGTTGGGAAGAGAAGACTGGCATTGTCCTCAGGCAGGGCAGGTTCAGAGTCTCAGCTTCCGCCTGGAACTCTGGGAGAAGCATTATCTCCTGCAATCCTCACTTTACTCATCTGTACAATGGGGAGGCTATTCGCCTTATTCAGTTGCTCTGCGATGTGACTACCCGGCATCAGGAGCAAACAGGCGACTTCATTCCACTCCCTCTGGCTTGGAGAGTAGGAGGAGTCCCTTAATGATGTCCCTCACTCAGAGTGACCCAGAGACTGGTTGCCTGGACCCTGAAAACCCTGGGATCAAAAGAAGACTCTGTTTAATCAGAATCTTCAGAGGGTCATGGGGGTTCGAGGGGAGTTTAGTAAAGTGGCAGGAAACAGAGAGGCTCAGAGCTTAGGTCCTTGACTTGGGTGGAGTTATCAGTTCATCTTCCTAAAAGGTCACATGACCTCTAGGTATTCCCTACCTAATATGACTCACCACTCAGATCACTATCTAATCAGTCTCTCAGGTTTGTATTTGCTTCAACTTGGTTTGACTCTTAGACAAGGGCAGTTCTGCCGAGAGTGTCCGTGGGAAAGGGAAGAGTTGGGCATCAGACCAATGTGGGCTTATGAGAGAGGCGACCCTGGAGCAAGTTATGCAGACTCACTAACCCTCAGTTGGCTCATCTGTAAAGTAGAGATAGTATTCTGTCACATTTTTATTAGATATGATATGTACAGAATGCTCAACATATTTCCATGTACATGACCTATTATAAATAATCCAAGTTGTCTCCTTTTTTTCCACATTGACCTTCCCCTGGCCTTCCCTACCCTCCCTACGCCCCCCCCCCCCCCCCCCCCCCCCGCCAGCACATGCACTACTATTTGTAATACTTTAAACAATAAAATAAAATTTAAAAAGATAATCCAAGTTTTGAGAACCCTCTAACATTCTTTCTTCATATTTCAATTTAATTACACACACACACACACACACACACAATTTTACAATTGGTTTTATGTTTAAAAATTGTGTGTGGGGAATCTTATTTTAGACTAAAGATACAAAACAATCTAAAAATCTACGTGTTGTAAGGACCTTACATAACATACCCAGATTTACAGACGAACAAAGGCAAGCACAAAGAAGAAAAGTATCCAGCTTATGCCATAGGACTTGTGACTATTTCCAGGAATACTCAAGTCAATTGCTCTTTCTGTTAAGGCAATTTTCCAAGTGTTATACTATTGCTACAGGTCTAATGCGGCTGTGCTCCTGTTGGCCTTTGAAACTGTCCCAAAGTGTGCATCCCAGTCAGTACCCGGTGTTGATTGAGCCATTTGTGTGGTAATTGGCATCTCACCATTTCATTGTTTGATGATAAAAAATAGTCCTGGTTGGCTAAGGTTGTACTATCTCCACAAGGGCTTTAGAAGCCAAATCTCCCCGTTAGACCTTGATGTATGCCGAGACCTCGTCTGAACTTCAGTTGGGAGGTCATTCAAGGTGCACTGTCTTCTTGATCCTGTGGCATCTACCTGCTCCATCAGGAAGACCCATCCACTAAATGGAGATTGGCTCCCCTGTTCCATCAGTGTTTTCTTTCTTTTTTTTTCTTTTTTTAAGATTATATTGACTTTTTAGAGAGAGGAATGGAGAGGGAGAGAGAAACATTGATGTGAGGGCAAAACACTGATCAGCTGCCTCCTGCACACCCTCACCGAGGATCCAGCCTGAAACCTGGGCATGTTCCCTGACCAGGAATCCAACAGGTGACCTTTCAGTTCACGGGATAAAACCCATCCAACTGAGCCACACTGTCCAGGGCCCATCAGTGTGGTTTTCAAAGGCAAGGACATTTCAGTTCTCATTCCAGCTCTGCTAATTATTAGCTTTGTAACTGTAGGAATATTTCTTTCCTTTCCTAAGTCTTATTATCTCACTGGGAAAGATTGAGACAGTAACCTCTACCTCATAGAGTTACCATGATGGTCAATTAAGGCCTGGTGCAACCATTTAATGACAACCATTGAGATAGGCTAGTAAGCCAGGACACGTGGAATAGGGAAACTGAGACATATAGTTAAATAGCCAAGTAGTTCACAGCCATCTAGTAAATTACAAAATCCTATTTTTCCCTAGCCAAGGACACTTCAGAAAAAAATGGTTTACATCTCTCCTCCCCAACCAGAGGGTAAATAGCTTAAATCACCCTTCTCAGGAAGATGGATAACAAAAATCCAATTAGTGCCACTTGTGCCAACCATACCTAAGGACAGATGAAGTTAAGGGAATAAATCTCATTTTGGTGCATCAGCATAAAACTGATGAATATTCTATTGAGATCCTCCCCTAAGACTGCCCCTAAGCTCCCAGCCTTTAAAAGCCCTCAAGCCCTCACCAGGTGGCTCAGTTGGTTGGAACACAGTCCTGATACATCAAGATTGCAAGTTCAATCTGGAGTCAGGGCACATACAAGGGCCAACCAATGAGTATATGACTGAGTAGAACAATAAGTCGATGTTTCTCTTTCTCTCTCCCTCTCTCCCCCTCTTGCTCTCTGTCTAAAAAAATCAATCAATCAATAAGTAAATTAAAATAAAATTTCAAAAGCCCTCAAGAGGAAAGTCCCAGCGTGGGCTCCCTCTGGAGCACACCCACACCTTTCCTTCCCCTTTCTTTCTCAGGCATGCTTCTCCTCCCCACTAAGTTCTAAGGGTCCCCATGAGACTTGCAACCAGGGGAGCAATGGGCGCTGGCAGCTCATTCCAGGCTCACCCCTTGAACCTGTCTCCATGGCCCCTTCTACCCTGACTTTTCAGTGAGCTGAAAGCAGCCCCACCTAAGCTCTCTCCTGTTGCTTCTTCTATCCTAAGCCCTTCCTTGTTTCACTGTCCTCAGCTTTAATGTACGAACTCTCAAAATCACCTGGACTTGACTTGTGAAATCTTTCCTGCATGAAGTCAAGAACCTACACACTATCAGCCGGCCCGAGGCAGACCCACTCCAGCCGGTCCCTGTCCCGTAACACCACGATTATTATCGTTCTGAGTCCCACAAGGAATGTTCAGTCCCTTCGTGATTCTTAAATGCTTCAGGAATAAACGATGAAGCAAAGTGAACTCACTTGGTCAATTCTGCATCTAGGAAACCACTTAATGCCAGACACACTGGCCTGCTGTTGATGACTGTTTGAAACATGATTCGTTTTCAAAACTTTAAACTATTTTGAGAAGTTAAACTATATGATGCCTTTTTAAACAATTATAAGCAGCACAGCTTTTGCCAGAGAATGACATAATCTGACCTTCCTTAAGGAAAGGAGGGAGACATAAAGATAATGAAGGAGAGAAGAATGGAAGAGCTTTAAACCAAAGGGACCAACCAGAAACCAGGTCTAAGGTGAATCTTTTAGGAATTCTGTGACTTTGTAGGCCCCAGCTTCCCCTGTTCTAGTTCATCTCCACTGCCTCATGCATAGCAGCAGTGAAGCCTATAGAAGCTGGACTCCTCGCTAGATGTGTAACATCAGGCAAGACATCTTTGGGACCGCAGTTTCTTCATCTATAAGTTGGGAATGAAATAATGTTTACTTGTAGTTATTAGGAATCACAAAAAAAAGACGTGGTCATGAATCTTTTAAGGTCATATTTGAAAAAAAAAAAAAAAGAGATCAATTAGTAATAGTTAAGTTCCTTCTTCCTCCAGACTTCCAGCTTTAAGAACAAATACAAAAAAAGAGTCTGTGAGCTTAAGCAAAAGAAAGTGGAAAATAAGGAGGTGGTCATGGATTTGGCCAAGGATAACTGGAAAGGGAGTGGTGGGAGCTTCACAGTGGAGAAGGCTGAGAGGATGAGGGAAGAAAAGAGGCCCCTAAGTCTGATCTGTAGCAAGGTGACCCTTACTGGCCCCCTCACAGTGATGCAAGTTCTCCTAATAGAGATATTCCACCATTTTCACTTCAGAATGATTGTCATCAGAAACACCAAAGGGTCTTTTAACCAAACTCTTTATGAACGTCACTCTCTTCAGTACTCAACACACAACCTTCCCAGAGGCATTCGCCCTGTCATGCTAACCACATGATTCTGATTCACAGGTTAAGGCGGTAGCACCTGGAAGTCTACACACATACGCACACTCAAAGTGCTTCTCATCTGAGACTGGACTGTGTAGAAGAGAGCTTATATAAAAACATGGATTCTGGGCAAATACATTTTTTTTCTTTTTAAAGAATAGTTTATTGATTTTTAGAGAGAGATGAAGAGAGAGGGGGCGAGTGAGACATATCAATGTGAGAATGCAACATTGATCGGCTGTCTCCTGCACGCTCCCTACTAGGGATTGAGCCCGAAACCCAGGCATGTGCCCTTGACCAGGAATTAAACCTGCAACCTACTGGTGCACAGGATGACTCCCAACCAATTGAGCCACACTGGGCAAGAAAATCTTACTCATGATGCTAAATACTTCTATAGGTAAATCCTCAACAATCACAATCTAACTACAACCAAGTCAGTTGTGAGCTACTAACTTAGATTGCTGTCTTAAAAAATGGAGATACCCCCTCCTATCATGTTGTTGAAGTAGCCAACATTATAGATAAGATCAATGGTCTCCATGCCCTGCCCTCCCAAAGCCTCCCTAGGAGAAATCCTTTCTTTCCCCATGTAGATCATGAGCTTCATGAGTGGAAAGGCCAATTCATCTTGGCAGCTCTTATAAGGCCTAGATCAAGGCCTCTCACAGAGCAGGTATCAGTAAGTGTTTGAGAGTGGGAGGAGGGGAAGAATAGAAGGAGAGAGGAAAATTAGTGGAGGTAGTAGCGAGCATGTCTTAATCCTAATAGTTGCAAAAATATGACCAGGCAGTCCTTCCCAATACACTCATTTCTATTGAGATCTGCTACAATGCCAAGTGGAGGCCTGAAGGTGACATTTAACTTTGCCTGAAGGTGACATTTAAGGTTCACTGGGAATACCACCGTTTACTAGAGCCACCTCAAAAGGTGCAAAGCTCTTCTTTATCGTGTTGACAGAAACCCAGCTCATTGGAAAACACATAAGCGGGGTCTCAGAATGGGTCAGAACAGGCTCAGCATTAGAATTTGAAGCCCTAAACTGGAGATACAGTGTCTGTCCTGCTTTTATACATGTCATAGCACATAGATATCATCAGGCATTTACTGGGTGTCTTACAGATAGTGGTTGAATGAGTCACAGAAACGAATTAACTCTTAGCTTGGGGAAAACAATTCCTAGTAAATGTGTTACCTGTGAAGAAACCAAAGCTCGAAGACATGAAGTACAACCCCCAAGATGACAGCAAGAATGTAGCCAGCGGGGCTCAAGTGCAAACGTTATTTCTACCACATCGGTCTGCCCAATGTGAGTGAGTGAAAAGTATCAGGCTATTCTACCTGCAACTGATGGTACAAGAATCAGAGAGACGGTGAAGAAGAGTTGGTGTGGAGTGGAACAGCAGTGTGTGTCCTTGCTTTTCCCCTCAAGATCACACAGACGTTGCATATTCATAAAGTCAGAATAATGGTCATGCCCTAATAACCACCAGTGCATGGCGTCCGACCCCAATGCTCTTATCCCTTCTCCAAAGTCTAATTTCACGTGTGACCTTCACCATGACTCTCCATCTTTCTTCCATCTGTAAAAACAGGGACAGAGGGGATCGATTTCTTCAATCTCTTACTTTGCCTTAAAAGTCTACAGCATAAGGCCCACATTTTTATCTTCTGGGATCACTCTTGCCTGAACTGCTGCAGAGATAAACAATCTTTACTCAGGACAAATATCTTATCGCATCACACAGAGAAGACAGTAGACACTGATGTACTGTGAGCCTGTGAACTTTATCACAAAACAACCCCAAAGAAGGCAGCATTTAGCAAATCAGGTCAGTGTCGTGTCTACACCAGGAAGGACTTCTCATCAGAAGTTCTTGTGAATTCAAGGCCAAAAGATTCCGTGTTGGCGAAATGGGAGATGGGAGAAACCCTTCCAGTAATCCAAAGTAAAACAAAGATGGACCGTAATTTGCGCCTGGAGTTTTTTGTACTTTTCCCCTCAGAGCTCTCCGCTCTGGCGTGATGCCGTTGTTTTCCTTGAGAGAGAATGCAGCTGTCGCTGTGTGTCTGGGAGGAAGATATCCATCACCCGGGACGCATCACAGACTATTAATAATGTATCGCCGCAAATCAACCTTGTCTCCATAAACACCCTGTCCCCACATCCAGATAAAAGGTCCAGCAGACAGATGTTGGGATTTATTACCCCCACAGTTCCCATTGCTCTAAGGATGGGGTCCCATATCTGGGCTGTCCTGTGGGTGGTGTAGAAGGAGGAACCTAACATGTACTGAGTGATTTCTGTGTGCCAGATGCCTATATGACATGGTAACAACAGCCATGAGAAGTAGGTTTTATCACCCCGATTACAGATGAGGACATTGAGGCGTAGAGAAAGGAAGTGACTTATCGAAGAATATTCCGCTTGTGAGGACCAGAGAGGAGATAAACTCTCCCGGGTGTCTTCCTCCAAAGCTCTCTCGCTATCCCTTGTAATTCATGGCCATCAGGGGGTTGGGGAGCTTTTTTTTTTTTTTGCGTTTCTCTCTTGCCTGTTCTATCTACAGAGCTCTGCACACAGTGGGTGCTCAGCCAAGCTCAGCCAAATTAAATTTTTGCAAAGTGAACATGGAGAAAGGCCTGCAGGGCTGCTGTCTGAAGAGAGATTCCTACCCAGGAGCAGGGAGATGGGCCTGCCGAGCACAGAGGCGGTGACTCCCAAGGCTGCCTCGCCATTTCTTTTCCTCATCCTGCGTCTCATTTACAGGCCCCGAGATTGAGTTGGTAAAAAGGCAGCTCCTTCCTAACCCTTGATTATGGAGCATATCAAGCTGCACTCAGATTTACCTGCTTTGAGCTCTGTCTCCCTGGTTGGTGGAGCGCGGGGTGTTACATGTGTGCCCTTCACCTTGTATTTAGCGCTGCCTATAAGTGATGGAGAAAACAAACAGACCAGCACCTTTCACCCTGTGTCCTCCTCCACCTCCCACAAGGGCCCCACTATTATAGATTCAAACAGGAGAGATGCTGACGGCAGCCTCGACTCCAACACTCTCTCCTAAGCAGTTCTGAACTGGGAGGATGGAGTCATGTCTGAACTAAGAATGTAATTTATACTATGTTTTCTCTGTAGTTATTGCTATCATGTGTGTAGCTTCCTGGGTCCAAAATGGAAGAGAGGAGATGTAGGCAGGAAAAGCCCATCCAACTCTCTAGCGGCTCTCAGGAGATCGCATTCCACTCCAAGGCAGGGAAGGCGCCCACACGTGTGCCCGAGCCATGCTAGTGTGCCAGCAGTTTTCTCTCTGATCAGCCCTATGAGATCACTTTTCTTTTAATCCTCACCGTAGGATATTTTTCCGAGAGAGTGGAATAGAGAGGAAGAGACAGAGAGAGATATCGATGTGAGAGAAACACATTGATTGGTTGCCTCCTGCATGGGCCTTGACCAGAGCCCAGGCCAGGGAGGAGCCTGCAACTGAGGTATATGCCCTTGACTGGAATCGAACCCGGGACCCTTCGTTTTCCAGGCCGATGCTCTATCCACGGAGCCAAATGGGCTAGGGTGAGAGGTTGCATTTTAATCCTCATGAGATAGATAAGGAACCTGAGTCTTGGAAAGAATTCAGGTGACTTACCCAAGCTATATAGCGAATCAAGGGCAAAGCCGGGCCTTGATCATGGCTTAGAGAAAAATGCATTTCTTGGGATTGTGCTTCAGCTGTGGCTGTTTAGGGAGAGGTGGCAGGGGTCCTTAGCCCTCCAGAAAATAAAAAAAACGAAACTCAGATTCCCTGGGCACCGAGGTTCCTTTGAAGGAAGTCAACTCATCCATTTCTGTTTGAAGCAGCTCCCAGAGATGGCCAGGGGAGTTCTAAAAATAGGCCTTGCCCACCGGGCGCCATTCCTGCAGCCACAGGAGGATGCAAACCCGCATGGCCCTAAGAAAACTGAACAATTTCACTGACAAATTAAAGGCTTGGGAGGCAGCAGGAGAAACTGGAAGCTGCGACTTCAGAGAAAGCCACACTTAACATTTCAAAGCCTCCACTTCAATGATGGAGGGAGAAGCTGAGGTCAGGGAAGTGGTCCCAAAGGGTGTGCCCCCAGTATTAAATTTGCCCTCTTGTACTCAGAGGGGATTGGGAACTTTTAAGGAGGGGCTGGCCAGTAGGGGAGGGAGGGCAGGAAAAGAGCAAGGGAGCCAAAGAGAGAGGGAGGGGGAAGGGGACAGAGGGACCAAGAAAGAGAGAGAGATGTGCAGGAGGGAAGTATTGCCTTGGTGATCAAATTGCAGAGCATAAGAGTGGGATGTTAGAGACTGCTCTTTGCTATGTGGAGACCAGTGTTCGTGAGTAACTGGCCCAAGATCCTTAGCTTGGCAATAAAGACCAAATACATGAGTAAGAAATGCTGATGAAGCACCTTTTATACTATGCATATTATATGCATAATATAATAACATATATAATCATCACAGTCCATATTATTTTCCCATCCTACCTAATAAAATAGTAATATGCAAATTGACCGCACCTTCGCTACGCCCAAGCCACGCCCACCAGCCAATCAGGGCGAGTATGCAAATTACCCAACAAAGATGGCGGTTAATTTGCATACGCGGAGGGAGGAAGGAGTGAAGACTGAAGACAACTTAGAAGGAAGAGGGAGGAAAAGCTGAAAGCAAGGTGGCTGCCAGAGGGAAAGCCCCGGCGGGGTGGGGCGGAGCGGAGCAGGGAGGAGCGGGGAGGAGTGGGGAGGAGCGGGGCGGGCAGCAGTGGCGCGGGTGCAGGCGCGGCGGCCGCAATGGTGGCGACAGTGGCAGCAGCAGCGCATGCGGCCGCAGCGGCCGCTTGCAGGATTCTTCCTGCAAATGGGCTACTAGTATTTTATAGAAAAAAAAAAAAAAAGAGACCAAAGTTTAAGCAAGATTTCTCATAAACAGAGGAGCAATTGGCATCTTTTCCTACCAGGATGTATTTTCCTCCAGGAAGTCCTCCTTGTTGCCTCAGGTCTCTGAGTGCCACCATCTCTGAGTTTCTACCCCAGCCTAGTACCTGCGGCTTGTATTCTAAGGGACCATTTACCTCCCTCTCTCTCTGACTAGACCCTAAGCTCCCTAAGCCCCCTAAGCCAGGCACATGCCAGTCTTGTTCTGTTTCACCCCAACCCCCAACCCCCAGCCCCCAGCAGAGTTCTCCTTCAGTGTTCAAGTGAGGTTTTGAACAAACCATCCTGGACCTTCTTTCTTATCCATCCAGAGGACCAAGAATGTGACTCAGCCTCCCCTTCTCACCCGGAGTCCACACTCAGGGTTTTCATCTCCATCTTCTTCCTCTTCCTCCTCCTTCTTCTCTATTACCCCATAAAACTCTACTGTCTGCTCCAAGTCAAGAAGAAAACTGCTCAATACATGACTTCATTACAAGTCAAAAGCAATAGAAAAGAGTATCTGTTCATTTTCAATTCCAGCAACGTCTGCAGTTTCAATAGCAGAAATAATTGTCGTCTATTGAGATGCAAATGATAATAACAGAAGTGCTGATAATAGCAGATTTTCACTGAGAATTCACTAGGCCCACCCTCTTTTGCAAGTATTTCCTCATTTAATAATTCTCACAACAGTCAAGAGACATACAAAGTATCATCCTCTCTCCACGTTTTATCAATGAAGGAACTAAGACTCATGGAGGTGACATCCTTAGCCAAGAACCCACAACAATAATCTGAATCTAGCACCTTCTAATTCTGAAGTCAATCAAGTTTCTCTTCTATCAGCTGCCTTTCAAACACAAATGGTAAGCCGAGCTGGTGTGGCTCAGGGGGTGAGCATCTACCTATGAGCCAGGAGGCCATGGTTCGATTCCAAGTCAAGGCACATGCCCAGGTTGGGGGCTCGATCCCCAGTGTGGGGAGTGCAAGAGGCAGCCGATTGATGATTCTCTCTCATCATTGATGTTTCTGTCTCTCCCTCTCTCTTCCTCTCTAAAATAAATAAAAATATATATTTTTAAAAAGAATGGTAAATGCGAGGAACAAAGGAAATGGTCATATGCCAGGTGAGCATCTATTATGTGGTAGCCACCATTATACACTCCACTTATGTCAGTCATTTAATGAGCTAAAGCACCCAGAATAAAGTTAGTGCCTTTTTATGGATTGATATAAAAGGAACTTATGGAGCTCAATTGATTTAGAGAGCTTAAGGCAAGCACCTGGAGCTCCATTCCAGGATGAACAGACAATATTCTAAAGATATATGAGGCCACATGGCAAACCCGCAAGAAAAACACGCAGGTCTTTAGGTGCCATTTTACCTCACAGTGAAGGCAGAGACTCCCCTGGCTCTCCTGAGGGCTGTCCCCATGGTGTGGGGACTCAGGCACATGCCCCCCCCACCCACCACCTCCCCCCGCCCCCCGTGGGAGGAGGTCCTGCTCCCTGTGGCCGATGGGCCATGTCTCAACACAGCCTCTTTGGATTCACGGTGGAAGGGCAATTATTTAAAATTTGGCTCAGGTCTGCACACTCCACTGGGTTCTTTTTCATCCCACGTTAAGTCGTTCCCTTGGGACAGCTTAAACAGCTCTGTCTTTTTAATGACACACTATCCATCAATGGCACTGGAAAGGAAATCAAGCTCTTATTTAGCAACCGGTCTGTTTATTTATTCTTCCAAGTTCACGAGTTCACATGTAGATTGCTCTTAATGGGCAGTGCACAAAAGTGCCTCTTTCTGTTTTCTTTTCATTTGCATTGTTGCCCATCATGGCTATTACCAAGCTATTGGAACAGGCGAAGTGCTGGTTTCTCCTTGAAGATGGGCTGCGTGTATACAGTACACATGTGTTCATGTGGATTGGCCAATGTGATAAACTTTCTTTTCCATTTCTTCCTCTAATACAGATGGCTTTATGTGAGGCATATGACTTTTCTCACTGAGCATGAAATTATAATATTACACATATACATTTATATTTATCTATTTGCATTATGCATATATATATGTGTATTTATATATACACTCATATACATACAGTGTCATACATGTGTGTGTATATATATATATATATATATATATATATATACACACACACACACACAACCACACACCCAACACATTCACACATATACACATACACATATACACACAGAGGATACGCTTTTTCAATCAAAACAGAAGTCTGTGGCAGGGAGGGGAAATGGGTTCTATTCCACATCAGCATTGGAGGTGTGGTTCTATAAATCTACGACACCAGGGTCTCCTTTGAAATGACAGGCTTGAGGGACTGAGTCTGTGCAGAGCCTATGTAAGCTTTCCAAGTCCAGTAAAACCGCTGTTCGTTGTATCTGAGAGGCATAGCCAGATGGATAAAAACTAAGGAAAGTCATTCTTTATCCAGATATTTCCAAACTCTACTTCACGTGTGCACACAAATAGTCAAATCTGGGAACTGGTGTTTTTCAAGGTTTTGTCGATTCTAGAGGGTGGCATGAACGGAGTGTGGGTTATTAGATTCTTTCATGGGAAGGGGCGAAGAGGAAGCTCAATTTGGTGTTCTTTAGCCTTTTGGGGGAGCTGGGCAAAGTAAAGTTAAGGAGCAGTAATTGAGAATCATCGCATTCTATCTCTTTCAACAAATGTTATTGGACATCGCCCTCCCTGAGAAAGGCCATGTTTTAAAGTTCACCTTTCTTCTCGGCAGTGTTGTCTTTATGTTAGTGTTGATCAGGCTGGGACAGAGAGTGATTGCTGGCAATCTGGGAAAGGTCAGATTGACAGGAACACGACCGTGAAGGAAGGGCCAGGTGCGCAGTAGCTGAAGAGTGTTGAGCTCAGTCCTGGGATTGATCTCAAGGCCTGGAGGGACAGAATATATTGGCGCAGTGGTTCTCAAATAGGGCAGTTTTGTCCTCCAAGGGATGTGTGGCGATGTCTGGAGACATTTTCAGTTGTCACAGGGAGGTGAGGTTGCTAGTGGCATATAGTAGGTAGAAGTCAAGGTTGCTGCGAAATATTTTATTATTTAAAAAAAATATTTATTTAGTTTAGAGAGGGAGAGAGAGAGAGAGAGAGAGAGAGAGAGAGAGAGAGAGAGAGAGAGTTGTTGTTCCACTTATTTATCCATTCACTGGTTGATTCTTGATTCTTGTATGTGGCCTGACTGGGGATGGAACCTACAACCTTGAGCTCCCTGGCCAGGCCTAGACATTTTATCATGTATAGAAAGCCCTCTACAATGAAGAAGCATCTGGCCCCAAAAGTTAATAGTGCTGAGGAGGAGAAACCCTCCGTCTTCCATTTAGGACTCCTGGTCTGCATTTTGTTGCCTCTGTCTTTTTGTGCAGCAGCTTTCTAACTGCAATCTGGGAGACACATGGGGCAACATCGCAAGTGTTTTAGGAAGAAGCTGAGGCAGAGGAGGGGCCAAACGCAGACCCTGACTCTACATCATGGGGGAGCGACTTATCCTCTTGGTAACTCAGTTTCCTCATCGGCAAATTTAGAGATATACTAGCACAAACCCCAGGAACTTCTTATAAGGATTAAATGAGATAATGCTCCTAAAAGCCTTTAGCAAGACACCTGCACACAATGTTCAACCACTCCACTGTTATTTTTATTTTCATTGCTGTTATTATTACTTCACCTCCTATTTCCACTTTCTGGAAAGCTCTCATATTTAAAAAAAAAATACAGGTTTTTTTGTTTGTTTTGTTTTGTTTTAATTTCAGAGAGGAAGGGAGAGGGAGAGAGATAGAGACATCAATGATGAGAGAGAATCATTGATCGGCTGCCTCCTGCACGCCCTACCCTGGGGATGGAGCCTGCAACTTGGGCATGTGCCCTGAACAGGAATTGAACCATGACCTTCTGGTTCATAGGTTGATGCTCAACCACTGAGCCACACCGACTGGGCAGCTCTCATTTTTTAATACTCTTTTCTTTCTTAGGGAGGTATTAGGGAGCATGCTTTCCCTCATTTTTTAATAATGACAGCGGCAGTATCAGAATGAGGGGGAGCGGGCCACGCTGCAAGAGGGGAAACTGTGGGCTATTTTTTTAAAAGAAAAATATGTACAACTCCACAGACTCTTTCAATATGGTGCCCTTAGTGTCTTCCTGACGCACGCAGAGTGCCTCGAAAGTTGAGGTTCTCTCTATGGAGCAGAGCAGCATCTCAGCTGGCAGTCATCCCCCAGGTGGGATCTAAGCTCTGCCTTCATCCCAGAGTCCCTCTCAGCTATGTAAGGGGAACCTCAGGCAGCCCCAGGGAGCTCGCTGCACACATTTGGGTGACTGAACATCACTGTGAGAAAGACTGGATTAGAGAGAAGAAAGGGGTGAGGATGGAGAAAAGGAGACAAATAACACGAGATCATGGAACTCAGAGCGTTCTGGACATGTGTCCAAGGCCACACTACAAATACACGGGGGAAGCCACAGTTCAAACTCCAGAAATCCCTTCCTCTCAAGCCCTCTGCTATTCTTCCCCACACTCAAAGGAATCCTCTGATTAGAAAAGCTATAAACAGGATCCTGCATCCAGGTACTTACAAGAAAGGCAGACAGAGGCAATCTTGTTATTGATAAAACATTGTAAAGAATGAAATGGAATGTGTTGTTTACTGCCTAGTGCAGAAAGCAGAGAAATAAGAAATATCCATCAAACTCTCCCACACAGAAAATAAACTTCCTGTTGAAAGACAAGAGAGGATTCTTGTGTTGGATGTCAAATGCCTCTTCTGCCTGTGGGTGGCTTGGGCAGGGACACCCCTAGGCAGGGGTGGCTCACAGACTTGCTTGCCAATTTTTGGGGAGATGCCACTCCATCATTTGGAGCCTCAGGAATGACTGGACAATTCCTTGGGCCAATGGGCATTCTAACCAGTGTACATCAGTTCCTGAAAGGAGGAACTGAACAACTACAGACCTCTGAAGCATGTTTGAAAGTTATCAATGGCATCTATGGAAATGGTGTAGTTCATCATGGCCATCATCATCAATACAATCACCACCAAAAATCAGTATCCACATCCTCCTCATCACCAACAACACAACTACCTCTACCATCATCCACCACCACCACCATAACCACCACCACCACGACCATCACCCCCACCACCACCACGACTATCACCACCACCACCACCATCATCCACCACCATCTTCATCACCATCATTATCACCATGATCATAATCTACCACACCATGATCATCATCATTAATCACCATGACCACCACCACCACCACTACCATCATCCACTACCATTTTCATCACCAGCATGATCAACAATATCATCATGATCATAATCTACCACCACCATGATCATCATCATCGCTCTACATCAGGGACTAAGTTAGCATTAAATATTTCTTTTAGTACTCACAGCATGAGGCAGTTCGATCTTACTAATTAATATTCCTCTCTTTACAGGTGAGAAAACTCAGTCTCAAATGGGTAAAGTAGCTTATCCAGGGTCACATTTGGCAGGTCAGGCCCCAGTACACAGCCACTGGTTCACACTGTGCCCATCATCCCAGGACTGATGCAAAGGGTCCCCTAAAGCCACCCTAAATCTTCAGTGATGGGGCTCAGCAGATAACAGCATATCCTAGCTGCATTATGCCTGGTGGTACATAGTTAATCAGACATCGCCAAAAGTGAGAAGGTAGAGTCTCTCTTTCCCAGCACATAGTTAGCACTTAATACATTAATAATTGCAATGTTGGTGGCCTTGGGATAAGTTTTACAAGACTGCGAATCTTTTCCTGCATCCAAATTAAAGCACTAAAATATACATTTATCTGTCTAATAAGGGAATAGTTGAAATACTCCCAGCTTGAAAAACACAAGATAAGGAGAAAAAAAATGTGTTCAACTTTAAGGCTGACCAAGTTAGTTGGTTTCTGTAAAAAATACTTTCTGGTAGAGATAGAACTTTTGATTTAGCCTCTGAGGAGCCTTGGGCCCAGGGCCAGACACTCTGGCCTACCTCGCAATGAGCTATCAGTCCCTTGCAAGGTTAGAGCTCTCGCCAGGCTGTGGTTTATTCCTTTGCTTACCAGGCAGTGAACAACTCCAAGACTTTTACTCATTTTCCTCTGATTCCCTCTCCTAGCTCGAAGACTGCCATAAAATGGGTGCTTTGTACAAATGTTTGAATGAATGAATGAGTTTGTTGTTCTTTGTTTATCAATTTTCCCAACTGTAAAATGCAAGGAGGTCTTCTAGATAAGCCCCAGGGAACACTCTAGTCCTGACAAAGTAATAAATAGAGTATGGGAATCTGCTATTAGGTCTGGATCAGAGTGGTGATAGCTAAGGTGGTTTTTGCTCCTATGCAGTTTTAGGGAAGATAAAAAAAGGCTTGGTCAGGCTGGCAGAACCATCAACTTGGCACTATCTTTTCAAGTGTGACGCACTACTACTGGTTAAGAGAGAACCCAGAGGATGGTCCACTCTCTTGTTGCCTTTTCTTAAATTCTGATGTTACAGATCAAGGTCAACTGCTGCACACTAATCATCACCCCAATCTCTCCACCCCTCCCCATCGTACCACAGGGAAAGAGGAGGAGGAAGAGGAAGAAGAGAGGAAGGAGGAGGAGATACAGAGAAAGAGGATGAGGAGGGAGAGGAGGAGGAGGAGAGAGAGGAAGGGGAGAGGGAGGAGGAGGAAGAGGAGGGAGAGCAGGGGGAGCAGATAACTCATGGGCATCAGCTCTGAGTGTGAGAGTAGATAAGATAAACCAGGGAGACATTGGAGCTGAAGACACCCGTGCCTCTACCAGAGGCACAAGCCTGGGGGAGAATTAGATCTCCATCAGGCTCCAGATAGGAGCTGAGCCAACTGGCTACTCAGCTCCTCCCAGATGTGGGCCTCCCCAAAGCAGGTCCTCAGCAGCTTTGTGGAGGAAAGGCTGGGCCACAGAGGGTGGAATAGGAGATTGGGGGAGAAAGAAAATCTGCAGTGTCTCAGAGAGCTCCCACAAACACAGACCTGGAGAAGGCCAGCACCCAATCTCTCCACTCTGGGTGCTTTTAGAGTAAATGATGGAATATCAGTAACCTGAACAGGCTCCTGCAGGACCCGGCCACTGCCCATGTCAGCAGCGCTCCACCCAGCTTTCCTCATCATCGCTGAGTCCCAGTGACATCAGCCTCCCTCTAGTTTCTCAAACATCCCCTGACCCCTATCCCTTCACCTACCTGCTCTCCACATAACTCTCATCCATCCTTTAGATCTCAGATCTGCCCTCACTCCTCCAGGGATGCTTGCTCTGAAGAACCAGCTGAGGTCAAGGTTCTCTATCATACATTCTCCAAACACCCCGTACTGTCCCCCTTATTGTCACTGAAATTCAGATTAGTCAATTGATACAGGGTGTCCTGAAAATGTTTACACACTTTAATGGCCGATAGCTCAATTTTAAAAATGAAATGTGTTTTAATAAACACTGCCTTTATGATTATTTAAAGTGTGTGTATACATTTTTGGGGACACCCTACAGATATGTGCATGTTCCCCACATCTTTCGTATTTGCCTGCAGCACTCAATAAATATTTGTTGAATAAAAGTTGTGGAATGGTGGGATGTTATCTCAAAAAATGGGAATTAAGGTCACTACTTGGAGAGTTTCTATGTGAATGTCAAAAGTTAGTTAATGAAGAAAAAATGATCTATGCTTCTATATGTGTGCACGTGCAAGATTGTGCACACGGACACACACACACACACATACACCTTTCTGATCCTGCCTTGGTCGTCTAATGTAAGATATCCAGATGAATCATAAAAGTGTTCCTAATTTCAACTTGAGTATACAGGGAAGAGCCCTACATTTGCAGTTAGGGGGAGGATTTTAGACTCTAACTCCAATGTGACTAGTTATGTGACCTCTGTTTATTACACCCTCTCCCCAAGACCCCTATTTCTCATGTGTAACTAATGCACTCATCTCTCCATGGCTTTAAGAGGTCCTGCTGTGTGCAAAGTTGACCTAGATGTTTAGTGCAAGTAGAAGGCAGGGGCTCCGTCTCAGCTCTTGGGAACCTTCCGGTTTAATGGGAAATAGGCATATAAATAAATCTTTATAGTAACAAGTGTCGTTTTCAAGATTTGGACAAAGGGTTTTGGAAACCACGGAAGAGAACAAATTCAGGATGCTGTCTGAAAGAGTGAGGGGTAGCTCTCCTGAGGAGACCTCTTGGAAAATTAAGTTAAAGGATGACCTCACCTATCCATAAAGAACAGTAATGGCACCAGCTCCGGGGCCAGAGAGTACTTAGTGGAAATTCTACCCTCCTTCTTGCTCACTGAGAGCAGGAGTCATGCTTAACCCTCTAGCATCATTTTCCTTATCCATGAAATGGAAGTAATAAACACCCCCATGCCATTCTAGGGTGAAATTTAGAGATACTGTACACAAAGTACTTTTTATCCAAAGATCTACTCATCGTAGGTGCTCAATACATAGTAGCTAGAGTTATCATTCTCTCTATGCTCCATCTCAGGGACTGGCAGGCCAGGGCACATGCTTTTCATGGATTCATCATATTTCTGTGCCAAGTGGTTAGCATAACGAGGCTGAGGGGAAAGGTAAGCCATCTGAGTATTGAGTATTGTCTTCTGATGTGTTTTTCCTAAGATAATCTTCAAAGATTCCCTCAATATAAGTTTCCTTACACTATCAGGACATTACAGAATGCCAAGGAGGTTTTCCAGAGGGAGGCAGCCTCGGACAGCAGTGGTGAACCTGGGGGAGATTAGATACATCCAGATTCCTGCGGGGGCTCATACCAGGGTCTAGGAGAGGCCACGTAATTTCTAGGCTCAGACATCTGTAATTTCTAG